>NC_139688.1:53206809-53688381 GCF_964106915.1 Podarcis gaigeae | reverse complement strand
ACAACAACAAAAGCCATGTGAAAGGACTGTGTTTATACAAAGGACTCAGCAGAAAAAAAATTGATACTGATCTTTTTCGTGGGTTGATCTAGCAGTGCCCAGAGGAAAAGCTCATAAGACGAGTGTCACTGCCCTGGCCTTTAAATGTTGTCTTTTCTTCGATTAGTTGCACCAGCCTCTTAAAGCACTGTATATAAACTTTGTATTTTTAGTACTTCATAATATAGGAAGAAAATGGTCCATGTAATCTATATTTAATTACACATGTCTGAGCAAGCATGTCTGAAGGCAGCATGGTTATATTTCTGATTTAAAAAAACAACTGGAAAAATACTAATACTACTCAATTGCACAAAATTATTTACAAAACACACACACGAGAGAATATGGCAAGAATCTAAAAAGCTGAAGTTTCTCCCTCCTTTTCTTCATCTTCAACAATCACAGTCTGCTGATCTTCTTTAAGTAGTTTAATACCTGAAACAAGCAAAAAAAGAGGAAGCTTAGATTAAATATCTCTGTGGACCATTTACCTCGGGCCAATCACTCTCTGGGCATTAAACTTGCTAGGTTACCCATGGTGACAGAAAGAGATCTGATGACTAGTGACTTGTGTATGTGCAGAAATTTCACTGAAATCAGATTTGCAGCTTCAGAACTGTAAAGGTTTCTAAGGGGTTGCTCGTGCGTAAGCAGGCAACTATCTCCCCGGCTGGGTGCAAACACCTGGCTGGGCCGCCTAAGTAAACTTTATCTGTCCGGACGCCACTCACCCGTGGCTGACTCAGTCGCTGGCAGAATCCGTCAGTGGGCGTTTCTTAAACTTCTTCCAGCAAAGAAGCTCCTTGACGCCTAGTCTCCGCCTACCCTCTCTGCGCGGAAGCCTTCTGCGCAAGGAGGGCGTAGGCAGCGGAGGACCCCTACTCTCCCCGCTGGTCCCAGGCAAGGAGTCATGGGACCGCCTTGCCGCTTCCCCCACCTGCCCCCCTTCTCCACTGGTGCTACGCTGATTCTCTTCCCCAGAAGATGGGCTGCTTCTCCCAACCTGGACGCTCTCTGGAATCCCTCTGGCTTTTGCTCTCTCCCTCCGGCACTGATGGCAGTTCCCTTACAAGAACCTTCAGGTCCAAAGAAGATGTAACATGGGAGATCCAGGATAAGAGGGCAGAACACTTAAAAGAGCTTCATTTGGCTGTCTGCTGCCCCCTCCCAAATAATAATAATAATAATAATAATAATAATAATAATAATAATAATAATTTATTTATACCCCAGCCACTCTGGGCGGCTTCCAACTGAATATTAAAAACAATACAGCAGCAGACATTAAAAACTTCCCTAAACAGGGCTGTCTTCAGATGTCTTATACAAGTAAGACAGTTGCTTATTTCCTTGACATCTGCTGGGAGGGCATTCCACAGGGCGGGTGCCACCACTGAGAAGGCCCTCTGCCTGGTTCCCTGTAACCTCACTTCTCGCAGCGAGGAAACTGCCAGAAGGGCCTCAGCGCTAGACCTCAGTGTCTGGGCTGAATGACGGGGGTGGAGACTGATGTAGAATCGTTGTGTACCCACCCTACTGATCAGAGGCACTGTCACACTCCTGCGCATTGTTGGGAGGAGGCCAAGAGAGGAGCCATACACAGCGCAGCTTCCTCTGTTGTGCTCAGGAGAATTCAGCCGTTGAACTGCACCATGCTCGGCCTCTACCGACCCCTCAACATCGAGACCAATATTGAAGGGGCCAAAGACCCTAGGAGCTGGTGCACTTGATCCCGATGTTCTTGGCCTTCAGCTCCCTTCAACCTCAGCTAGCTTGGCCAACAGCCTAACTTTTGATGATCTAGCCTTGCAAAGGCTTCTGAAAACCTTACGCAATATTCTGTGACATTTTGGTTGTCCTAATAAAGGTATTGTAATAATAATAATAATAATAATAATAATAATAATAATAGTTTTTATTTATACCCCGCCCTCCCCGGGCTCAGGGCGGCTAACACCAATAAAATCACAGCAAAAACATAATAGGGGGGGGAAAGAGGGGGGGATTTAAAATACAGGTTAAAATGCAATTTAAAATGCAGCCTCATTTTAAAGTAGCTGATAAATCAAGACCATAAGGGGAGGGAAACATAAGGGTCAGACCGAGTCCAAACCAAGGGCCAGGCAGAACAGCTCTGAATGATGGCAGAGGAATTAAACATGACTTTAGGAGACTCTGTTTTGTGAGGTGATCGAATGCTGAGATGGTAGCGTGGTTAGTACCACTTTAAACTGCAGGTGGTAGGTGGGTACCAATGCTTCACCTGGAAAACTCCATGCAAAGATATACTTATTAAACGACGAAGACTCAAGTAGATCCCTTGCAGTCGCTAGATACCTGAGTAATGTCTTATTTCATAAGAGGAGAAATGGATCACTGTATGACTCTGACAGCTTAGCCAAACTTAAGAACCATAAATAAGTGCCAGAACTAAGACGCATATCCCCCAAAATCTGAGGGATTCGAATCGCGGTTGACATAGAGGGAGCTTATTGTGTATAGTGTTTACTTAATTGAAGTAAAATTGGTTTTATATGGGTGTTTTAACTTGGAACTGTTTAAATTGTATTGTTTTAGATATGGGCCAATGGCCATAATAAATCTAACTAACTAACTAACTCCATGCAAGGGGGGGGGGGGGCAACATATCAGAAAAAGTGTTTCTAGCCAGAATAGCATAAGGCTGCTAATATTTCAAAACTAAGAAAAGTATTTGAGCTGGTTTTGTAAAATTGGCCTTTTTCATTACTGAGTTGCTCTAAACCTCTTTTTGCCCTGTGAAGAGTGCTCTGTACAAAATTCAGCATTGCCGCAATAAATACCATATTTTTTGCTCTGTAAGACCCACTTTTTCCCTCATAAAAAGTAAGGGGAAATGTGTGTGCGTCTTATGGAGCGAATGCAGGCTGCGCAGCTATCCCAGAAGCCAGAACAGCAGGAGGGATTGCTGCTTTCACTGCGCAGCGATCCCTCTTGCTGTTCTGGCTTCGGAGATTCAGAATATTTTTTTTTTTGTTTTCCTCCTCCAAAAACTGGGTGCGTCTTGTGGTCTGGTGCGTCTTATAGAGCGAAAAATACGGTACTTATGCCTGTCAAAAGAAGGTATATATGACTACCTGTTTCAGCTGGGTATTTTATATATGCACAGCTATGCTTTTAAAATTATATCGATTCTCCTAAGCTTTAGGAATAGTTAGCAATTTCAGCTGATTTGATTACACAAAACCAACAACTGCTTGGCTAACCCAGCAACGAGTATGATGTTTGGGATTTGGGTGGGATGCACGACACATCACCTCATTTTGTCATTTGTGAATAGATGTTCATACACTGGTTGTTTCCCCATCTTTGTCTATTAAGAATTAAAGTTCTTTGAGATGGTTGTGTTCAGCAGTGGCAGTTCATCCTGCTTGTGGATTTCCTCCTCAAATACTGGGGTTTTAACATATTTGGGTGGCAAAGCTCTGCGAGTCTAAAGGATGTCCCACATTGATCCAAGCCCTGGAAACCACACCCAAGCCATGTGGCTCATTCTAGAAACCTCCAGAATGTCCTCCCTGTGTCCTGGTTTAACCTCCTAGCAACATAGAAGGTGTATCAAAACGTTCCCATAAATATCTTCTGGTTTGTTACAGAATCTGAAAATTGTAGCTGTGCACTTGCAGGCTATAATTAAAATTTTCCATTGAGTTTTTGGGGGACTCGCCTTAACTTCCTCATGGTTGTCTGTGCCCAACAATTTCTAAAATGCAAGTCTCAATAAAAGAGAGAGCATTCATGGCCCACCTGCCAATTATAAGGAAGATGGAAATGTCCTCTCTTCATGTTCTTTTGTTTAATATTATAAGTAATATTAAGATTGGCATCTCTGACAGATTGCTTGCCTTAAAAACAAACTATTCTATTATACGTTTGGGTTGTGAGATTCCCTAACTGCTTTTGAAGGCAAGAAGATCCAACACACCAAAATCCTTTGCTCTTGGCTGCAATCCTACTATGCACACTTTCCTAAGAGTAAACCCCATTGAACACATATGGATTTACTTCTGAGTGAATAGGAATAAGAACTGTGTTCCACAACAGGTTTAAGCAGCACAACTTACTCCAGGTGAGCTTGCAGCCAGAATGCTAGGCTGCAGAAATCTTTCGATTTTCAGTCACAAAGCGTTACATCTATTGTTCTTTGTCAAATGAGTATGAATCAAATTTGTAAGCAGAATGTAATTGAAAGCTACCTAAGTTTCTTCTTCTTGCTAACCAACTTACAAGATTGTTGTGAGAAAGATGGCGGCGGGGGGGGGGGCAATAATTGCCATTTTTGTGAGTTTACTGACTTCCATTGGAAAACAAAACAAACACCCTGTACATTCTTCGTTGCTTGTCAAAAGTTAGTGAGTCATATAGAGGGACATCACAGTCTGAGGCCAAGCGAGTTTCACTAATAAATCAGCCTCCTGCAGATTTCTGTCAGTGGGCTTTTTGGGTTTGGTGGCTGGCTGTGTTGATTCAATTAGGCCTTGCCATTTCCCGTCTTTTCTGCTATGAAAAATCTTTCAAATAATGAAGCACTTCATGAAGTCCAAAGATGGAGAAAAAGAAGCCACGCCACACAGAATGGCTTTGTTCACTTCTGTGCTCCAGTCAAAGGAGAACCCTTTCCTGGTATTAACCAAGGAAAATGCTGCATGAAATGACTAGATTGGATTAAAGTCGAAACATGAAAGGGATGTAATTTCTTTGCGATGAATTAGTGGTTAAGAGAACATATGTTTTAGTAGGTGATAGATTCCAACACCAACCATCATTCGACAGCGCTGAAAGGAAATAAAAATGTCCTCTCAGGGTGCTCCCAGACTGTTGCTATTTTCAGGTTGGGCTCCCAGCGCATGCTGCCAAATTCAGGTTGTGCAATTAATATTGTACACAAAAAAGCTGCTTCTCTAAGGAATCAGACAGTTGTTTGCATGGGGTCAGCCATGTTTTTTCTGTACAGTTTTTCCTGGTAGTGGCGCGTCCCGGGGTGACTTGCTCTATGTTAATTCAAGACAAATGATGGCAAGGTGCTCAGACTGTTTCTAGTATATGTTTCAAGGTGGAGTTTTAAGGAATTCCTTAGAACTCTTGATTTATTCCCAAGTCAGTGTGCCTAGCAGGTATAGAGAACTGTTGAGGAACTCCAACTCCCACCAACCCCAGCCAATGGTCAGGGATGATGGGAGTTGTAGTCCACAACATCTGGAGGATGCCATATTGGCTACCGTTGGCGCATTAGCAGGCCTGGGGGCCTGTGGCCCTTCAGATGATGTTGGATTTCATCTTCCATCAGTCCCAACCCGCATGACCAATGGTCAGGGATGATGACAGCTATAGTCCATTATCATTTCAGAGGGTCAAAATTTTCCCAGTGCAGGGTTTCGATGTAAGAAAATTGGCCCGATTTTTTGTCTTGAAAGGCCATTAACAAGCCACACCTTTGTTCACTGGATTGGGGGTGGGGATGAGTATTCCAGTGAACATATAGATACAGAATTGTAAAGGAAGAGAATAGTCAGTAGAAAGGGGAAACGCTCACTGTGGGTCCAGGAAAAGTGGAAAGATAGAAAAGTGAAAACATAATATGCGAGCATCTCCTCTAACAATTAAAAGTCTCTGTTTCTACAAGCCTAGCAAACCTGAAGTTACACAGTGCTCATGCAGATGCGGCCCCTGCCATTTTTCCAAAATAGATATTTAAATACAGAGACTATCGCTGAGACACATCTTGCATTTGCATTTCCCTTACCTGCAAGTAGAGGGGGTGTATTGATCGCTGGCGTGTTTTTCCTTCTGGGTTTTCTCTGTTCCTCTTCCATTTTCTGAAGGGCTGGGCTGCCATTACCCTTCGGAGGTTTCTCAGAGAAGTCACACCTCCTAATTAAGTGGTCTGAAAGAATGCCTGCAGAAACGCCATTAGGACTGGACGTTAGCCTTTGCAAACCATAATGGTCTTCTCCGTTTTCACTAGCAAAAACCCCGCTTGGGAAATAAGCCCCCCCCCCCACATGACATCAGCTCCTACAATTGGATGGGTCAAGAGTCACAGAGCCACTAACACTACCCCATAGCCCTGCTGCTCACAGTGACCAGGGTGGAGCATGGGAGGCCAGTAAAAGCTGTAATCTCTGCTGCACCAGGTCTAGGTTGTCGCAGCAGAAACCCTGGCTTGGGTCTACTGCTGTAGCTGGACTGGCTTAATAATAATAATAATAATAATAATAATAATAATATCCGTCCATCTGGCTGGGTTGTTCCAGCCACTCTGGATGGCTTCCAACACAGTTAACGATGTAATAAAATGTCAAACATTAAAAACCTCCCAATACAGGGCTGACTTCAGATGCCTTCTAAAAGTTGTGTAGTTCTTTATCTCCTTGACATCTGTTGGGAGGGCACCACTGCCGAGAAGGAGCCTTGGCCAGCTCAACTCCATCCCCTTTCCTGCCTTTGAAATGCCTCATGTGCTTTGTGTGTGTGTAGTTTTTACACTACACACACGCAGGGATGGCTTCCACCCATTTGTAAAGGTAATGGTAAAGGACATCTGGATGGTTAAGTCCAGTCAAAACCAACTATGGGGTTGTGGCACTCATCTTGCTTTTCAGGCCAAGGAAGCCAGCGTTTGTCCACAGACAGCTTTCTGGGTCATGTGGCCAGCAGGACTAAACTGCTCCTGGTGCAACAGGACACTGTGACAGAAGCCAGAGCGCATGGAAATGCCATTTACCTTCCCACCACAGCGGTATCTATTTATCTACTTGCACTGGTGTGCTTTCAAACTGCTAGGTTGGCAGGAGCAGGGACAGAGCAATGAGAACTTACCACCGTTGAGTGGATTTGAACCGCTGACCTTCTGATCAGCAAGCCCAAGAGGCTCAGTGGTTTAGACCACAGCGCCACCAGTGCTCAGACACAGTGGGGACCTTTACAGCAGCATAGGCCCACCATCTCCAGTGAAAGACCTGAACAGAGTCAGGCAATGAGCCTTGCCACATCCTAATCCCCCAGGCATGTTGGATCAGGAGTTAGGAATGCTCTGAAACCTATCCTTGCGCTTTGAGGGATTTTCTTCCTCAGGTGCCCAATTAACATGGACAGCCTGGCGCATTATGCACTGGGATGTGCAGACAGGACACCATTTGCTTCCCCAACACAGGCAGAAAAAAATATTGGGGCATCAACTGCACCCTACATCTTATAGCATGATATATGGGATGGGGAATCTGTGCCCTCTCTGATGCTCTGTGATTACAATTCCCATCATCCCTGTCCATTGACAGGGGCCGGCCTTGGTCAGGGTCAGATTTAGACTTGATGAGGCCCTAAGCTCCTGAAGGTAATGGGGCCCTTTATATATCCAGCTGTCCTTTGTCAGCAACAAATTGTCGCTGTTTTTTGTGTTGGATATATGCTTTATGGTAATTTATGGACTTAATAGGTATCTAAAGCCAATTGCACATAACAAAATATGTATTTTATCGAAGGAATTGTTGAACTGAAATACAGTTAAGAAGAAGTATATGAATAGTGAAACCCTGTGGCTGTATGTAGGTTTTATTTATTTGTTTTTTAACTTATATTTTGGAAATGTACATCCAGGTTTTTCCCCTTTAATTTTTTTTTGGGGGGGGGGCAAAAGCTATAGCTTGTTTTGCTTATACATTAATCCGGCACTGGCCTTGGTAATATGCTGCCCTGTGCGAGGTCAACATTTGATGCCCTCCCCCCAGCCGGGCTTTGAGAAGGAGGCACAAAGCTCTGGTGGGGTCCTAGAGTCCACCTACCTCCCCAAAGCCCGGTAAGAAGAAGAGTTTGGATTTGATATCCCGCTTTATCGCTACCCGAAGCAGTCTCAAAGTGGCTAACATTCTCCTTTCCCTTCCTCCCCCACAACAAACACTCTGTGAGGTGAGTGGGGCTGAGAGACTTCAGAGAAGTGTGACTGGCCCAAGGTCACCCAGCAGCTGCATGTGGAGGAGCGGAGGAGCAAACCTGGTTCCCCAGATTACGAGTCTATTGCTCTTAACCACTACACCACAGTGGCTCTTGCTTGGCTTCAGGAAGGAGGAAGGAGGACTTTAGGGCCCTGACAGTCCTCACACCTCTTTCCTGAAGTCAGGCAAGTGCTTACCAGTCTTTGAGATGGTGCCCATTGTGGCCAATCTGCTGGCACTGCCCTAAATCCACCTCTGCTATTGGTCATGGGAGTTGGAGCAACAATATCTGAGGGCCTCTCATCCCTGCACTACAGAGAGGTTTTGGAAGCAGTAGCAGAAGACACATTATTACTCCGCTTGTGATCCATGTAGGTATAAGTGGTTTAGCAGTAGCTCAAGTGGCAATTTCAGGAATGCTCACCAACTATTGGTGGAGGTGTGTGAATTGCTGGCGTATCTTTCCTCTTCGGTTTTTTCTGTTCAAGCTCACTTTTCTGAGAGACCTGAAGAACTTTGCCCTTCCTCGGTATCTTTTTGAGTTCACAGCTTTTGAGCAACTGTTCGGAAAGGTTATCTGCATCAAACAAAGCAAAGTATACATCTATTATCAAAATAATCAGACAACGTTCAGCCTTGAACAGCTACTTTCTCACCAGCTTTGCACTTCCCTGAAACTACAGCTTAAGGTGTGTGTGGCGGGGGGGACAGCCAAGATTCATATGACACTTTACCCTAGTATATGCATTTTTGTGCAACTAATGGGGCTGGGGGTTTGCGCTGAAAATTTTAAAGAAACATGGATATGGAATTCTGACTGTGTTTTGGTTCCTGCATTGCTTTGAAAAGCACGAACTAGGTGTGATCACTTTAAATGCAAACTTCCCAGTCCCTATGCGGTTGTCTATAGCACATATTTTCAAAAGAGGACAACAGATTTGCAGGAAAGTTTAAACTCCCGAGGCATAAAATCCTGCGTTGGCACACTTCCCTGCTTTTGTGGAACATGTGCACAGAAATATGAAAGGAGACGAGATGAAAGCTTCGGCGTTCCTTCTCTCCTTTCTTCTTCTTCGTCTTTAATTAACTTGTCTCTAGAGCTTTGGCTAATATTTCTATACTGAACCCAGCAGAAAGAAAAGGGGGGGGGAGAGAAACGACCAAACCCCCATTCCCACCCATTGCCACTCCATCTGGCATGAGATGCGTCACCAGAAGGCACCGTCTATCAGGTTTCAAGAGCAGCAGTTGTTCCATGGAGGGGGTGGGGAGAAGGGGGAGGGGATGGCAATGGACAGCGCTTAATGATGCAAAGTAGACCTTTTCGCTACACAGCAAGCACTGACATCACCCTGAGAAGACTGACCTAAGTGGTTACAGTGAGTATCTCGCCCATCCAATCTGTCTTCTGAGATATCATGTGATGCTTGCACATATTCAGTTGACATCACTGAAGAGGCTTTTCGTTAGAACCTGTAAGGGGAGGGGGGGAAACATAGACACATTACGCATGCTGCATGTCAATGTACTTTTCTTTTGCTTTAATCTAGAAAGTGTTACTTTTCTTCTGGAGAAAAAAAGAGAGAGAAATGTTTTTGAGTCAACACAACTGTAAAATAGAATTCTGTACAAAAATATCCATCTCAGTAAACAAGAGGCGACAATTTTGACACAAGGGATGGTTCAGTCATGTATGGGGTCCTTTGGCCATGTCGGGAATGCTTCATGAACCACTAACACTTTCAAGGCATTCTCTGACATCGGGTGATGGAGCGCAGTGTGTGGCCCCAGAAAGTAAACACTAGTCATGTTTTATAGCCTGTCAGGTTCTTGGCAGTGCCCCTTTTGGCGGGCCCAAACCATCAGAAAAACAGGAGGCGTCTCCAGTCTCTAATGGGCCATGCAGACCTGCCCTACAGATTTCGCCTAACTCTGTCTTAAAGGTAAAGGACCCCTGACAGTTAGGTCCAGTCGCGAACGATTCTGGGGTTGCGGCGCTCATCTCATTTTACTGGCCGAGGGAGCCGATGTTTGTCGGCAGTTTTTCCAGGTCATGTGGCCAGCATGACTAAGCCGCTTCTGCCGAAACCAGAGCAGCGCACGGAAACGCCATTTACCTTCCCGCTGGAGTGGTACCTATTTATCTACTTGCACTTTGACGTGCTTTCAAACTGCTAGGTTGGCAGGAATAATAATCGCCTAAGAACCTATCATCCAGGATTCAAGTGGCTTCTTCACTGTTGTCAGCTTGAAGACTGTCACTCATAGGAACCAACTCCTAGGAGCTGGGGTCCCTTCGGTCCCCTCTAGTAAAATATTTCTGTGGAGTGGGCAGGGCTTACCCCCCAATATTTTATTCACGTTGGCACCCCTGCTGCCAATGGGTGGGTGTTTTCCACCCCAGTGTGTTTGGCTATGCATCTGGGGGATCAGCTCTGCGGTCATCTCCTTTGTCTGGAAGGGGTTTGTCAGTTTAAGAGCTAAATGGCAAAACAGAAATTTCTCCAATGTGTGCGATTGTGGTTATGCCACCTAGGTTGCTTCCAGGCATCTTGTTCATTGCACCTTCATCCTAATTTTGTGTGTTTGTATTAGAGAGCCTCAGCTATGAACTGAGCACTCGTTTTTATTTGTTTGCAAGTGTTGTCTTAAACTTTCCAGTGCATTTCCCATCACATTCCTTGTGGGGGAAACTTTGAGATTGGGTTTGTGCAAGAGCACAAAATCAGCTGTAAGAATGCAACCTGAATTGGCCAGTGTATGACTGAATCCCACTCCAAAATAGCAACAGTACAGAAACTCCCCTGTTGTTTATTCTGCACCCTTCGATGAATGTGACTTTAGGGTTGAGGATCTTAGGCCAGACTTTCACATTTAGCTAGTCATATTATTTTTCATCTCAAATGCAGTGTTGGCATTATGAAGTTAAAACATTTCCACTCTGCAGTGAATGGTTTGTGCTAAGATTTCTGCAAGGGGACCTCGGGTATAAGCCTTCTTCTCTCTGCTACAAACGACAAATTTGGAAAAACTGTGTGTGTGATTTTGTGGACTTTTGGACCCTGGCACAGTCTAATATTTGGCATCATTCTTCATTTATAAGCAATCACTGAACAAAATAATTGTTAATGGCTTAATAGTATCAGTTGAGACACTAAAACAAAGTCCAGATCAAAGTGTTGCTTACAACCAGAGGATTGATACTATGATTGTGAAAGTCTCGCCACTTTTCATTAACCCTTTCTGAGAAATGTAGCACTGCAACCTTTACGTGGGTCTGTCAGATAATAAGTACAAACCAACATAAGATTTTAACAGATAATAAATAATAAATACAAACCAACATAAGATTTTAACAGAAAAAGAAGGATCATTTTATCATATGTCGTGGGAACGTAAGAAAAGTGAAAAGCTTCTGGGAAATAATATATAATGAGATGAAAAAGATGTTGAAATATACATTTATTTAAAAAATCAGAAGCATTTTTACTTGGCATTGTAGGGGAGGATATTTATAGACAGGATAATAAATTGTTTTTATACACAACAATGACAGCAAGAATATTGTTGGCACAGAAATGTAAACAAGAAGAATTACCGATGAAATAACAGTGGCAAATGAAATTAATGGACTATCCAGAATTAGATAAGATGACAGGAAGGATCCGAAACCTGAAGGACCAGAGAGTCTTGGAGGACTGGAGTAAATATTTGAACTATTTGAAAAGCAATTGTAATAAACAGATTATGCTAGTAGGACTGCAAGAAGTTTTGTAAGGAGGATTATATGAAATATTGCAAGGAAGACTCTGAAGAGAATTATTAGTTAAGGGTGATTAAAAAATCTTCAGATGTGGCAGATGGAAGTCTAAAACATTGTATAAGATAAGAAAATATGTTAAATGATTGTTGGAAATGGTGTGTGTGTGTGTGTGTGTGTGTGTGTGTGTGTGTATGATTTTAACAGCTGCTTGGAAGCTCTTGCCTTGAGCTCTTTTGTGGAAAAGCGGCATACAGATGCAATATGTACATTGCCTTGCTGTATTGAGTCCAAACATACCTTTCCATTTCAGGGTAGAACTCTGGAGGGAAAAACCCAGAGGTTTTGCAGATGTCCAACAGAAGCGAGTGCTTCATAGCACTGCTTGGCTAGTGCCCATGACATCAAGAAACTCCCCCCTCCGATCTTTAGAGCACTTGAAAAGAAATTTCCATATGACAAACGAAAAGATGAACATACATGCATTTAATTTGCTGGCATGTAAATCTGTCATTTCAGCTATACATCTGGGAGTGAGCTGAGCAAACGCTGCAGCTGTGGAACTTGCCGCGAGTTTCCTCTTTCATCCTGTCTATTTGCTTATCAGCAAAGATTTTGATAACAAGTTGACCATTTCCCAGGACTGTGATGCCTGTAGTTAACTGCAATAAAGTAGCTGAAACGGGATTTACCTGCGTTATTATACTGATATTTGGCATTATCTGTTTCCCACCAGTAAAGTACGGTGATAAAGCACCTTGTCCTTAGTGAGTGATCTAGGAATTAACACTACAACTACGGCAAGGCATCCATGGACTTGTGTATGACTGTGACAAACACCTGCTTCCTGCTGCTGGTGTGCCAGAGCTTCATAAATGGCGCTATGCATATTTTATAGAGTTCGTGGCCTGCTGTACATATGCGCAAGCTAAAATCAGAGTTATAATCCTACAGCCGTCTTGGGGGGGGGGGGGAGCAGCAGGGTGTGTCTGGAGCAGGGCAATGGACAGGCTGTGATATTAGCCAAGCTTGTCTTTATGTCAACACTGGCTATTTCTTCCTTTATGTTCCCAACAACTTTTAGGAACATAAAACTTCCACTAAAGTTTCCTAGAGAAGAAAATGATGTGTGCTCACATCCACATGTATCTTGTAATGGTATGACTTTTCTGTGAATTCCTCACCTCTTTAAAGCAATGTGGGGAGTGGATGTGTCTGTATTTGTGTGTGTTGACGACAGACAAAAATGGCCAACTGTCTTGCAAAGCCATTAAGGCCTATTTCAGCTAATAATAATAATAATAATAATAATAATAATAATAATAATAATAATAATATTTTATTATTTATATCCTGCCCTTCCCGGTTCAGAAAACCGGGCCCAGGGCGGCTGACAACAAATTTAAAACACTTAATTGTGATTCAACAAAAAAAGCATAAAATACAATATAAAAGCGTGAATAACAATAAATTCAAAGTTCAAAAATCAATTTTGGGGGAAATCCATCCAACGAACATTAGATGGTCACCAGGGCTAGCTGGCTAAAAGTAAAGGTAAAGAGACCCCTGACCATCAGGTCCAGTCATCCACGACTCTGGGGTTGTGGCTCTCATCTCGCTTTATTGGCCAAGGGAGCCGGCGTACAGCTTCCAGGTCATGTGGCCAGCATGACTAAGCCGCTTCTGGCCGCCAGCTAGCCCTGGTGGCCACAAAAATGGCCACCAGGGCTAGCTGGCTAAATTAGTCATATTTGGGCCAGCGAGGAGGCCGGGGAGAATTAGCTGTGGGGTCCCAGAGCGGGTAATCTTCATTAAAGGGGAGGGGAGGGAAGAGAGGGGAATAAAATATCAGGCTAAATTCAAATTGAAAGCCAGGCGGAATAGCTCTGTCTTACAGGCCCAGAGGAAGGAGATTAAATCCTGCAGGGCCCTAGTCTCATGGGACAGAGCATTCCACCAGGTCAGAGCCATCACTGAGAAGGCCCTGGCCCTGGTGGAGGATAGTCTGACTTCCTTAGGGCCTGGGACCTCTAAATTATGGTTATTCATGGACCTTAAAGTCCTCTGTGGGGCATACTGATTTTATAATGAAATGATTTTAGAATGTTGTATCGTTTTACTGTTGTTAGCCGCTCTGAGCCCGGCTTTGGCTGAGGAGAGTGGGATATAAATATTATTATTATTATTATTATTATTATTATTATTATTATTATTATTATACCAGGAGAGGCGGTCCCGTAAATACGAGGGCCTTAAGCCACAAAAGGCGAAAACCAGCACCTTGAACCTGACCCTATACTCCACTGGGAGCCAGTGCAGCTGGAAAAGCACTGGGTATTCACCATACTCCCATGGCAGAGACCCCGTGAGGAGCCTCGCTGCAGCATTCTGCACCCGCTAGAGTTTCTGGGACAGTTTCAAGGGCAGCTCCACGTAGAGCGAATTACAGTAGTCAAGCCTGGAGGTGACCGTCGCGTGGATCACTGTGGCCAGATCAGGGCAAGAGAGGTAAGGGACCAACGGCTTGATGTGGCAAAGGTGGCAAAATGTCGCCTCGGCTGTTGCTGTAACTTGCGCCTCCATGGAAAGGGATTCTACTCCATTTCATACTGTAAACCACTAAGCAGGGATAGCCAACATGGTGCCCTCCAGATATTTATGGATTACAATTCTCATCACAACAGGTGCGTAAGGGGTGTTAGAGAGGGGTAGTATCTCAGGTGGGGGACTGCTTCTTCTGGGGTACCTTGTCCACCTTTGTTCCTCACCTTGCACTCAACTCTCACCAATGGCTCCTAGAAGCTGTCAGAATGCGACAGTGGCCACACCCTGGGAACGGCTTGAATTGGTACAACAGTAAGTAACCAAACCAACCCCTGTGTTGCAAAGAGAATGTCAGCCATGTATAGGCAACACAATGACCATGTACATACGCAATAAACAATCTTTTATAGAATTCCTTCAAACCATAATGAAATCTTTAGTCTTAAAGTTTAGTCATTGCTCATGTGACCACATTATTACATGAGCACTGTTCCACAGCATTTGATATTTTCATTTCATTTCATTTCAAAATAAGATGGGTTTATGAAGCAATTCTATATCCTCCCACCACACTGACGAAGAATTCTACGAAACAGTAGTCTATATCCGGAATCACTGTTCAGTGTTGGACATCATATTTGCTGAATACACAAAGCTTCACAGCTTGTCTTTCATCGTACAAAGTCTGGTACCTCGCTTCATTTAAAGATTTTCAGCGACTTTAATACTAAAGATTTCATTTTGGACTTGTCATGGTTTGAAGGAATTCTATTAAAGATTGTTTATTGCATATGTACATAGTCATTGTGTTGCCTATAAATTGCTGACGAATGGCTTGAATTGGCCAGCTAAACCGGGTGACGGTAGCCAATGGGTCCCAACCCCTTGGTGAGTTAGGGACTTCACCTGCATGCAAAGACAAGCTCTGGCAGATTGAGCGAATGAGAGCAATTGTGGGTCCAGTGGCCAAGAAGGCAGTTTCTGCACGGGCTGTACAGGGATGTGAGATGTATAGATGAGGCCTGTCAGCTTAGGAAAGTAGCTCATCTAAGAGAAGGAAAACTCTGGTCCTAAACCACCATTGCCTTGTGGGATATTTTCAAGAGTCAACCCTATACAAATCTGGAGGGGAGTCCCTAAGATGGTTGGGTGCGCCTTCTTTCCGGCAGCTTCTACAGCCAGGCTAGTGCCAAATGTATTGCTCTGCTTTCCTTTGGACCACATCAGCGAGTCTGAGAGATGGTTATTGTTGCTTATCCCAGCCTTGATGGCCCATGTCATGAGGTAGCAAATAAATATTGCTGGACCTACCACCTGTTAAAAAGGTAAAGGTAAAGAACCCCTGACAGTTAAGTCCAGTCACGAATGACTCTGGGGTTGCGGCGCTCATCTCGCTTTACTGGCTGAGGGAGCCAACATTTGTCCACAGACAGTTTTTCCATGTGGCCAGCATGACTAAGCTGCTTCTGGTGAAGCAGTGCAACGCATGGAAACACTGTTTACCTTCCCGCCACAATGGTACCTATTTATCTACTTGCGCTGGCATGCTTTTGAACTGCTAGGTTGGCGGGAGCTGGGACCGAACAATGGGAGCTCACCCTGTCACAGGGGTTCGAACTGCCAACCTTCCAATCGGCAAGCCCAGAGGCTCAGTGGCTTAGACCACAGCGCCACCCACATCCCTATTTAACCACCTGTTAAAGAGTTGTAATTCAGCATCTCACCAGTTAGAATGGATGATCTTCTTGTTCATGGACTCATGGGAGCCAAGGCTTCTAGGCACAATGCTGCATGCATTGCCAGTGATCCATGAGATGGGAGCCTGAATAGCTCAGTTGGTTAGAGTCTGGTGCTGATGATGCCATGGTTGCAGGTTCGATCCCCGTATGGGACAGCTGCACAGTCCTACATTGGGAGGGGGGTTGGACTAGATGAACCCTTCCAGCTCTATGATTCTATGACTCACTAGCCAAAAGGTAAGGCTACACATGCCTAGACTGTCTATGCTATAGAATTTGGATTCAACTCTTTTTTAAAAAAAAAATATGAAAGTTTCTACTCTTCACTATAAATGGAAATACAACCTCAGCTCAGTCGATAAAGTGTGAGACTTTTAATCTCATGGATGGTCATGGGTTTGAGCCCCTGTTGGGCAAAAGATATCTGCATTGCAGGGTCCCTTTACAATTGCCTCAGGGTCTCATGTGGGTGTCTTCTTCCATCCCTTGCCATATTCCTCTCTGTACCCCTTACTGCCCAGCTCTTATCAATGCCCCTCTTTCCACAGCCACAGAACTATCCAGCAAAGCCGTAAAAACCCCAGTTATTCAGAATAGAATACTTCAAAACTTTTTGTAACGGTTCATCAGGAACTTCTCTTACACGGAAGCCAACATAGACGTTTCCTTTCTCACTCATCCTAAACAGTCATCCAGGTTTGGTTGCTGTGTTGTGCTGTGGTAATTTCTTGATTGGTGACTGGGAGCGGCCGCCGAGACCACATAACACTGGTCTTGAAAGACCTACACTGGCTCCCAGTACGTTTCCGAGCATAATTCAAAGTGTTGGTGCTGACTTTTAAAGCCCTTAACGGCCTCGGTCCAGTATACCTGAAGGAGCGTCTCCAACTCCATCGTTCTGCCCGGACACTGAGGTCTAGCACCGAGAGCCTTCTGGTGGCTCCCTCGCTGCGAGAAGCCAAGGGAATCAGGCAGAGGGCCTTCTCGGTAGTGGCACCCACCCTGTGCCACCACCACCAGATGAGAAAAACAAGTACCAGGCTTTTAGAAGATATCTGAAGGCAGCCCTGTTCAGGGAAGCTTTTAATGTTTAATAGGTTATTGTATTTTACTATTCCAATGGAAGCCACCCAGAGTGGCTGGAGAAATCCAGCCAGACAGATGAGCGGGGTATAAATAAATTATTATTATTATTATTATTATTATTATTATTATTATTATTATTATTGATTTCCCATGCCTATGACAGCAGTTTCCCTGCGCTGTGGCAGTTACCACAGTGGGTCCAGCTGACGGTATAGAAAATGAGGTGCTAGATTGGGTCCAAGAGAGAAAGATTTGAGGCTTAGATCCAGCATGCTAAAGGGCTTATCTCAAGTTGAGATAAGCAAGGCCGTTAGATTAGTTGAGAAGATGACTTCTATATCTTGAGATGCTATTCTGTGTCACCCACTACTGACACCCTGATTCTAAATAAGTTTATCCCAAATTTCACTGGAACTTACTTGCTCGTAATGCATTTTAAGAATGGGATGTAATTTTTGGTTTTGATTTAAGCTCACACACAAATATATGCTAATAGTGCATTCCCAAGGGAAGCATTTAAATATCTGGTGTTTAGCTATATAATCTGTTAGGATTGTGGCAACATTCCTAGAACAAATTTTTAGATGTTTTAAATAATATAGGGTAGTCTTTTTCAAAAGTTTCTCCAAAAGCAACACTATTTTATTTAGACCTAAACTCTACAAACTGCAATAAAACTAAAGACTACACAAACACATCTTGTTTCAGTTGCTGTGGAAGAATAGGATTTTGCAAGATATGGAATACAAATGTCTGTTTTCCAGATCACAAACAGAAAATATTAGTTTGTCCGCACCATGAACAAAAAGAAAGAAAGAAAGAAAAGATTTGAAAGAAACACTTTCCAGAAAGGATTTAAAGAATGGCAACTAAAAAGCCATGACGCCACCACAGAAGGCTACAGATCAGGAGCACGTGTGATTTTATCTCTCTCTTCCCTACTTGTCTAATTTCAAACAAAAGATTCCCCCTTTGGAAGTTGTTCTAAATGATTTTTAGACACATGATTCATAACGTTAAAGTGAAATTCTTAGCATTAAACTGATTTAACGCCATGGATTTAGAATTTAAACAGTACCCCAATGGTAAATGTTTTTAAATAGAACATAAGGGCATCGTTGGAACTATTTAGGATTGTACTATAAATCTACAGCTGTCTGAATCCATTAAGCTTAACTGGATTGTAGGTTGTCCTCTCCTTTTTCCAGCAGAAAAAATACATTCAATTAATCAAAAGCACTTTATTTTTAAGCTGATTTACACCGCAAGGCTAACAACCAGATCCTAAACATGTTTACTCAGAAGTATCACTGATTTCAATGGGACTTACTCCAAGGTGTGTACACTTTTGCAATTAGATATATTTACCTCGAATTAAGCCCCAAGGAACTCAGTAGGACTTACTTCCAAGTAAACATGCATAGGATCAGACCAGTGAGCCCACACAAACTTGGAAACATTTGTTCATTTAAGAGCTTGAGATAAGAGTTGCACATAAATGTGTTTAGGATTCAACTGAACTGTCCAACTTCCAAATACCTTCGTGCCATAAAGGTGCAGCTCAAACAAAATTGTAATATTTCCACCCCTCTCTTTTCTGGCACCAGTTTTTTCTCTCGATTTACAGCTCAATAACCATTTCCAAGCCTTCCCAGATAGAATAATCTGCTAGCCATCTTCTGCTTCGCAGAGGAATTGATCTGTGACTTTTTATTACTATCACATCGCAGGCAGATTTTTTTTGGTTCCCTTTGGAGAAAGAACGCCCCGCTCCCACCCCGGCAAAAGTGCTGAAGAACTTACCAAGCAGGGAAGCTGGGCTAGGTGTGATATGGAGTCAGTGTTCACTGGAGCAGGAATTGTCTTCTCTGCTCGCATGGAGTGCTCCTGCACTGCCCTTATCTAGGGAGCAGCAGCAGCAGTTGCTATGGCGACGCTTTGTTTCCCAAAGTACCCCAGAAAGGGAACGAAGAGTAACCTTTAGCCTGCGTACTAGCAGATTTGAATGAAGTGGGGCTTGCCGCTTCTCAAATTAGCGTCGCCAGGAGGAGAGAAAATGCACAGATAAAAATTTCCAGCAGGGAAAATATTAGTCGCGAAACGGCGAGACCTCCTGCCACAGTCTGACGGCAGAAACTGCCCAAGGGTGACACTGAGGGATGAAGAAAATAAGTTATGTGCATGGGCTTTAGACAGCTAAAACTTTGGCGTCCAGCAGATCCAAGCTGTGCCTTTCCCAGAAGTTCGGGAGCTAGTTGATCACCGATCAAAATACAGAGCAATGAAGGATGCAGAGTCTGGAAAGAGCACCTAAACAGTCAGAGCAAAGGTACACCGTGTCTAGGAATGAGGTTTCTCTGACGACTGTGGTGGTTGAGTATGTTTACGGATTGGTTTGTTACACAAACTTGGCACACTGCTGCCATTTAGGGACCCGGGCGGGGAGTCTTCTGTGGCTCCTGTGTACATGCCAGTGGTGAGCAGAATTGGCTATTTTCGCCCATCACTTGAGAGGGAGGTTTTGTTTGGAACGGGGGAAAGGCATACAAACAGGTTGGGCCTCTGGGAAGCCAGAGGAAACTTTCTGCCTGTTGTGCAGCGCTATGAATTGGAGCCCTTTAACCATTCACAGGGAAAGGCCTTCGACCTGGGCCATTTCCTCTCAGAGATTTAGCAGCGCCAGAATTGGCGGAGGCTCATTGTCTCCGTTTTCTTTGCTCTTTCTGTTTGAAAGAGCCACAGAGCCATAGGGCCGGGTTCGACTACCCAGTTTTGCTAGTGAAAGGCAGCACCCTAGTGCAATGGGGCTATAGTGGTGCCCTGCAAGACGAATGCCTCGCAAGACGAAAAACTCGCTAGACGAAAGAACGTCTTGCGAGTTCTTGCGAGTTTTTTTCCTTCCCCCCCCTTTTTCTTAGCCGCTAAGCCGCTAATAGCTGCTAATCTGCTAAGCCGCTAATAGCCGTGCTTCGCAAGACGAAAAAACCGCAAGACGAAGAGACTCGTGGAACGAATTAATTTCGTCTTGCGAGGCACTACTGTATATGGACTCTCCTCCCAGCACACTCCCCATTCCTGCCCCAGATCCTGTTGCCAATTTTGTCTGTTGCCAATTTTGAAGGAGGGGTCAGAGGTTTTAAATGCTGGACGCCCAGCTTTGGGCGTCCTCTTGGCTGCTTGCACCGGATCACCCGCCCGCCCTCCCTGTATTGGGGAGTTGTTCACTTGACCTTGCTATGCCTGTCATGGGGTCGTCTGCCTTGAGGCAGGGGCCTGGTAGGAATTTTGTCCATTTGGCTGATTGGTGCCATTTGGTTTTTGCCTACTGCGTAGCAAATCGTCACAACTTGTAAGGTTGGCAGTTAGGCATTGGTTAAAATTGGTTGGTGGAGGGGTAAGTGCCTACCCCTCCAATGGTGGTGCGGAAAGGGAATTCCGTTAAAGGAATCCAGGGGCTTGCCATTCTTTTCGTCCTTGTCCCTGGCATCGGACTTGGGCCTTGCAAGCCACCAGGAGCATGAGGGTGAGAAGTGAGGGACTGATGCCCAGCTTCATTTCTCCCCAAAATTGTTTCCCTGACTGGCTTCCGCTGGAATCCGGAAGTCAGTTTTGTCCCCGGGGCAAGGACAGATAGTCGGAACCAATGCCTAAGCAACCACTCACGTGTGTGTATTTAAATAAAGTTGTGGCCAAAATCATGCCAAAAACCTAAACAAAAATTGATGTGTGATGTGTGAATTATTGGGAGGTGGCTTGGGGACCTCGACACGCAACAGCACAGGATCAGTTTCAGATGCTTCTGCCTGGTAACACAGGCAAGGTGCTTGTGATGATGTGAATCACATGCTCCCTCTCCCCTCTTGGCTCGTTTAAGCTTGCCTGAAGGGGTATGTCCAGGGTGTGGCCAATGAGTCCTTGAAAGAAGGAACGATCCCTGCAGTCTTGAAAGAAGTGGTGATTTGACCACCCCTAAGAAGCCCACTAGGGACGCAGGTGGCGCTGTGGGTTAAAGCCTCAGCGCCTAGGACTTGCCGATCGAAAGGTCGGCGGTTCGAATCCCTGCGGCGGGGTGCGCTCCCGCTGCTCGGTCCCAGCGCCTGCCAACCTAGCAGTTCGAAAGCACCTCCGGGTGCAAGTAGATAAATAGGGACCGCTTACCAGCGGGAAGGTAAACGGCGTTTCCGTGTGCGGCTCTGGCTCGCCAGAGCAGCGATGTCACGCTGGCCACGTGACCCGGAAGTGTCTCCGGACAGCGCTGGCCCCTGGCCTCTTGAGTGAGATGGGCGCACAACCCCAGAGTCTGGCAAGACTGGCCCGTACGGGCAGGGGTACCTTTACCTTTACCTTTACCTAAGAAGCCCACTACGGATCCATCATTCTATGACAACTACAGCGGTTCCTTGGTTTTTTAACGTCTTGGAAGCTGAACATTTTTCAAACACTGAAAACCCAGAAGTACAGTGGTACCTCGGGTTACATACGTTTCAGGTTACAGACTCCGCTAACCCAGAAATAGGGCTTCAGGTTTAGAACTTTGCTTCAGGATGAGAACAGAAATCGTGTGGTGGCAGCAGCAGGATGCCCCATTAGCTAAAGTGGTGCTTCAGGTTAAGAACAGTTTCAGGTTACGTACGGGCCTCCGGAATGAATTAAGTACTTAACCCGAGGTACCACTGTAACTGCTTCGGTTTTCAAATGCTTTTCAGAAGTCGAACGGGCCACACGGCTTCCGTTTTGAGTTTTCCATAAGCAAATGCTTCCGGAAGTAAATGCATCGGTTTTCGGAAGTCTTCTAGAACAGATTACAGCTGTACCTTGGTTTCTGAACAGAATGTGTTCCAGAAGTCCGCTTGGCTTCCAAAACATTTGGAAACCA
This sequence comes from Podarcis gaigeae, assembly GCF_964106915.1. Taxonomy (NCBI): domain Eukaryota; kingdom Metazoa; phylum Chordata; class Lepidosauria; order Squamata; family Lacertidae; genus Podarcis; species Podarcis gaigeae. Next base: position 53,666,364 of record NC_139688.1, on the reverse strand, counting down.
AAGGCATGGCTTCCGATTGCGCAGGCGCACTGGAAACAATAGCGGAAGCTGCATCAGACGTCCGGCTTCCAAAAAATGTTCGAAAACCAGAACACTCACTTCTGGGATTCTATCGGGAGCTGAAACGTATAAGGACCAAGGTGTTCAACAACCAAGGTATGACTGTACGTTTGAAAACCGAGGTACCACTGTACTGCTTAGTTGCAATTACCTCTTCTCTGGGGAAGGGGACTGGAAGAGTTATGCGGTGACAGTTCCAAGTGCTCTTGCATGAAACCAACTATTTGGCCCATTCCAGTTGGGGATCAGACCTGTTTCTGGGCACCCTCTTCCATCAAGAAAAGAAAGTGTGTGGCCTTTGGCACTTTGGCTTCTGGGCATTGGGGATTGCTGTGACAATAAGGGAAGCTAAACTCTTGCAGCATGCATGGTTTTATCCGCTTTGTATAGAGCTTTCTTTTAGGTCCAAGTCCATTTGGGTAATGTTGATCTGGCTGATATAATGCTTCTATTGTCTCTTCTGAGGGGAGAGAAACTTTTTGCTGGTCACCAGGCAATGGCTTTTTCCATCTGCCTTGCCCAACCCCCTCCAGCCCTGGGAGCCTCTCCCAGACCATGACTTTGGGAACAGCAGAAGCAGCTGGGACTTTCAGGAATATTTTTTTAAAAAAAATTATACGTTGTGTGTCCTTTTTTAAAATTAGATCTTTTTACACTGTTTTGTATGTTTAGTGGTATTTTATGCATTGTGGTTTGCTGTTTTTATTGATTATAGATTGGTAATTCTTTATTGTACTAGATAAGTGTAAACTTATATAAGTTTATGTGATATAAGTTTAGGGAAGCTTTTAATGTTTAATAGGTTATTGTATTTTAGTGTTTTGTTGGAAGCCGCCCAGAGTGGCTGGGGAAACCCAGCCAGATGGGCGGGGTATAAATAAATTATTATTATTATTATTATTATTATTATTATTATTATTATTATTATTAAAGTTGTTTATTTTAAAGTTATTGTGATCTTTTTATATTGGATCAGATTGTTACTATTAATGTTTGATATTTTATTGGAAGCCACCCAGAGTGGCTGGGGCAACCATATAGAAATTATTATTATTATTATTATTATTATTATTATTATTATTATTATTATTAAATTTTCCCATTTCATGTCCCATGGCCCTACAATCCTCCTGCTTGTCTTGACTTTCCTTTCCTGTAATGGTTTTAGGGCTTGCTCGTGCGTAAGTCGCCGCCACACATGGCTGAGTCACCTGGGTGAACCCTTTCTGTCCGGACAGCCACCCATCCGTGGCTGTCTCAATCGCTGGCAGAATCCGTCAGTGGGTGTTTCTTGATCTTCTTCCAGCAAAGAAGTTCTTTGACGCCAAGTCTCCGCCTACTCTCCCTGCGTGGAAGCCTTCTGTGCAGGGAGGGTGTGGGCAGCGGAGGACCCGTGCTCTCCCCGCTGGTCTCCGGCGAGGAGTCCTGGAGCCTCCTCTCCGATTCCCCCATCTGCCCCCCTTTTCCACTGGTGTTACGCTGAGTTCCTTCCCCCGCAGATGGGCTGCCTCTCTCCCTCCTGGGACGCTCTCCGGCATCCCTCTGGAGCCCTCCCTCCTCCTCTGGCTTCGATGGCAGTTCCCTGACATTTCCCAAGGTCATAATTTTCAGGAGAAACTATCACTTTGCAGACTGGAAAACTGAGGCTGACTGATTGACGGTAGCTTGCTTAATGAGGCACACTCACGATTTGAACCTCATGTCTTCCAAAAGAATGTCTACAGAAATATATCAACCTTTATGACTGAGACAGCCAACATGCAGCCAGCAGGCTAGAAGTGGCTTACACCAGATTTCCCATCATCCTTCACCTCTTTCTTGCACCAGAGATTTCTGGGATCTCATTTCACGTTTGGAGAGCACTTCTCTCGTGAAGCTAAGCCATAACCAGTGAGAACGCTGTGTGCTTACATGGCTACTTAACTTTCCAAAGAGAGGCCTTTGAATTGTGCTCGGAAACGTACTGGGAGCCAGTGTAGATCTTTCAAGACCGGTGTTATGTGGTCTCAGCGGCCGCTGCCAGTCACCAGTCTAGCTGCTGCATTCTGGATTAGTTGTAGTTTCCGGGTCACCTTCAAAGGTAGCCCCACGTAGAGCGCATTGCAGTAGTCCAAGCGGGAGATAACTCTTCTTGAACTATCTTCTTGAACTATGTTGCTCTGCACTCCCAGCCTTTGGAGGTGGATGAATATGAATGAATGAACTCTGTTTAGCTCCACAGCGAGCTCAGATGTGCATATGCACTATTCAAGTCCGTGGTGTTTTTATTTCTGTATCCACATGCCAGATGCTGCCTTGAAGTGGTCCTTTGCAGGATGACACCACTTCTGCTGAACATAATGCAAAGCTGCAGGGAAGCTGTTGTCTTAATACAGGCGTAAGCATTGTGCTGCACAAAGGTAATTCTATGGAGAGGGGTGCCGATGTGTCTTGTGAAAATTCCAGGTTAAATTGCCATTATAATATTTCAAGAAGACTCCCAAATTGTATTGCTGCCTCGAGAGCCTCTCTCGCCTGCGGTTTTAATTAAATGTACATTCATCGACACATCAAGAAGCTGGGTGGAGAACAATGGTCATGATTTCGTAGCCAGAGGTTTCACAAAGCCCTTTGAAAACTGGCATTTTGCTTGGTAACATTTTTTTAAAAAATATCAAATCAAAGGAGGCTATTGAGTGTTGAGTCCTGTCCCTGCTCCCTGCTCCCTACTCTTACCACATATGGGCAAGAGGCTATAGAAAGGGAAATAGTGAAGAGCTCTGTTTTCATTACATAACAATCAGACAAAGCCGGATAGGCTTAATTAAACTTCCATATTTAGAAGAAGGCTACCTGATTTCCGTATGCTGGAGATAAGCGATGAGAGATGACTATCTCCACTTTGCTCTGCTTGTTGGGCCTGCTGAAGGAAAGAGAGTGCTGATCTAGATATGAACCAGCATAAGTAAAGAGTAAAGGGACCCCTGAATCATTAGGTCCAGTCGTGACCGACTGGGGTTGCGGCGCTCATCTCGCTTTACTGGCCGAGGGAGCCGGCGTACAGCTTCCAGGTCATGTGGCCAGCATGACTCTGGTGAACCAGAGCAGCACACGGAAACGCTGTTTATCTTCCCACCAGAGCGGTTCCTATTTATCTACTTGCACTTTTGATGTGCTTTCGAAGTGCTAGGTTGGCAGGAGCAGGGACCGAGCAACGGGAGCTCACCCCGTCGCGGGGATTTGAACCACCAACCTTCTGATTGGCAAGTCCTAGGCTCTGTGGTTTAACCCACAGCACCACCTGCGTCCCTATGAACCAGCATAGGCAGTTCTTTAAAAGTTCTGTGATAGTTCTGGTTTCCCCAGCCACTCTGGGTGCCTTCCAACAAAATATTAAAATACAGTGGTCTGTTAAACATTAAAAGCTTCCTTGAACAGGGCTGCCTTCAGATGTCTTCTAAAAGTCTGGTAGTTGTTTCTCTCTTTGACATCTGGCGGGAGGGCGTTCCACAGAGGGGATGCCACTACTGAGAAGGCCCTCTGCCTGGTTCCCTGTAACTTGGCTTCTCGCAGTGAGGGAACCGCCAGAAGGCCCTCGGAGCTGGACCTCAGTGTCTGGGCAGTATGATGGGGGTGGAGACGCTCCTTCAGGTATACTGGGCCGAGGCTGTTTAGGGCTTTAAAGGTCAGTACCAACACTTGGAATTGTGCTCAGAAACGTACTGGGAGCCCATGTAGATCTTTCAAGACCGGGGTTATATGGTCTTGGTGGCCGCTCCCAGTCACCAGTCTAGCTGCCGCATTCTGGATTAGTTGTAGTTTCCGGGTCACCTTCAAATGTAGCTTCACACAGAGTGCATAAATCCTGGATGCAATCTAGGAGCGACAAGGACAGGTCTGATCTTCTATGTGCCATCTTGAGGCTCATTGAGGTCCACTGATGAGAAACATCTTGTGGTTCCTCACGTCTCTGAGCTTTGGTCAGCCTGTGTGAGTATTACAAGGAGGAGTAGGAGTGACATTTAAGGACCAGGCCTTTAGTGTCGCAGGCCCTGCCCTGTGACACAGCCACATGAACCAAAGGGGAAGGAAAATTAATAAAGTGTGCTGGTCCCACCCCCATCTTGTGCGTATTAAGGCTAATATAGAGTCACAGGACTGTAGTGTTGAAAGAGAGGCAAACAATGCAGGAATTGTTTGTGTGCATTCTTTTTTGCTCAACAGACCCTTCCTCTAGAGCAACCACACTCACACGAAAAGGGAGGTTTGTGATAAGTACAGGCCAAATGAGATGTGGTGTGAGATTGCATGAATGGCATTAGTGTGCTCAGTGTCGGATTTACGTATAAGCTAAACAAGCTATAGCTTAGGGCCCCAATCTCTTAGAGGCCCCCCAAAAAATTAAAGGGGGGAAAAACTGGATGTATATTTCCAAAATATAAGATAAAAACCAAAAATAAAATAAAATCTGCATACAGCAACAGTGTTTTGTGTTGTGTATGCTCCTATGATGTAAGTAATGGACCCAACCTGTATTTCACTATTAATATACTTCTTAATTGTATTTCAGTTCAACAATTACAGAAATACCTTGGGTTGAAGTAGCTTCAGGTTAAGCATTTTCGGGTTGCGCTCTGCAGCAACCCGGAAGTAACGGAGTGTGTTACTTCTGGGTTTCGCTGCTCGCGCATGCGCAGACGCTCAAAATGACGTCATGCGCATGTGTGGAAGTGGCCAATCGCGACCCGCGCATGCGCAGACGTGGGTTGCATTCGCTTCATGATGTGAACGGGGCTCCGGAGTGGATCCCGTTCGCATCCAGAGGTACCAGTGTACTTTGATAAAATACATATTTTGTTATGTGCAAATGGCTTTAGATACCTATTAGGTCCATAAATTACCATATAGCATATATTCAACACAAAAAACAGCGACAATTTGTTGTTGACAAAGGACAGCTGGACATATAAAGGGCCCCATTACCTTAGGGCCTCATCAAACCTAAATCTGGCCCTGAATGTGCTTTTTTCTTTTCTTAAGTAAAAAGCAGCTACTATTGGCACTGATGGAGGAATACACGCAAATAGCAGCTTCAGAGGGGAAATTGCCATCATGACAACAACAACCTTCCCTTCCAATGCATGTGGCCCTGCTTCTTCTCAGGATTGTCTGAAGCTGCTGTTTAATGGCACCCACACAAATGGGAGCCAGTTCTGCTGCTTTTCACTGGTACAAAATCGCTTCTTAGTACCTGCTGAAATATATTTATATATACAGTATACCACGTTTCCCTTTAAAATGTGGCTTTGGGGCATGCAAATGAACAGGTGACATGGATATGCTGGCCACAAAGCAGGATGCTGGGGTTACAATGCCCTCAAGGCCAACGCAGAGAACGAAATCTGAAAGAGCAACCCCCAGGGAGAGGCAGATTCAGAAAGCAACACCGTGAATCCAGTATTAATGTTTCTCACTATGAAGTGTCCAGATGCTGTTCCTTTAAAGTTCAGCTGCTCATCTAAGATGAAACAGTGCTTTTCTCGTACTCTGCAGAATAATCACCGGTGAGACTTGGCAAGCCTTGGGGCTTCCTTTCCATCCCATAGTCTTTGCATCATACACTTGATAGTAACTCTATGGATTTATGTGGGGCTTTAACAGTCCTTTTGGGTTGTTTACCTCTCTCTCCAGGATTGCAATAATAATCAGTTTCATCTGTGGATTTATCACTGGTGCCTAAGAATGACAGAGTACCTGACAGAAGCTGCCATCCAATCTCAGTCCAAAATTCAGCACAGGGCAGACGACATGGGAAGTGGTTGGTGATGCAGGCAGGGGGAAATAGGGAAATAATGTGTATTTGTTTTGATTATATACACTAAAGCTTAGTTCCTAAGATTGCAATCAACAGAAGGTGCAATAATCAATGTCAGGAGACAGCTTAATGACTAGGAAGCACATTGACGGACGAAATGAATCTTATTTCAAACACCTGGATTTTTTCCTTTTCTCTCACTTATCAGAATATCTAAAATAGAATGATAATATGGGCCAACACAAACTCTTTTTATTTTTTGTCTCCCTGTTTATAATCATAGTGTGAAGATGAAATCTGACATCCTCTCGATGTTGACTTGGTGACAACATGAGGAGGTTATTGATTTTCCACATCCTTGGAGCTTTTAGTATGTTGTCCTTGGAAATGGCCACAACTTAAGTTTTTATACACAGCTCACTTCCCATGATGTTTAATTTAATCAGCGGTTACACATCTGTTTCCATTTGTTTTAACAAAGTATGATCTACAACATAACAGATATGAAGTGATATTAAATATAAGCTATTCCTGTGTGTCTTTCAGCTTAGTCTAATAAAAACTGAAGACTAGGGGAAATGCAAGCTGTGGAAATGATAAGATATGGAGCTTACACCTTGGAGTTTATAGGATAAGCAGACAGTGTCCCTTCTTCAAAGGAAGCATGTAACAAGTAGAAATGCTTGTCATTATTATGGGTTTTTGTTTAGAGGAAGAAAGAATATTTAGAGGACTTTAAGAAGAGCATGACTAGATTTTCTAACACATCCATCTGCTTATGCTGTAGGTTGCAAAGTTAAGGCAATCCAGAACTTCTCTAATATTATTTGTATGCAATCCAAAGGTGACTGTAGGCTTCAGGGTGACCCAAAAATGTTCAGAGCTCTGCTCACTCCAATCAGAGTTCTTTCATCCACAATTCTTCTTGTTCCAATCTTAGCTCTGTTTCGTCCGCCCTGCACCTCTTTTCTGCAATTTTTTAAATTGATTTTCATATTATATATTTATACATTCTTACAATATTAGTAACCTAAATCTCTCAGGATTACCACTTTTCTCTACCCCTCTTCTGCTTTTCTTGTTTATATGCTATATATGCTATGCTATAATATTTATACATTGATTTATATGAGCATACTGTTCATATCTATAAATGGTTCTTTCTATAATCTCATATAGAATGCTCCATCAATTACCATATTTTTTGCTCTATAAGACTCACTTTTTCCCTCCTAAAAAGTAAGGGGAAATGGGTGTGCTTCTTACGGAGCGAATGCAGGCTGCACAGCTATCACAGAAGCCAGAACAGCAAAAGGGATTGCTGCTTTCAAAGCACAGCGATCCCTCTTGCTGTTCTGGCTTCTGAGATTCAGAATATTTTTTTTATTGTTTTCCTCCTCCAAAAACTAGGTGCGTCTTGTGGTCTGGTGCATCTTATAGAGCGAAAAATACGGTATATGTTGTAAGGTTTATCTCAGATCTGCCAGTGTTCTTATATGTAAACAGTGTTTCTCAAGGTAAGTTATAAATTTCTTCCAGTCTTTTTGGAACGTCTGGTCATCCTGCTCACAAATTTGTCCCATCAGCCTGGCTAATTCTGTGTACTCTACCATCTTTGTTTGCCAATCCTCGATAGTTGGCAGATCTTGATGTTTCCATCCTTGAGCTATCAAAACTCTGGCCGCCGTTGACACATACAGATATAGTTTTTCATCTTCTTTTGCTATCTCATCCCCAACCATTCCTAAAAGAAATGCCTCCAGCCTTTTAGGGAAGGTATATCTAAACTTTTTTTTTAGTTCATTGTATATATTGTCCCAAAATGCCTTTTTTTACACAGCCACCACATGTGGTAAAAATCGTCATCCTTCTCTAAACATTTCCAGCATTTTTTACTTCTAATCCTGTACATTTTTGCCAACTTGGTTGGGGTGAGATACCATCGATACATCATTTTCCGCCCCACACCTCTTTGACTTTCTGTATCAGAGTGATGGGCAGCCCAAGATATTTTGCTGCCTGAGGCAAAGGACAATCTGGTGTCCCCACCTCAAATTCCTCATACAGGAACAGGCTGGATTGACTGTTGAATCTTCATACTTCATTACTGCTGATGGAACCTTGTCACTCACCACAGAGCATTGCATGGCCTTCTGCCTTTCGTTAAATTACAGGACCCGACTCAGCGCTATCATATTGGTGTTTGACTTCAAGTGCTCTGCTCTCCTTTACTGTGAGTGAAATTTGCCACAAGGTAGACCAGTCTTAGGCCAGTAGATTAGCTACCAACGTAACTATGCTTGATATTTTGTGGAATTAACAGCCAAATTGCCCCGATCCAATGACAGGTCTCTGGCAAATACATTTTTCTCCACAGGAACCTGCTGTGGGTGGCGTCTGAGAGAGAAACAGAGGGAACATATACAAAGTACCCTTCTGCCTAGAGATGTATGCAAAATATTAGCACCATTTTGTTTCCTTTGCTTCCTCGCAATTATTTTTATCAGAAGCATTCATTAGTCAAATTATTATTATTATTATTATTATTATTATTATTATTATTATTATTATTATTATTATTATTTATACTCCGCCCATCTGGCTGGGTCTCCCCAGCCACTCTGGGCGGCTTCCATAGAAACCAAAAATACAGTAAAATATCAAACGTTAAAAACTTCCTTGAACAGGGCTGCCTTAAGATGTCTTCTGAATGTCAGGTAGTTGTTTATCGCTTTGACATCTGCTGGAAGGGCGTTCCACAGGGTGGGCGCCACTACCAAGAAGGCCCTCTGCCTGGTTCCCTGTAGCTTTGCTTCTCGCAATGAGGGAACCGCCAGAAGGCCCTCGGCGCTGGACCTCAGCGTCCGGGCAGAATGATGGGGGTGGAGACGCTCCTTCAGGTATACTGAACCGAGGCCGTTTAGGGCTTTAAAGGTCAGCACCAACACTTTGAATTGTGCTCGGAAACATACTGGGAGCCAATGTAGGTCTTTCAAGACCGGTGTTATATGGTCTCGGCGGCCGCCCCCAGTCACCAGTCTAGCTGCCGCATTCTGGATTAGTTGTAGTCAAAGCCTGCATTCTGAAGTACAGTACTCAAGCAAGTTGTTTTGATATATAATCAGCCATTAACTCAGATCCTGGTGCAGAGAGAAGGGGAGGGGAGGGAGACCCTCCGGATCAGGGGTCAGCAAACTACAGCCTGTGGGCCAGATCCAGCCCATTTGCTCGGATCTGGCCCAAAGGCCCGCAAACGGTTCTGCAATCGCAGCTTGGGTTGGCGCAATTGCCATTCCCACCCAAAAAAAATCTGGGCGCCATTTTTTTGTGGAACCCCCCCCCCCGACTACATCTCCCAGCATGCGAGGAGGGAGGAAGAAGAGGACTCTTCTGTGCTGCTCGGTGGTGGCACATTAGCAACGGTCATGGACACCCCGGGATAGGGGCCCTTCCTGGTGGGGTGGCTGCAGCCCCTCCGCGCAAGCCGAGACCCAGTGCCAGCGGGGAGCCCCCTCCCCAGCCCAGCCCAGCCCACTCCGTCTGAACGCGGTGAGTGGAGGTATCTCAGCCGCTCTGTCTCCGATGGAAGGAGGGAGGGAAGGCATGTGTGTGTGCCACAAGTTCTGAGGGACAGTGAACCGGCCCCCTGCAGAAAAAGTTTGCTGACCCCTGCTCCAGATTGTGTGCATAGGCAATATACTAAATTACTGTGCAAATTAGTTGGTCATATAACTGATCTGGGAAGAAGTGACCCTGGTGTTAATCCGAAGTGGAAACCAGGAAACAAAAGCCAGTTCTGTGAACTGCCCTGAGACCTCTGGGTATCACTTGGGAAGACAAGTGTACTAATATCAGTGTACTGGAAGAAGCAAAGATCACCAGTGTTGGAGCAATGATTCTTCAACATCAACTTCGTTGGACTGGTCATGTTGTGCAGATGCCTAATTCTTGTCTTCCAAAGCAACTACTCTATTCCAAACTTAAAAATGGAAAGCGTAATGCTGGTGGTCAACAAAAGAGGTTTAAAGACTGTCTCAAGGCAAATCTTAAAAAATGTAGTATAAACACCAACAATTGGGAAACACTGGCCTGTGAGCACTCCAGCACTTTACCAAAGGTATCATGGGCTTTGAAGACACTTGAACTCAGGACGCAAGGGAGAAACGTGCTAAGAGGAAGGCACGCTTGGCAAATCCACACCATGATCAGCTCCTGCCTGGAAACCAATGTCCCCACTGTGGAAGGATGTGTGGGTCCAGAATTGGCCTCCACAGTCACTTACGGACTCGTTGTTAAAACCGTGTTTATGGAAGACAATCTTACTCAGCTACAAGTGATCGGAAGAAGAAGAAGAAGAAGAAGACGAAGAAGAAGAAGAAGAAGAAGAAGAAGAAGAAGAAGAAGAAGAAGAAGAAGTTCAAATAATAATAATAATAATAATAATAATAATAATAATAATAATAATGTATGTGTTGTTAAATCACAGCAAGCACAATGCTGATTATGAGGATGGGGAAAGAAGTGGACAAGCTGTGATTCTGAAGTGGACACGTGTCCAGACCAATTCAGCGATTTGGGATTGTGGGATCTGTTCATTGCCAGATTCGTACTCTTTTGCGGTGTTGCATATGCTGCAGTTTGAGGGCTGTCTTACAAAGTACCGTATTTTTGGCTCTATAAGACTCACTTTTTCCCTCCTAAAAAGTAAGGAGAAATGTGTGTGTGTCTTATGAAGCGAATGCAGGCTGCACAGCTATCCCAGAAGCCAGAACAGCGAGAGGAATTGCTGCTTTCACTGCGCAGCAATCCCTCTTGCTGTTCTGGCTTCTGAGATTCAGAATATTTTTTTTCTTGTTTTCCTCCTCCCAAAACTAGGTGCGTCTTATGGTCTGGTGCGTCTTATAGAGCAAAAAATACGGTGATTTCAGCTGCCTAAGAGTGGCTAGCTTGCTACATTTTACAGATTTTATATACATTTCATGTTGTATTCAGTCCCCTTGAACATAAAAACACATAAAATTGAACGCCGTATCCGTAAAAATTCCCTGTGAGGGCAGCAGCATATCAAAGACTCGTCGCTCCCAGGGGGCATTGCTACATTGATTTCAACATGTGTGGCAGAAAGCTCTCTGCCCACTAGCTAGTCACTCTTAGGCAGACAAAATGACTTTTTAAAAACAGCAACAGAAGGCAGACAGGCAGCCCCCAGGCTGCCTCAGAAGCACTCAGACCATCTTGCAAGTGTTCCCCCTCTATTGATTTTTCTTCCTAAAATTTATGTCAAAAAAATAAAAATATGTGCAGCTTTTCAAAGACATATCTGGATTTGTCAGGTAGGATATCCAGTGAGAAACCAGCCCAAGGCAGATTTTATTCTTGTGTTCATCCCTAGCTATGTAGTTCAACATACCTAGGTTTCCAAACGACTCTGTTGACAAACGTTTCGGAACTTGAACGCCAGAAACCCAGAAGTAAAAGCTTCCACTTTCGAACACGCCTCAGAAGTCAAACTTCCGAGGCGGCTTCTGTATTGAGTTCTCTGTATTAATTTTTCCGTTTTGAGGCTTCCTTACTGAGTTTTCGGTTTTCAAACGTTTCGGAAGTCAAATGGTCTTCCGGAATGGATTACGTTTGAAAACCGAGATTCCACTATATAAGATATTGGGAAACTGCAAACAAAGGCCGACACATTTGATTTCAATTTTTTCTAAAAGAGAGGATTAGTCCATAGGAAGCAGAAAGGGAGTCTCAAGATTTTGAGAAAATAAAAGGCGAAAGATTTATACAATCTCACCATGTTTAGTGCACATATAATTATGTACTTTTAAACTTTCAATAAAGATGCCTGGAAAAAAATATTTTGAAAAAGCAGAATATATATTAGTTCCAAATTAAAGCACACAGAGATTTAGGCAGGGTCATGTATCTCTTTTTCTGTCTTTTTTTACTGGGTTTGATTATTAGGCCAGGAAACTTTCAAAATGTTAAACTAAAAAAAGGCCAAATCTAGACTTTTTTTTCCTGAAGAACCCACAAAACACATTCCTGGAGTAAAACAAAAATTAATATTCCAAGCATATACTGGAGAAATACAGCCCTCATTAAGAAGAAGATTTCTGGTGTCATAGCTGTGAGAAGAGTTCTTGTCTCTGCTATTTTAAATCCCTACCAATAGGTGGTGCTTCGTAGCTGGAAATCAAATGTTCAGAGATAGCCTTCCTTATTGGAGGAAACACAAAATGGCTAACTATCCAGGTTCCCTTTGTTCCTGGCACTGGTCCTAGAAGAAAGAGGGTTAAGGCACCTGGTTGGGCAATGTGGGAACAGGACGCTGGACTAGACGGGCCTTATTAAAGACCACAAAATCTTCAGTAGCAAAACAGCCATCTAGATATTGCCTTCAATAAATTTCTAACAGCGACTTCTTCGGCACTCGCCTCTCGACACTGGTCCTCCAGGACTTCCCCCAGTAAACATCTCTATTTGATATGCTCTCTCACAAAAAAAGCATTGTGAACATTTATGGGAAATCCTCTCCAATCCTGTGAGGTGGTTCGAAAGATCCTCTTGCAAGAAAACATTGCGGGGTAGCAGGTCAGGGGGAATTGCCCCGCCTCAGTCTTTTCCTTCTGCTGCGTCGTTGCTGAAAGAATTTCGGAAAGATTTCTTCAGCTGATGGAGAAAACGAGAGAAATAAGAAGAGTTAAGAGTGAACCAACCACAAAAATGTAGCCTATACACTGAAAGCTGTGCAGCACCATTCAAGATGGTTCCCACTCGACAAGGAACTTCAGTCATAGCTGTCAACATTCCCCTTTTTTAAGGGAAATTCCCTTATTCCGAATAGGATTCCTCGCAAGAAAAGGGAAAAGTAGACAGCTATGACTTGAGTGCTTCCTCTGCCCACCCTGGAGAATAGAGGTTCCACCCCTGGTAGGAACCAGAATGCAACTTGATTCTTACATTCTGTATGAAGGCCTTGAAGTCTATCTTTTGACTTTTGACTTCTTTTTTACTGGTGTGAAGTTCCTTGGAGTCCGACGCAGAATTGGCCTTGCCGCTTGCGAGAGCAGTTGATGCCTTCAGCTCCGTTTGTCTGACTAAAGAGCTGGAGGGGCTTGAGGGGACTGTTGCACTCCTACTCGGAGGCCTGTGGTGGAGATTATTGGAATACCCAGCTCTGGAGAAGAAATCGTCAGCAGCATCTGGAATAGTACTGCGAGCGTGCCCGTTTTTAGGCTCTCTTTCTTCCGTCCGATCGGGAATTCCAAGTTCTGAGCACAGGTTGGACTGTTCGCCTAATAGCTGATTCAGCTGCTGCAAAGGAAACAGAGATGTGTGCTACACAGAGATATATTGATTTAAAAGAGAGAGAGGTGGACCACTCATTAGTAAACAACAACGACAAAGTTCAGATATAACGTTAAACTAGGGCTGCCATACGTCCGGAAAATCCTGGCCTTTGCCAGGATTTTGATCCCCAAAATGGTGTCCTGGCAGAATGTTTAATGTCCGCTTTAAATGTCTAGGAAAACCTGGGTGAATGGCAACCCATGTTGTAAGTGGGGCTATTTTTGCTGATTTTCTTAAAACTAGCCAAAAAAACCCCCTATTTTCTTCTAGCTGAAAAAAATATTTTCTTTTTTTAGATTTCCCCACCCTCTGAAAAAAGGTCAACAACTCTTTTGTCTGGAATATGGCAACCCTAGTTAAACAAGGACTGGATCCAGACACATCAAAGAAGCGTTTCAGTTTAAAGCATTGTAAATTTAAACAGGGAAAACAGGTAGAGAAAAATGGGGCTCCACATCACCATCTTGGTGGCACAATGATATATCGCATATACAACACATATAAATCACTTTTTCTTTGCCAGTCTAGCTGAGTCCATGGTTTAGCGCTACATGAATGAGCCTCAGGGTTATTTGTCTATAGGAATTAACAGTAACTATGGTCTGTTTCAAAGGAAGTGTACTACAAACCATGGTTTTTGAAGCGGGTTTGTTTAGACTAACCATAGTTAGTACGATTCTCTGGTTTGGAGAAAATGAGAAGTTATAGATTACATAGTTTCCAAACCCATGGAGGAGGAGGAGGAGGAGGAGGAGGAGGAGGGAGAATGCATAAGTTCAAAGCTAAAGCAGAAGTCCTTCTGTGTAACAACTGGTATAGAATAGCTCCTGGATTTTGTTTCTGCTAAGCCCTATTGCTTCGGGTGTTCAGGTACTGCCTGATAACTTGCAGCATCCATGAACTTGCTGAATGGTCTCTTTAAATTTTAAGGTTCATTATTGTTTCACAAGATGTGTATTTCTTTAAAGGCCAGAGCAAATAATGTGACCTAGCTTTCAGCTGTGAAGCAGTATAGCAGGTGCTGTTAAGTTGCGGTAAGTAAGCTGTTGGGTATGGAATATAAAGAGCAGCATGTAGTACTCTGATGGATGGATATTGTAATTTAGTGTAAAAGGACTTTTTGTTTTTAAAACCTAGCAAAAGTTATTTTGCGTTTCTTAAATATGTGGTCTCCACAGCACGCTTTCTGCAGCGCAACTAATCTGCAAAGAACCAACAGAACTACTCAGAGTAGCAGCTGTTGTGTTGGAACCACAGAGTCACCACCTTCTCCAGAGTGGTTAGGGAAACCCAGCCAGATGGGCAGGGTATAAATAAAATATAACAACAACAACAACTTTACACCTTTGCCACTGCAGAGTCACTGGGGCAGGGTGGAAGCGATGTTAGGGTCCTGCTGATGCACCAGCTAGAATGCCAGATTGGCTGAACCAGTTTGCTCATGTCAGAAGGGGTGACTCTGTCCCACCACACCAGCTGCTACTAACTGCTGAGCTGTTGTTTGCTTTCTACCAGAGCTATTTTTCCAGAAAAAGAGGTGCCGGAACTCACCATGAACACCTCCCTCATTCTCTTACAATAGGGGTGTGGGTGGCGCTGTGGTCTAAACCACTGAGCCTCTTGGGCTTGCCGATCAGAAGGTCGGTGGTTCGAATCCCCGCAACAGGGTGAGCTCCCGTTGCTCTGAGCCAGCTCCTGACAACCTAGCAGTTCGAAAGCACACCAGTTCAAGTAGATAAATAGGCACCACTGTGGCGGGAAGGTAAATGACGTTTCTGTGCACTCTGGTTCGCGTCATGGTGTTCTGTTGCACCAGAAACGGTTTAGTCCTGCTGGCCACATGACCCAGAAAGCTTCCTGTGGACAAACGCTGGCTCCCTTGGCTGGAAAGCGAGATGAACACCACAACCCCAGTTGCCTTTGACTGAACCTTTACCTTTTTACCTTTACCTTCTCTTACAATGGCAATGGCGCCCACCTGAGAGGTGCCGGAACTGAGTTCTGGTGAGTTCCAGCCGAAAAAAAGCCCTGCTTTCTACCATGTTTATATGTGATGCTCCTACACCAGGCAAATCCCAATTTCCCTCACACAACAGGGTTCATGAGGCCTAGTTGGTTGCTAGTCCCTTGTCTGACCAAAATGCTTGACCTCTTGAGTTACGTGTTCTTAAGTCCTTTAGGAAAAGAGGCCTGTGATTTGTGTCCAGGAGGCGAGGGCAGATGCTGAAGAGCTCTGGTTACGTACCATTAGAATTCCCTCCCTAACCTGGCGAGCCCGATCCTGCAGCTGCCCTTCCAGTTCAGCGACCTCTCGGCGAACAGCTTGCCGCAAGACCTGCAACTGTCTTCTTTCCTCTCTGTGGTAGACGGCAGGGGGACAAGACAAAAGACAGAAAGGCGACCCTCAGTGAGGCCTCTGCTTCCCTTAATATCATCAAAAGATATTACAAAGACAATCGTGTCCAAGTTTAATTACATTCACACCTGGACACAATTCATTTCCTATACTTGGCAACAGAGTGGGTCAATACTCTTGTTCATAGGACTGAATTAAAGCTGGAACACGATAATCTGAGTAAATTAAATTCATAACCATGGGATTCAGTTCTCTCTCTCTCTCTCTGCTAGTCTTTTAAGATCAAGCTGGTGCATTAATTCATGCTTATTATATAACCACAGCCTATTTGCCATGGCACCAAGGGTAATTGTTAGATTTCCCTCACGCCGCCCTAAAGACACTGCAGATGTTGCACAGCTGTAGGAAATGCGATGACATGTCTGGCAGGTGGGAGAAAAACCACCCTGCATGCAATTTATGCCATTGTCATGATTGTTTTGTTTGGAGAGCACTCTGAAGTTTTGATACCATGTACTGCGCCATTTTTAAGAGAAGCCCTTCTGTGTATAATAAGATGCATTGTGTGTGTCTGTGTGCTTTTGTGGTGCACATGACGGTGCCACAAATGCAGGGCTGGGGTGTGAAATGAAGGCACATTACCGCCCCTCCGTTGACATTGCACTGGAAAAGAGAGCCTCTTGCTCCGTCATGTGCTGCTCAATCTCATCCAGCCGTTCTCGAAACTTCTGGCACGAATTCCTCATGACTTCGATTTCATGGACTGTGCACTAAACATAAGATCAAGAAGAGGCAACAATTCTGTTAAGTTGTGGGTGAACATATCAGACGACACAGCGATTCTTCAAACAGCTCTTGTTTATTCACAGGCCAGAACAGCACTGAACTGAAGGGTTCAGCCAGCCTGCTTATATAGAGCTCCACTAGAACGCAACAGTAACCATTTTCTGTAACTATCCAATCGCTGAAGGTCACTTTCAATCCCTTATTTGCATATGTGGACCTGACTGAAAACTATCTACAGTATCCCCCTGCTGGCCCAGGGTGAGAACTTCAGTACATAACAAATTCAACATATAGCCACAGCTGTTATAGGTAGACATTCAGATTTCTACACATACACATGTAACCTTATATAAACCTAAACAGATATCTGTGTCTCTTCATAGACATTCACCAGTTTTACCAAAGGCCACCTTTCACCATACTGCTTCTCTGGTACATGTGTCAAACGCAGTGGTGGATTTACGTACAGCATAAGCTAAACAAGCTATAGCTTAGGGCCCCACTCTCTTGGGGCCCCAAAAAAATTTAAAGGGAAAAAACACCTGGATGTACATTTCCAAAATATAAGATAAAAAACAAATAAAATAAAACCTACATACAGCAACAGTGTTTTGTGTTGTGTAGGCTCCTATAATGGGCCCATAGCTGTCAACCGTCCCTTATTTGGCAGGACAGTCCCTTATCCCAGTGCCATGTCCTGCTGCTGTCCCTTATTGATGATGTCCCTTAAATTTCCAGGGTTTCAAAGGAAACAGCTCCTCTCCCTCCCTCCCTCCCTGCCGGCCAGGGAGGAGGGAGGCTCCAACTGTGTTGCTTGGCTGTGTTGCTCACCCAATAAGGAGTTTAAGAATGACTGGGGGGTGGAGCTTGCATGCCTTGTGCTGATCAAATTGGCCGCGTTGCCTGGGGACTCGCCTTTGCTCAGCGCTTCCCAGCGGAGAGGGGACGGTGGTTTTCCTTGCTGCATCCCCTTTGCCGGGTTGCTGCACTATGGGAAGCACCACTTGAGGCTTCGTTTGGCTGCTGGTTGACTAAAATCCCTTATTTTGGCTGCTGATCCCTTATTTTTGAGGCTGCTGGTCCCTTATTTTCAAATCTGTAAGTTGACAGCTATGAATGGGCCCCACCTGCTGGCCTGCTCCCTAAAATATCACATATAAAGGGCTCCATTACCTTCAGTAGCTTAGGGCCTCAACAAACCTAAATCCGGCCCTGGTCAAGGGAACATAAGATCCTGAGATTGCATGATCACATCTCAAAGTTAGGAACATATGGACAGAGTAACCTCTTTCTGGTTTTGTTTTTAAGCCATATAAGATAATGATTTAATAGAATGAAGTGTGAAACAGGAGTAGAATCATAGAAGCATTAAGTTGCAAGGGACCACAAGGATCGGCTAGTCCAATCCCCTGCAATGTGGGGGTTAAACCCACGGCCCTGAAATTAAGAGTCTCTACCAACAGAGCTTAGGGGACGCGGGTGGCGCTGTGGGTAAAACCTCAGTGCCTAGGACTTGCTGATCGTATGGTCGGCGGTTTGAATCCCCGCGGCGGGGTGAGCTCCCGTTGCTCGGTCCCAGCGCCTGCCAACCTAGCAGTTCGAAAGCACCCCTAAGTGCAAGTAGATAAATAGGTACCGCTTTATAGCGGGAAGGTAAACGGTGTTTCCATGTGCTGCGCTGGTGCCGGCTCGCCAGAGCAGCTCCGTCACGCTGGCCACGTGACCCGGAAGTGTCTCCGGACAGCGCTGACCCCCAGCCTCTTAAGTGAGATGGGCGCACAACCCTAGAGTCGGAAAGGACTGGCCCGTACGGGCAGGGGCACCTTTTTACCAACAGAGCTATTTAATCTGATCTATTTTTCCTCTTTTGCTCCAAGTACAGTGGTGCAGTGCTGCCTTATCAGGCCACTCCATTATCATTTAGGTTTCCTGAGGGGAAAACATTTTCTATCAGTCCTCACAAGAAAGAAAAAAACAGATACTGTCCATGCACTTCGAAAGGGCTTAGCCAGTTGTGAGCGAGTTAATGAAACATTGCCATCTAGTGGGCATTTGCAAGTGCCGGAATATTCCAGAAAAATTGTGACATTGGGGGGGGGGGGGGAAGAGAGATGTCACAAAAGGCATAAAAAAATGGCATGTGAACCCCATTTCCTCCTCACTGATAGTTATTGTTCACATTCAAACCACTAGGGGTTAAGGCCCCAGTAGCGAATCCACCCAATTAATACCACCCATTAATAATACGGCGGATCCACTCCCGCTAATTGCCCCCAATTAATTATAGTGCACCCACCTCACGGTACATCAATTACATGAGTTTCTACAATTTACCACAGCTTATCTAGTGGGGGACTTGTACGAGGGACTTGATTAGAGAGGCAGAAAATAATCAAACAAACAATAAAAAGTTTTATTAAACAAAATTGGTTTATGAAACAAAGTGGGTCAGGAAGTGAGTTCTTTCAGGTGGAGGTTAACTTGTTTACTTTAACTAAGATGTTTCAGACTTAAACACACTACTACAGTGGTACCTCAGGTTAAGTACTTAATTTGTTCCGGAGGTCCGTTCTTAACCTGAAACTGTTTTTAATCTGAAGCACCACTTTAGCTAATGGGGCCTCCTGCTGCTGCCGCGCAATTTCTGTTCTCATCCTGAAGCAAAGTTCTTAACCCAAGATACTATTTCTGGGTTAGCGGAGTCTGTAACCTGAAGCGCAAGTAACCTGAAGCATATGTAACCTGAGGTACCACTGCATAGGCACAGTTCCTCTTAAACTTCAGTTACTGTACTAAAAACCAGGTGTTACACTTCAGGTGGTAGATGTTCAGGTGTCCAGAATTGATGGCCAAATGCTCAACTCTGTTTCTGTCGCTTAGATATTACAGTTAAATATTTTCAACACTATACCACTTCCTTCGCAGCTTAATACTTTGGTTCATGAGCGAGGGGCACTTCTCCTCAGTTGCCCACTCTCTTAACCTTCCCACAACTGAGGTATTCCAAATGGTATAACAAACCCTGACCTTGTGACTGGGTTGGGAGTCTTCAGTACCTAGAAGACCTCTCCCCTCCTGGCTAGACTGAGACCCAGGTAGCCTGAATTCCCACAGGATCTCACTCTCCTGGCTCAGACTCAGCTGTCCCAGGACCCTCCTGCCTGTATACCTCCCCCAGACCCTCAACCTGGTCTCTCTATCCAAGCTGCAAGGCTCAGTCCCAGTGTGGGTGTTTAACTCCACTCAGAACCAGTTCTCCTTATCTCACTCCTTAACTCCCAACTCCAATCAAACCCTCTCTCTTAACCTGAATCTTAGCCATATCTCACGACCAAATCCTATCTCTCCTGTTAAATCCAGCCCCATCTGACTCTCTCCCTGGGAAACTGCTACAACATTGTGTTTCAAATACAAAGAAATCAATGTAGGCCAAATATTTAAAACACATCTCTGGTTTATTTGTGGGGCCTGCCTGTTGTTTTTACATGAGTAGAATGTGCCCTTTTATTTAAAACACATCTCTGGTTTATTTGTGGGGCATAGGAATTCATTCATATTTCCCCCCCAAAATATAGTCCGCCCCCCCACAAGGTATAAGGGACAGTGGACCAGCCCCCTGCTGAAAACGTTTGCTGACCCCTGATTTAGACCCTCCTTGAAGCATTATATGAAATATGGAACAGGCAGCACTGGCAAAATGCCATGTAAATGGGTCTCCTTTCTTTATGTAGGAATGCATGCCTTTTATGCATGCCTTTTCCTGGAGGCCCTGGCCCTATTCAGATGGCTATTCTGTGTTTGTTGCATGTACAGAAAGGGGAACAGGATCACACATGGTGCCTCCACTGCCAGCCTCTGAGTGTTCGGCCAAATCTCTGAAAAGAACCGAGGTGTTCAGAGGTTTGGCCAAGTGGGTTGAGATCCTGGTTCTGTCTCCCCACATTTTGTATATATAAAATCTGTGTCTGAATAGGGCCACAGACATTGTGATTAGACTTGCCACTCAGATTCCCTCATTAGAAGTATCGGAAGGGCAAGTGAAGCCAGGTAAGAATCTCAAGTTAAAATGTCAGGTAGGAAGTGATGTGAAATATCAGTGTTTTTCCCTTGGAGATGGTCAGAGTTTACATTCTTGGACTAGCTAGGCATATTGTCTGTCCTTGTGTAAGACAGCTTCCTAATCTGCTGTTTAAAACCCCTGTGTTGATTAATAGCAACCTCATACCCAACATAGCTCAGGGATTTTATGGAAGCAAAATATCAGTGCTGTTTTGAAACCACTGATTAAAATCAAGGCAGTTTTGAAAGGTTCAGTCTGCCATCTTGATTCAAAATGGCACCCAATTATACACAAACATAGATGAAAACCTACTGTTTGGTCTCAAGAACCATCTTGCCAAATTTGGTTATGATCCAGGTGTCCAAATGCATGGCAAGCAGATGAACAACTTTCCAAAATATATAGCAGATTTTACTTGAACCCAGGTTTCATGGGCTGAAGCAAGCAGAAGACTTGCTGGGTAGCCCACTGAGTTATATACTCACCGAGGAAATATTTCTCATTGCTGTGTCCTGCAATAGCTTGAGAGTTTTCAGAAGCTGCAGTTCGATGGTGACATGAGATGAGAAGCAGGCCACTGGATGTCTGCATGAAGGAGCTAAAGGAAAAGGCCACAGCAAACAGCAGTGATGGGAGCACAAAGGGTAGCAGGAACCGCTATGCTGGGCACACCAGGCATTGAAAGGCTCCGGGCTGTAAGATCTGTATTTCCCATAAAGCCCTGTATCCAGAGATGCAGACTTCACAAGAGGTCCATGCCCATGAAACGAAGGGAGACTGTGAGACAGAGGGAGAGCTGCTTTCTTTCTGTGGCTCCTTTCAGTCTGAATAGAAGCTTCTCTCACTCGCTTCTCGTCCTCTTTGGGCATACCTGGTACTGATGCAATTTGAGGCTCATCCTTGGATGTGAAATCCAGATATTGACCTTTTACAGCAGCTTCACCCAGTGAGAAGCTCCGCATCGTTGACATAAGTCTTGAAGGCATCTGAACAGTGACAGATTTTGAAAGGCTAGTATTTGTTTTTGCACCAGTTCCTTCTTCTCCCAGTTCTGCACCTGTTGACAATGTGTCCGAGGCTCTAATGTCCCCCTCTTCGAAGCAGTGAAGGGAAAGGCTAGAATCATGAAGAGGGCTTCTCAAGATGGCATTGATCTCTGGTTGTGAAGCCACCATGTCACGCTCAGTTTTGGGTGCTCCAGATATATCCAAAGATCTAACCGCCCCATTTATACCAGTCTCCTGACATCCACTTGCAACATCGTCCACAACAAGGAAGTCCAACTTTCTACAACCCTTCACAGAGTACTTTCCTTCCACACATTCTGCAATGCTTTCAGGAACACCTTCTTCACACCCGTCTCTCGTTTCCTCCCCTTCAGTCAAACATTCTTCACTTCCTCTTGTATCTTTACTGATTTGGTGGCCACTGCTTCCCTCTGTGAGAGCAGAACTTACACTTTGGTGCCTTTTACTAGAGGAGGAGAGGTCGTTCCTATCTAAAGGGCTATTATCAGTATGACAAGGTCGTGAACTGCAGCCTTGTACACCACTATCTTCTCTCTTCTGTTGTCCTTGCAACTCCTCCTTATCCATATCCTGTAAGGTTTCTTCAGCTGCGCTTTCAAACAGACCACTGCAAGTCTCACACATATCATCTTCTTCATTTATGGAATAAAATATCTCCTCTCCCTGAAAAGTGTGTTCTCTGCTGAGGCTGGGCAAGAAGATAGCATTGCTACCATCTGCTCTCGATACGCTAGCACTGGGCAGAAGATCCTGGCTAGTCAGAGCAGAATCTTTCCTCTGTCGCAGGAATGCTTGACAGTCCTTGGAACTGCAGCTAAGTCTCAAGTTACCAGGCAGAGGCAAGCCCTGGAAGAAAAATAATATCACTTTAACATTACTATGGAGTGAATCTGGTGTAAGGTCAGATGAAGAGAAGAGAGCCAAGTTCAATTTGATGGCAATTCTATATCCACTTACTTCGGAGTAATCCTCACCTCAACTCAGTGTTCTTCTGAGGAGACATATGTAGGATTCGGCTGTTTAGTCTGAATCCAACCCATTTTTTTCAGCACAATTGCTTGCTTTAGCTTTTTGCAAGTTCTTTTTATTTAAGCGTATGAAAAGGTACAAAATTGTATGAGGGGAGTGTGTACAAAAATGCATATATGAAAACAACATACAAAATGTTAGGGGAATATTAGGGGAAATTGTTTGGGGGAACTGTATATAGTAGGCAAAACTGCAAACAACTATGTGTGTCTGTCAAGAGAAATACGTACTAAAATTCTGTTGATTTTTTAAAAAATTCACATCCCGATATGAGAATGTTGGTAAATTGAACTTAAAATTGGGGAAATGGGAAATAAATTGACAGATTCACGCATCCCTACTCCCAGCCTCTCGCAAACAGTAGACGGCCAGTGGAACTGGAAGGCTTTGGCCTATTCTTCTAATCACACAACCCCATACCTGCTTATTCAGAAGTAAGCTCCACTGTGTTTAATGGGGCATACCTCCTAGGGCAGGGGTCTGCAACCTTTAAGACAAAAAGAGCCACTTGGACCCGTTTCCGAAGGAAAAAAAAGCTGGGAGCCGCAAAACCATTTAGACATTTAAAACAAATATATCTCCGGAGCCGCGATCTGACAGCGGGCGGGAAGGTGACGTCAGGACGGTGCATGACTAACGCACGCACCGCCCCCATGCAACGTCACAGCCAGTACAGCGCCCGCCACAGTGGGGAGTGTAGGGGTGCACAATGCGCCTCCTCCCCTCGCTAGTATCCGCCCTGGAGCCACGGCAAAGGTGTAAAAGAGCCACATGCGGCTCCGGAGCCGCGGGTTGCAGACCCCTGTCCTAGGGTGTTTAGGACTCCAGCCTGGAAGTAACCTCCACTGAAATCAGTTAGGCTTATTTCTGAGTCCATGTAGAATCATAGAATCATGCAGCTGGAGGGATCCTGCAGGAATGCAGTGGGTCCCATTGAGCTTATGGACTGACTTCTGAGTAAACATGAGGATTGTGCTGTGTGTGTTGCAGTTGGCACATGCCTTCTGCAGCTGCGAAGACGAATCTCACTCGGAAGATTAGCATGGGCACCACCAACACACCTGAAATTTAGGCTTAGAACAAGGGTCAGCAAGCTTTTTCAGCAGGGGGTCCTCAGACCTTGTGGTGGGCCGGACTATATTTTGAAAGAAAAAAAAATTGAACAAATTCCTATGCCCCACAACCCAGAGATGCATTTTCAATAAGGTGGATCCTTCTAACAGAGGGTCCATGTTGTGCATGGCTCTGGAACTCTTCCGCAACTGGTTTGTGCCTGGGGCTTTGCCCTGCTCCAGCTGGTAGTGCCACAATTATGCCACTGGCCTTTAGCCAATCGGCAAGGTTGGGGGTATTTATTTGGCAGCACAACGTGAGGACCCTCTCTTGCTTCGCGCTGCCGAACACCCACCCGCTCATTAGTCGTGTCTGGCCTTGCTTTGGACTTTGGTTGATCGCCTGTTTTGGACCAGGGGCCGGGTAGGAATTTCCCCCAATGTGGCAGATTGGCTTTGGCCACTTGGTTTTTGCCTACCTCTTAGCAATCGTCACAACTTTGTAAGGTTTGGTGGTTAGGCATTGGTTTAGGGGAATGTGGGGAGGGGAGGTGCGGCCATCAGTTGCCCCTCCAGTTAATAGGATATTCTGTTAAAGGAATCCGGGGGTCTGGATCTCGTCCGAAGCCCGGAGAGGGGCTAGGACCATGCCAGGACCTCCGGGAACCCCAGGGGTGAGCACCAGTCAATATGTAGTGGTACCTAAGGTTAAGAACTTAATTCATTCTGGAGGTCCATTCTTAAACTAAAACTGTTCTTAACCTGAGGTACCACTTTAGCTAATGGGGCCTCCCGCTGCTGCCCCGCTGCCGCCACACAAGTTCTGTTCTCATCCTGAAGCAAAGTTCTTAATCCGAGGTACTATTTCTGGGTTAGCAGAGTCTGTAACCTGAAGCGTCTGTAACCTGAAGCGTCTGTAACCCGAGGTACCACCGTACATTGATGGAGCTCCCCCTGCTGGTTGTTTACCTTTCCAGGCTTCCTGCAGGGTGGGCAGGAGCCAGCTATATCTTGATACTAATGCCTAAGCCAATACCAGTCACATTTGTGTATTCAATAAAGTTGTGGCCAAAATTTGCCCGTTAACCTTTAAACTAAATTCTGCCTCCACTGTGTCTTTATTTCCATGGGGATGGGTTTTGGGGCTCGGAGCACAAAAGCACACATTCTGCTCATGTAAAAACACCAGGCAGGCCCCACAAATAACCCAGAGATTCATTTTAAATAAAAGCACACATTCTACTCATGTAAAAACACCAGGCAGGCCCCACAAATAACCCAGAGATGCATTTTGAATAAAAGCACACATTCTACTCATGTAAAAACACCAGGCAGGCCCCACAAATAACCCAGAGATGCATTTTAAATAAAAGAACACATTCTACTCATGTAAAAACACGCTGATTCCCAGACCGTCCGTGGGCCGGATTTAGAAGACGATTGGGCCAGATCCGGCCCCCGGGCCTTAGTTTGCCTACTCATGCCTTAGAACTTCTCAGTATAGAAGGGAAAACATCCAGGCAGGCACTTTTATCAGTCAGAAAATAGCCGCTGAAAATTCCTGCAACCAAGAAGTGATATATTTTGCATGGACATCCAAAACTGAATTTAGCATGTCAACAAGGAAGCCCACCTCATGATCAGCAGAACACCTATGTTCCAAATTACAGTTTGATTTAGTTTTTTTAGGTTTAGGCTTCTCGGTCCCTACTCACCTGGAGAGGTAAGGGTTCTGAAGGATCTTCCAGAAATCCACTGCTGTCAGACTGGCAACTGTTTGTTCTTGTCACTATCACATCTATAATTAGAAAAATAAAGGTGAGAAGGAAAGGAATTGAAATGACAACTGGAGAGTTTTATTTCAGCCTTTATTTCGGGTGGTTTCAGCATCTGCTACTCATGACAGCCAAGCGAGAGAGAGAGAGAGAGAGAGAGAGAGAGAGAGAGAGGTTTTCCAGTTCCATGTTATTTATTTTACAGGTGAAACTTGGAAAATTAGAGTATCGTGAAAAAGTTCATTTATTTCAGTAATTCAACTTGATAGGTGAAACTAATACATGAGATAGACTCATGACATGCAAAGCGAGATATGTCAAGCCTTTATTTGTTATAATTGTGATGATCAAGGCATACAGCTGATGAAAACCCCAAATTAACAATCTCAGAAAATTAGAATATTAAATGAAATCAGCAAAACAAGGATTGCAAATAGAGCAATATTGGACCTCTGAGAAGTAGAAGCATGCATATGTACTCAGTACTTGGTTTGGGCTCCTTTTGCATCAATCGCTGCCTCAATGCGGTGTGGCATGGATGCTATCAGCCTGTGGCACTGCTGAGGTGTTATGGAAGACTAGGAAGCTTCAATAGCAGCCTTCAGCTCTTCTACATTGCTCGGTCTCATGTCTCTCATCTGTCTCTTGGCAATGCCCCATAGATTCTCTATGGGGTTCAGGTCAGATGAGTTTGCTGGCCAATCAAGCACAGTAATCCCATGGGCATTGAACCAGGTTTTGGTACTTTTGGTGGTGTGGGCAGGTGCCAAAGTCCTGCTGGAAAATGAAGTCAGCATCCCCATAAAGCTCATCTGCAGAAGGAAGCATGAAGTGCTCCAAAATCTGTTGGTAGATGGCTGTGTTGACCCTGCACTTAATGGAGCACAGTGGACCAACACCAGCTGATGACATGGCTCCCCAAATCAACACAGACTGTGGAAACTTCACACTGGACTTCAAGCATCTGGCATTGTGTGCCTCCCCATTCTTCCTCCAGACTCTGGGTCCTTGGTTTCCAAATGAGATGCAAATGCTGCTCTCATCAGAAAAGAGATTTGGGGAACCATGTCATCAGCTGGTGTTGGTCCACTGTTCTAAAGTTGGAGCATATTATCTTGGGTATGTCCATGGGCAATCACTAGAGGGTGTTCCTTTGTTTGTCCCTAGCACCAGATAAGAACGGAGGAGGGCCAGCCTGAAGAAAGAGGGAGATAATAAGGGAAGGAGGACTGGGCCTTGCCCTCAATGCATAGCTTGGGAAAAAGCCTATACCTAAGTACAAACTGTTTGTGCCTAGGCTCTGTCCAAGCAATCAGGGATACTGCCAAAAGGGAGTGGGGCATTGTGTCATTCGTATGGAGCCCCCAGTCGTCTCACGGACTATTGACCCGTACACCACTAATCCGCTGCCACCAACCAGGTCCTCCCCAGTAAAATCACTTCAGCCTCAGTCAGGTTCTCAATTAATAAAGAAGAGTGTGTTTTATTTCAGACACAAACAAACCTGTCCGGCATTACAAACGTTGTTGCTCTTTACTTTCTTAGTCTTATTTTCCCCTCTCTATCTCTTCTACCTCCCCTCACTCAAGAACCCACTGCCCTAACTGTCTCTCTATTTCCAACTGCCAGCCAACTGCTTCTCCAACTGCCTTTCCCAACCAACTGCCCACCAACAACTCCCAACAGCAACTAACTCAAACCTCGGGCTAAGCCCTTTTATACACAGGTAGGCTCCGCCCCCAGCTTTCCTATTGGTCTACATTTTTAACCCTATCTCTCCCCCCTGTTCAAACATTTTCTAAATGAACAGGCAAACGCCACAGGCATGCACAGTGCTTATGAATATGCAGTTTGTATGCAACCAGACTCTTCCAATGGCTATGCATGTAGGAGGAAGGCAGCTCATGTGGGCATGTATTATTCCAGAGGTGCCAGAGGAGCCACATTTCTGCAGATTCATCCCATGATGCTGCTACAATGGTGCTGGTTTTGACCACTAAAGCCCTATGCGGCCTAGGACCCACATACCTATGGGGCCGCCTCTCCTGGTATGCCCCGCGGAAGACTTTAAGGGTCCACAAATGACAACATTTTGGAGGTCCCGAGCCTCAAGGAGGTTAGATTGGTTTCAACTAGGGCCAGGGCCTTTTCAGTACTGGCCCCGACTTGGTGGAATGCTCTGTCACAAGAGACTAGGGCCCTGCAGGACTTGACATCTTTCCACAGGGCCTGCAAGACAGAGTTGTTCCGCCTGGCCTTTGGTTTGGACTCAGTCTGAACCTTATGTTTCCCTCCCCTTATGGTTTTGATGAGGCTGCATTTTAAACTGCATTTTAACCTGTATTTTAAATTGGCCCCCCCATTATGTTTTTACTGTAATTTTACTGTTGTTAGCCGCCCTGAGCCTGGCTCTGGCTGGGGAGGGGTATAAATAAAATGTATTATTATTATTATTATTATTATTATTATTATTATTATTATTATTATTTATTATTAAAAGTCCAACTTCACATGGGTGAGACCTGTTATCCACAGTGCCTCCTTACCTTCCAGTTGCTGATCCTGTGTCATTGCCTAGTCAGATTGGCCTCATCCAAGTAGGTGCTGAGCCTTTATTTATTTACCATATTTTTCGCTCCATAAGATACACCTGACCATATGATGCACCTAGTTTTTAGAGGAGGAAGGGGGGAAAGCCCTGTTTTGGGGGGGGGGATCAGCTCACAGCTGTGCAGCTTCTTTTGCAAAGGGGGAAAGCCCCATTTTTTTGAGGATCAGCTCACAGTTGTGCAGCTTCTTTTGCAAAAAGGGAAAATCCTGTTTTTATGGGGTTCAACTCACAGTTCTGCAGCTTCTTTAGGAAAGGAGAGGGAGCTGTTTCTACAGTTTCTAGACAGATAATCTAATCAGCCAGTCACATGTTGCTGGGGAAACAAACGGCCTCAGTCTGCAGAACATTCAACAATGGAGGCCTGGGCAAAGGGCCGGAAAGGGAGCCAGCGATCGACCACATTCGCTCCCTAAGACACCAAACATTCCCCCTTACCTTTTAGGAGGAAAATATTGTGTCTTATGGAGCAAAAAATGCGGAATTTATTTATTTATATTTCTTCGATTTGTACACCACTCTTGATCCAAAGATCCCAGGGTGGCGCACAACATTAAGAACACAATTCCAAAGAAGAGTGGTACCCTGACTGCCGCTGTATTCATAATGGACACTTCTGCCAGACCAGAATAGGCTTCACAAACACACAGTGCCCTGCAGCTTTTAAACAGTAGGTGCCATCACTAGACTGAAGCCGGGCAACCCTAGACCATCCCATAAATGAGGAGGTGGATGTGCATGGGACCCACACATGCTAAACTCTAGCTATTTACCACCGCTGACTCTTCTTCAAGTGTGACGTTCCATTTGAAGCTTTACATTTTTAAAAAGTCGCACATTGATCTTGCTAAGAAGTCATTCTGCTGTCGTACTCTGTGGATCTGTTTCAGGTTTATTATTAATTCCAGATGTCCAAAGGCCACAGCAGCAAAGGTAAATACAATTACGTAACTTTTTTTTGTTACAGGGCATAAGGAAGGCTGTAAAAGCAAAGATCACGATAGTAACGCTAATAAATTACCTGCTAATTTTAACTGCTGCTGCTGCTAAAGCAAAGCTAAAGCAAAGACCAAAGGAGGACACAGATCTTCACTTTAAAAACAAAGGCAACCGATCACAGAGATGGTGTAGAAATAAAATTTACTGGAAAAATAGGGCCCAAGGTGTTTCGAACAACAGACATTCTTTAATCAAGGAAACTTTTGGGCTATGCAGATTTACATGAGAGTAGCCTCACTGAATTCTGAGGGACTTACTTCTGAGTAGGTGCACATGCAGTTGTGCCACACATTGCAGTCTCTTTGGGAAATTAGTAATCCTGGTAGAAAATTGCCCTACCTGGTTATATTCAGATATAAACCTATTTTTTGAATTTAATAAACACCTTGCTTCTGACGAGATGCTTAAGATTTTAAGCCTTACAGAGTTTGCTTTTCCTCAGCAAAATCATACTCCCAAAAAGGTCAGCAGAATTTCTCTGACATATAAAAGCTACAAAACTAATTTAAGCCATGCTAGTCTACTAAATGCAACAGACCAAGGAAATCAACGTAACAGAGCAATTTAAAAACCTTAACTTCAAACCTTAAAATGACCAGTAGGTGGCAGCAGCAGACAAACCTCCAGTGTAAAACTTGAAGTGAACACTCAGATAAACTCTTTTACAACGCCTCTGTTCCTTTTGAATGTAGGAATAGCAATGGAACCAAAAAATTAAAGACTAAGGCTGCAATCAGATGCATGCAAATTTAAGAGCAAAACCAACTGAACCTGGCTGGGTTCACATCTGAGAAAACTGCACATTTTATTTCTTTATTTATAAAAGTATTTATATGCCACTAAATTGCAAAATATATTAAGGTGGAAGACAATGTACTCAGTGTGTACAATGTACTCATGGACTGGTGGAGGAACTGATGCACTACAGCAGATAGTGCGGTGTTAAATTAAACACTTTAGCATGGAAAGATTCGTCAATTTTGCTTCTCTCATTTTCTCCCCTTTCCAATCTTGAATTTAGTTCACAATAATTTGCAAATTTTCTTTTGGAAATTTGTCAGCGTTCTTGTGCAAATTTCTGCTTGCAAGCATAGTTTTGTATGCAGGTTTGGCTAATAATCTTTGTGAGCAATTTCCCCTGATATAATGCATTTTTTAATAGTATTTTCTAATATATGAATTTTAATGCAACTATTTTCCTAACATATGCATGTTTGCACAAATTGTTTGCTCGGAGAATTGCCTCGCAAAATTCAGAGATGTGTGAATTTTGAAAATCTGGTTTGGAAGTGTGGATTAAGTAGCTTTGCATTAAAATGTGAACAAAACAGAACTTCCCCTCAACCTAGGCATTCAAGTGGCTTAGACCAACTAACATCAAATTAATGAAGCCCAGGGGATTTTACATCCAACTGCTCAAGTTTTGTTTCTTTACTACTATTCTTTGTAATAATGCCAAAATGACATTTTGCAAAGCTCGAAATATGTGGAACTTCCCAATGTCAAAACTGAGATCCAATCTAAAAATTCAGCATTGGAATTCTGGAAAAAAAATTAGAAATTAAACTGGCTCAAGGAATGAGTTGTTAATACAATTGCATCACAAGACGGATGTCAAATATAATTGCCGTTGTACATCTGCAGCCAAGTATTGACAAATGGTGGCTAGCAAAAATATCACTCCATCTAACGGCAAACTCAGGTGTGTGAGGGCTGATAGAAATGGAGTCTGAACAGAGCCAACTGAAAAACAAGAGAGAAGTATCAGAATGCTGAAGGAAAGCCCAAAATTTGCAGAGGGGCAGATACATACCCTATATTATGAATTCATGGGGGAATCTCTCCCACAAACACTCCAGTAGTCAGAGGAAAGAAAAACTGAAAGCTGGAAGAGGAAAGTGACCAAACGGAAAGTCGCCCAACCACTGCCACAATGTCCTTTCTCTTGGCAGATCAAGATCAGCAGGTGACAGCAAAGGTTGCAAGGTTTTTAGTTGGGGCAATCAGAGCCACTATTTTACTATTGATTCAAAACCCTAAAATGTATTTTATATAACTGACTTTTTATTTCTATCCTTTGTATATCGTATTGTTGTTTTATTGCTATGACCGATGGCTGATGCAAATAAAGAGTCGTTCATTTATTCAGTGATTGCTGCAACTGCTGCCTAGAGTACAGCTGCCTGGATGCTGGACTGGTGTTTGTCGGGGTTCAGAGCCGTAGAAACTACTGCGAGTGTCCTCTTTTGACAATAAAGAGTTAACAACTATATAATTATATAATATATTATAACATATGTATATGTACATATACACATAAAGTATGTGTAATTATTCTTATAAAATTATAGGTAAAGGGACCCCTGACCGTTAGGTCCAGTTGTGGCCAACTCTGGGGTTGCGGCGCTCATCTCGCTTTATTGGCCGAGGGAGCCGGTGTACAGCTTCCGGGTCATGTGGCCAGCATGACTAAGCCGCTTCTGGCGAACCAGAGCAGCGCACGGAAACGCCGTTTACCTTCCCGCCGGAGCGGTACCTATTTATTTACTTGCACTTTGAGGTGCTTTTGAACTGCTAGGTTGGCAGGAGCAGGGACCGAGCAACGGGAGCTCACCCCATCGCGGGGATTCGAACTGCTGACCTTCTGATCGGCAAGTCCTAGGCTCTGTGGTTTAACCCACAGCGCCACACACGTCCCATTATAAAATTATATTGTTATATTAATAATGCTGTGTCTTAACGTTGCAACCCATGCTGGGACCTTAGAGTAAAGGGTGGGTAATACATAGCAACAACAGCAGCAAAAGAAATAACTATGACCCCCACTGCAATGCTTTCTATCTCTCTCCCCACCGTCTTGTGCAGATTTGATACGATGCTACAGTGCTGGTGCAGGGCTAGGATAAGTATAGTTCAGGGTGGGAGGAATCGAGGGTCTTTCAAAAAGCATCTGTGGTGACCTTGACCAGTTTGGATTCTGTGCCCCTGAACGACCAGGTGCGCAGCCTGGGAGTCATTTTGGACTCACAGCTGTCCATGGAGGCGCTGGTCAATTCTGTATCCAGGGCAGCTGTCTACCAACTCCACCTGGTACGTAGGCTGAGACCCTACCTGCCCGCGGACTGTCTCGCCAGAGTGGTGCATGCTCTAGTTATCTCCGAGGGACTACTGCAATGCGCTCTACGTGGGGCTACCTTTGAAGGTGACTCGGAAACTACAACTAATCCAGAATGCGGCAGCTAGACTGGTGACTGGGGGCAGCCGCCGAGACCACATAACACCGGTCTTCAAAGACCTACATTGGCTCCCAGTACATTTCCGAGCACAATTCAAAGTGCTGGTGTTGACCTTTAAAGCCCTGAACGGCCTCGGCCCAGTATACCTGAAGGAGCGTCTCCACCCCCATCGTTCTGCCCGGACGCTGAGGTCCAGCGCCGAGGGCCTTCTGGCAGTTCCCTCATTGCGAGAAGCAAAGCTACAGGGAACCAGGCAGAGGGCCTTCTCGGTAGTGGCACCCGCCCTGTGGAACGCCCTCCCATCAGATGTCAAAGCGATAAAGAACTACCTGACATTCAGGGAAGTTTTTAATCTGTGATATTTTACTGTATTTTTGGTTTCTATGGAAGCCGCCCAGAGTGGCTGGGGAAACCCAGCCAGATGGGCGGGGTACAAATAATAAATTATTATTATTATTATCTCAGAGGCAAAAGCATAATATTAAAGCCCATTTTAGAAGGATTGGAAGCATCTTAACATATTTTTGCCAATATAATGGGGAGGTTATCCACAGAACCCCAAGTTGCCAAACCACCTTAAAAGATGACTTTGGACCATTTCCTGTATGTAATGCATCTTTGTCAGTTTCTCACAGTGTCCTGCCTTCCCAGTTGTTCATATTATCTTCATCTCACTAACTGGCTTTAGTCCAGTTCCTAATCCCTGCCAAACAGTGAAAAAGCCGGCTGACATCTGTGTCGAGTTCTAATGAAATGAGACACAAAGCTGTGAGCGTTTGGAAGTGCAGAAATGCCATTGGTGCTGCGGCAGACCTTCACCCCCCGCAGCTTCCAAGAGATGGAAGCAAGATAAAAATGGTTTTGGGAGAACTGGGATTGTTGGGGATTCCACAACTGAAAAGTCTTTATGGAAGGAAGAGACTATTCACTGTCAACTGTAGAGAAGATGGGGCAAAGCAACATTATGTTACAGCCCAGGTGGCTAACCCCAGGGGGTTTTTTTGGGGGGGGAGTCTAATTTTCCCCCACCAGCAAATTTCTCCATCCTCCCCATTTGGGCAATAGCAGCAAAATAAATAAACAAATTGTAAAGTAGACACGGTACTGGGTTAGGCAATGCAAATCGCCACTCCCCAGTCATCAGGCTGATCATTCAATGAGTGAAGAGACAGGAGATAGCTGAGGAGGAATCTGAGTCCATGCATCCACTTCTATACGTCCAATGTGCATGTGAGAATGAACACAAGAAAGTTTGGTGTGGCCACAGTAAGCCACGGGTGCTACAGCATTGCACAATTCAAGACTCTTAAGCAGGGATGGTTGGCTTTTGTCATGGAGAGGCAATGCAATCTGCTGTCCTTTCATTGAGCTCCAGAGAAACATAAAAGTCAGTTCATGTGTTGCTTTCACTTTTTACACACAAGTAAACTGCTGTGCCAGAGCCACAGCTCAGAGACAGAATATATGCCTTGTCCCAACTTCAATCCATGGGATTTCCAAGCAGGGAGGTAAGGACTCCTGCCTGAAACCCCAAAGAATTCCTACCAGTCGGGGCACACAGGATTGAACCAATTAGAACAATGGTTTGATTTGGTATGATCCTGGCCTGACTGTGTAGGCTGCCTATTAGTTTCTGGGCCCAATTCAAAGCACTGGTTTTGACCTATAAAGCCTTAAATGGCTCAGAACCACAATACCACAAGGACCACCTTTGCCCATATAAACCGTCCCAGACTCTGCAAGAATCATCAGAGGCTCTTCTTCATGTGCCTCCTCCACATGAGGTCGGGAGGGTGTAAACACAAGAAAGGGCCTTTTCTGTTGTGGCTCCCCATTTGTGATTTGGGAGGTTCTGGCGCCTACATTATACACCTTTAGGCGACAGGCAAAAACGTTCTTCTTCAACCAGGCCTTTGGCTGGTTGACCTCCAATGCCCTTTTAAATGTGCTTGTGGGAAGGGAGAGTGGGCAGGTTTCTTCAGTTCTTGTTCTCATTTTTATCAGACATTTTGTGCTTTGATATTGGAATTTTGAACTGCCCTGAGACCCACAGGTCTGTGAAGGTCAGTATATAAATTTAACTAATGATGATGATGATGGGTGGCTAAGCTGTGACTACCACACACCACCCCTACTGCTTCTGCTGGCTGGGGCTGATGGGAAATGCAGCCCAGGAACATTTGGTGGGCTACATATTCCCCACTCCTGTTGCATAGGTAAAGGTAAAGGGACCCCTGACCATTAGGTCCAGTCGTGACCGACTCTGGGGTTGCGGCGCTCATCTCGCTTTATTGGCTGAGGGAGCCGGTGTTTGTCCGCAGACAGCTTCCGGGTCATGTGGCCAGCATGACTAAGCTGCTTCTGGAGAACCAGAGCAGCAGCACATGGAAACGCCGTTTACCTTCCCGCTGGAGTGGTACCTATTTATCTACTTGCACTTTGACGTGCTTTCAAACTGCTAGGTTGGCAGGAGCAGTGAACGAGCAATGGGAGCTCACCCGGTCGCGGGGATTCAAACCACCGACCTTTTGATCAGGAAGTCCTAGGCTCTGTGGTTTAACCCACAGCGCCACCCATGTCCCTTTGCTGCACAGAATAAGCCTATCATTGGCTATCAGCCAGGACGGCCATATGCAGCCTTTAGGATTCAGGGGCCACATGCCACTGAAGACCAGAGACTGAAGACCAGAGATCTTCTAGCCTGGCCAGTTGGCCACTATGGAAACTGGATGTTGGACCAGACAGACTGCTTGTCTGATCCAGTGGGCCTCTTCTTATGTTCTTAGACAAGGAAGGTGATTAATATTTGAGACGGCGGTTCCTTTTATCTTGATTTCATCTAAGCCAGACCTCAATTGAGCTCTGCAAAGAGGCTGATACGTCAATCTCCTGCCGCAGAGGAAAAGCAACGTCTGGGATTAGCTTGAGGCTTTCCCCAAAGCACTTCAAGGATTTTGTGAGCATCCACGGCCACATCTTTCCCCTCACATTCCCAACATGAGGCAACCGGGATCGTAGCGAGGCGGCCAGGGATTATTTGCAGGCGAGGAGAGGGGAAGGCAAAGTTGGAAGCTCAGTATCATTGAGTGACAATGTGACATGCTCATTTTGACTCGCGAGCAAAACAGCATGGTAATGTGGTGGAGGGACCCTGGGACTCATGGCAGGCTGCTGGTGACATTAGGAGAGTCACACATGAATACATTTGGACAGGATGAAGACCTTTTCCATGTCAGACTTAAGGCTGGTAAATTCCCAGTGCATTGTAACACCTAAATCTTTGTTACGATGCTCAGCGATGCAGTTAACCTCTCTGCCTAGCTTAGGCGGTAGACATTTTCATACACAAAGAGAGATGGCATACACATTTGTTTCCTTCTAATGCCGTCACTTGATGATCGTGTTGAAGACTGTAACATGAAGAGTATTTGGAGAACAGAGTGAAAAGGTCCTGAATGCTGTACAGTGGTGCCTCGCAAGACGAAAAGAATCCGTTCCGCGAGTCTCTTCGTCTTGTGGTTTTTTTGTCTTGCGAAGCAACCCTATCAGCGGCTTAGCGGCTATTAGCGGCTTAGCGGCTTAGCGGCTATTAGCGGCTTAGTGGCTTAGAAAAAGGGGGGAGCGAAAAAACTCGCAAGACTCGCAAGACATTTTCATCTTGCAAAGCAAGCCCATAGGGAAATTCGTCTTGCGAAGCGCCTCGAAAAACTGAAAACCCTTTCGTCTAGCGGGTTTTTCGTCTTGCGAGGCATTCGTCTTGCGGGGCACCACTGTAATGTAAATGAAACACGAGAAAAAAGGAAGATTGTTTCAGAGGAGCAGTGGATAGTAGGAAGGAACAGCTGGCATTAAATAGCGGTCGCTGAAGCTGCAAACTTAAGGAAAGGGTATGGTTCAGTGGTAGAGCTACTTTGCATGCAGAAGGTCCCGGGTTCATCAACAGCAGTAAGGTGTCAAGACCAAGGGAAGAAATACAGTCATACCTTGGGTTACAGACGCTTCAGGTTGCGTTTTCTCGGGTTACGGACACGCTGAAAACCGGAAGTACTGGAACAGGTTACTTCCGGGTTTCGGTGGTCACGCAGGCACAGAAGCGCTAAATCGCACTTTGCGCATGCGCTGAAGTGCCGAATCGCAATCCACACAGACGCAGCGCTGCAGGTTGTGAATGCTGTGGGTTGCGAACGTACCTCCCGTACAGGATCATGTTCGCAACTCGAGCGTCCACTGTAAGGTAAAGGTAAAGGTACCCCTGCCCGTACGGGCCAGTCGTGTCTGACTCTAGGGTTGTGCGCCCATCTCACTCAAGAGGCCGGGGGCCAGCGCTGTCCGCAGACACTTCCGGGTCACGTGGCCAGCGTGAAGAAGCTGCATCTGGCGAGCCAGACCAGCGCAGCACACGAAAACGCTGTTTACCTTCCCGCTATAAAGCGGTCCCTATTTATCTACTTGCACCCGGGGGTGCTTTCGAACTGCTAGGTTGGCAGGCGCTGGGACCGAGCAACGGGAGCACACCCCGCCGCGGGTATTCGAACCGCTGACCTTTCGATCGACAAGTCCTAGGCACTGAGGCTTTTACCCACAGTGCCACCCGCGTCCACTGTAGTACCACTCTATTCTGCTTTGGTCAGACCACACTGCATCCAATTCTGGGCACCACAATTTAAGAAGGATGCTGACAAGCTGGAGTGTGTGCAGAGGAGGGCAACCCAAATGATCAAGGGTCTGGAAACTAAGCCTTACGAGGAGTGCATGAAGGAGCTGGGTATGTTTAGCCTGGAAAAGAGGGAACTGAGAGGAGACATGATAGCCATCTTCAAATATCTTAAGGGCTGTCACATGAAAGAGGGAGCATGCTTGTTTTCTCCTGCTCTGGAGGGTAGGACTCGAGGCAATGGCTCCAAGTTACAAGATAGGAGATTCCAATTAACCATTCGGAAAAATTTTCTGACAGTAAGAGCTGTTTGGCAGTGGAACAGACTCCCACTAGAGGTGGTGGACTCTCCTTCCTTGTCGGTTTTTAAGCAGATGTTGGATGGCCATCTGTCATGGGTGCTTTAGCTGAGATTCCTGCATGGCAGGGGGTTGGACTAGATGACCCTTGGGTCCCTCCCAGTTCTAAGATTCTATGATTCTATGAATCCCTCCCTGGCACCTGCAGGTAGGACTGGGAGAGAACCTTTGATAAGTTTGTAAGACTTGCTCTGGCGGCAGTCATTCACTATCCCTCCTCACCCAATGGTCTGGATGACTCTGGCATTGGACGGCCATAGATGAGGAAATGTGGATGGTGTTCAATGATGTTTTACTCAAAGTAGTCCTAGTGCAATGAATAGAGCTAGCATGTTCATTAATCTCAGTGGGTCTACCCTGAGTAAAAGTCATTGGGTTCTGCCCTACATCGATGTTTGACATTGCTACCTTGCAGATGGTACCACTACAAGTGACGAGAGCATGCCATAAAAACCACAGGGAGAACTATGTTGTGACCCTCTCACTGGGGATCAGTGAAGTGGTCATAGTGACAGACTAGGACCTAGGAGACCAAGGTTCTCATCCCCACTCAATCATGAAACTCTCTAGGTCAGCGATTCTCAACCTGTGGGTCCCCAGATGTTGTTGGATTACAACTCCCATCATCCCTGAGCTCTGGCCTTGCTAGCTAGGGGTGATGGGAGTTGTAGTTCAACAACATCTGGGGACCCACAGGTTGAGAAAGGCTGCTCTAGGTGATCTTGAACCAGTTAGCCTGACCTGGGTTTTTGCTAGAACAAAATGGGGAGGAGAACCATGACCACCACCTTGAGGTTCTTGGTGGAAAGGAGGACATGGGCCCATTTCTTGAGGAGAAGATGCAGGCAAGAGGGCTATGCTTATCCCTCTTCTCACTCATTGCTTCTATCCTGCTGGAGCATTCTCCTTCTTCCGTGTCAGTCTTCCCAGAGATGTGGCAAATAAACATCTGGAACCCTGGCTCTAGGTGGGAGGCAGGCTTATGAGGAAATCACTGCAAATTGGCACCCCTCTGCTATTTCCAGATGTTTGATGGTGACCTGGGATACTCAACCTCTCAGACGTTTAGCGTCAGCCTATTGCAATTGCATCTGCCAATGCAGTTATATCCCATAATTCTATGAGGTTATGTTACAGCTCAAAAATATTAGGCAAGGGTGTAAGTGGACAAGTCGTAACGACTGGGAATGAGAAAGACAGAGAACTATGAAATGTTGTGGTGCTCTCTCTTATACCAGATTTTTAAAAAGAAAAATCAACAGTCGATCCTATCAAATGGTAAGGGCCGTGCATTAAACATCATTCTATTTATTCCTGCCCATTATTCGTCAACGTGCAGAAATTTTCAGATAAACTATGCGAACCATAGGACTTCATAGGAAATTTAAGAGATGTGATTTGAAGAAATGTGACTGGGGGGAGGGGAAGAGAGATTTTAAATAATAAGTGCATACATAATACCTTTTGCTCCCATCGTTAGCTTTTGGCAAGCAGCTACCATCTGTGAAAACCAACACAACTTGCCCGCCGCCATCAGAAACAGGGAAAATGATTGTGGCACTCTTTCTCGCCATCAAGCAATCGTTCCCATATGTACTTTACGGGAGGATAATAAACAGGATTCACACTATTGGAACACAGTCAATTAAGAAAAATGCCGATTGCCTTCTGCAGATATTCCCATGGTGCCAAACTGTACGTGAAAGAGATCGCAAGGAGGAGGAGGAGGAGCAGGAAGGGAAGGTGTGATAATTAAAAGCATTGCCACTCAATAAGTCAGGGGAGCTAATATGTCAGCTCAGCAGGCTGGGGAGGTAAACGTACCCAGCTGCTGGAAAGACTCGAGTGCGGTTTGGTCCCTGGCACCACTTGTTGGGACAAGATGAATCGCAAAAGGCTGCGGAAGTGAGTATCCAGGCTACCGTGTGCCAGATGGAGGTGGTTACTTTCTCTGATTGATTGCCTCTTGGGCTGCTAAGGGGGCTTTTCAGCCAACGGATGCTGTTGCATGAGCAGAGCCGGTTTGGGGATCAGCAGTTCCTTCTTTGGTCAGGGCCCCCTTGGAGGGGGAAAAAGGCAGGGGGACAAGCCCAAAGAAGAAGAGTTTGGATTTGATATCCCGCTTTATCACTACCTGAAGGAGTCTCAAAGCGACTAACATTCTCCTTTCCCTACCTCCCCCACAACAAACACTCTGTGAGGTGAGTGGGGCTGAGAGACTTCAGAGAAGTGTGACTGGCCCAAAGTCACCCAGCAGCTGCATGTGAAGGAGCGGAGACGCGAACCCGGTTCACCAGATTACGAGTCTACTTCTAATAACCACTACACCACACTGGCGTTGGTGTTGATGGACACCAACACGCACAAATGCCATACCTGTTACAATTAAGGGTTGCTGCTGCTGCTGCTGCTGAATTTTCAGCCACATGCTATCTTAGTCACCTTCACGTCTTCCCCAAAAGCCAGCTGAAAAGGGGAAAGCACTGGTGTGCAATAACAACTCTGTTCCCAGGTGCTGAACAGCGAATCTGCACACCACGTAAGTTCGGGTGAAAATAAAAGACAAGGCCCCTACGACCAGGCTGCCCTGATCTTCCCTATGCTCTGTGCCCCGCAGCCAGGATCCTCAAATGGATGTATAAATTGCTGGTAAAATGCGTACATCCTCCTGCTGGGAGCTAAGTGCCCGTCAGACATTTGCTGGGCCTCCCTAATACAGGACAGTGAGCAAAGCTTCATTACAGAACAATGGCGTTTGCTGCCAGAGCTTACAGATTTGAATAAACAACAAATAAGCAACATCTGCTCCAGCATATGTGTA
Source organism: Podarcis gaigeae (assembly GCF_964106915.1). NCBI lineage: Eukaryota > Metazoa > Chordata > Lepidosauria > Squamata > Lacertidae > Podarcis > Podarcis gaigeae. The sequence continues at coordinate 53,626,394 of NC_139688.1, read as the reverse complement.
TGGTGGGAAAAAAGTCACAAAATAAAAGAATTTGTAAATGCCAAAAGCAACACTAAACTGCCAGTGCTACTGTAGAGTGAATTTTTAATTGCACATGCATATAAGGCAGGCTGTGGGTATTAGTCTCACATATGTCTGGTTGCTGCCAACCTGGGAGTATAGATGAATTTAATTAAATAAGGATTATCCCTTCTCCCCAGTACAATTACTTATTTATAACAATGATAAAATTGCCTAATAAAAATTGTAATATTTTGTGTAGAACACACACACACACACACACACACACACACACACACACACACACATTGCTCGAAAACACTCCGGTATTCCTTGGAAGTTATCTAGAGATGCTTGGGGTTTGAGTGTCTTTCAGAATTAAGTCTCTACATTCGGCTCAAGGGGAAGGAAAGACGAAAGGAGCATCAGGATGCCTGGCAAAGGGAACAGCTAAGAGAAACAGCTCACAGCAGCCAAGAAATGGTATTTCACTGCATGAGATGTGTGTGTGTGTGTGTGTGTGTGTTGTGCAAAATTTTGAGCAACTGGACGAGGATGGAGGCCTGGTCCTAGAGCTAAGGGACCCAGGTACATTGGAAAGTATTTTCATCATGTCTTCGTAACTAAAATACTTGGTCTGTATCTTCCTTTTTCATGCCCAGTTAGATCTACCATACAGCGTAGTCTGTGCCCCTAAGAAACTCTTATAAATATGGCCAGATTTAAAGTACATGAATTAGAGCGGGGAGGAGGGTACTTGATTGTTTGGAATAATTAACTCATCCCATATCTGAAGTCTCCGGACAAAAAAAATCTCATTTCAAAGCTCTGTTTTGAAATGAGACTTTTTTTTTTAAATGATGGAAACAACAACAACAAAACAAAAAAAATTCCTTCCAGTAGCACCTTAAAGACCAACTAAGTTAGTTCTTGGTATGAGCTTTCGTGTGCATGCACACTTCTTCAGATACACTGAAACAGAAGTTTCCAGACCCTTCTATATAGTGAGAAGGTGGGGAGGGGTATTACTCAGAAGGGTGGTGGGAATGGGTGATTGGCAGATAGCTGTGATGAGCCTGTTGACGACTCTTAACGACTGCAATAGGTCTTACAGGAAAAAGGACACTGTTGGCATTTGATGGCATACACAATGTTAGACGATGAGCAATTAAATAGTCCTGAGATGGTATGTGTGATGTTGTTGGGGCCAGTAATGGTGTTGTCCGGGTGTATGTGGCAGCAAAGTTGGCATCTGGGTTTATTGCAGGCTCTGGTGCCAGTGTCCGTGTTAGGTCTGGTTGTAGTATTATTGTGGGTTAGGAGTTGTTTAAGTCATCACATACAGCTCCCAAGTTAAAACAGTACAACACATCATCAGAGATCTACAACCTCTCCTGGACAATGACAGTTCTCTTTCTCAAGCTCTGGGAGGAAAACCTTTCATTGCCTCCAGACAGCCACCCAATCTTAAACAACTCCTAACCCACAATAATGCTACAACCAGACCTAACACGGACACTGGCACCAGAGCCTGCAATAAACCCAGATGCCAACTTTGCTGCCACATACACCCGGACAACACCATTACTGGCCCCAACAACATCACACATACCATCTCAGGACTATTTAATTGCTCATCGTCTAACATTGTGTATGCCATCAAATGCCAACAGTGTCCTTCAGCTCTCCATATTGGACAAACAGGCCAGACCTTACGCCAAAGAATAAACGGACATAAAGCGGACATCAGGAATCACAAGACAGAGAAACCAGTAGGAGAACACTTCAATCTCCCAGGACATTCTATACAAGATCTCAAAGTAGCTGTTTTACTACAAAGGAATTTCAGAAATAGACTGGAAAGAGAAGCTGCTGAATTGCAACTTATCACCAAACTTAAAACCATGGAGACACCTGGTCTGAACAAAGACCTTGGATTCTTATCTCATTATACATGACAAAGCCATTTTTCACCTTCTCACCCCTTGCTTTTTCCTGTAAGACCTATTACAGTTGTTAAGAGTCGTCAACAGACTCATCACAGCTATCTGCCAATCACCCATTCCCACCACCCTTCTGAGTAATATCCCTCCCCACCTTCTCACTATATAGAAGGGTCTGGAAACTTCTGTTTCAGTGTATCTGAAGAAGTGTGCATGCACACGAAAGCTCATACCAAGAACTAACTTAGTTGGTCTTTAAGGTGCTACTGGAAGGAATTTTTTTTGTTTTGACTATGGCAGACCAACATGGCTACCTATCTGTAACAACAACAACAAAAAAAATCCTTCCAGTAGCACCTTAAAAAGTAAAGGTAAAGGGACCCCTGAACATTAGGTCCAGTCGTGACCGACTCTGGGGTTGCGACGCTCATCTCGCTTTATTGGCCGAGGGAGCCGGCGCACAGCTTCCGGGTCATGTGGCCAGCATGACTAAGCCGCTTCTGGCGAACCAGAGCAGCGCACGGAAACGCCATTTACCTTCCCGCTGGAGCGGTACCTATTTATCTACCTGCATTTTGATGTGCTTTCGAACTGCTAGGTTGGCAGGAGCAGAGACCGAGCAATGGGAGCCCACCCCGCCGCGGGGATCTGAACCACCGACCTTCCAATTGGCAAGTCCTAGGCTCTGTGGTTTAACCCACAGCACCAACTGCGTCCCTAAATACTGATTAGTACCAAAAAAAAAGATACTGCAAAGCCACATCTGAATAAGTTTTTAGGAGATGTCTAAAAGAAGACAGATATTCCTGCTGAACCTCAGCTTGCAGGAATTTCCACAGGGCTGGGTCTGCCATGCTACACAACAAACACCAAGGAATTCTGGCAGCACCACCAGATGGCAAGAGTTTGGTCCTGCAGTTATCCATTCAGTTAGGGTCACATGATGTTTAAGTTTGAGCAACTGGTCATTCCAGCACAGGCTCAGCTGCTCTCATTCTTCCCTCACTTATCTGCTTGACCGACTGCTCCCAAGCTCAGTTAATCACTATGTTCAAACTTCACCTGCCTAATATGGGAAATGCCACCTTTTGAATTTCTGCCATCCAGCACGTATGTTTCATCCAACGCTCACCTTGCCTTTTAAATAAGCCAGCCCGTGAAGTTGCACGCTGGGGCTTCCTAGAATTAGTCATAACGAACAAGCACACCACGCTGCGGCCGTGCAAATATTATATATGCTGAAGTATGTCTCGCAAAATGTGGGTTCTAGTCAATGTTTATTGTGAGTCGCAACATCATCTTTGGTTATAGCATATTCATTCGCACAACACAAACGGAAGTGATGGAGTCATCATCACTTCCATGGGCCATTTTCTTACCCTAACTTTCAGCCCAAGCAATATAGGAAGGCCATATAGGAAGGCCAAGCAATGTCAGCTGTACCTCTTTCCCTGAACCACAGCATTTCTCTATCTGATCACTGCTGTTAGGGACAGTGTGTCCCATTTCACCAGAGTGGTGTATGCTCTAGTTATCTCCCACTTGGACTACTGCAACGCACTCTACGTGGGACTACCTTTGAAGGTGACTCAGAAACTGCAATTAATCCAGAATGCGGCAGCTAGACTGGTGACTGGGAGTAGCCGCCGAGACCACATAACACCGGTCCTGAGAGATCTGCATTGGCTCCCAGTACGTTTCTGATCACAATTCAAAGTGTTGGTGCTGACCTTTAAACCCCTAAACGGCCTTGGTCCAGTATACCTGAAGGAGCGTCTCCACCCCCATCGTTCAGCCCGGATACTGAGATCCAGCGCTGAAGGCCTTCTGGCGGTTTCCTCATTGCGAGAAGTGAGGTTACAGGGAACCAGGCAGAGAGCCTTCTCGGTAGTAGCGCCCACCCTGTGGAACGCCCTCCCATCAGATGTCAAAGAGAGAAACAACTACCAGACTTTTAGAAGACATCTGAAGGCAGCCCTGTTTAGGGAAGTTTTTAATATTTAATGGTGTATTGTTTTTAACACTCTATTGGGAGCTGCCCAGAGTGGCTGGGGAAACAGCCAGATGGGTAGGGTATAAATAATAAATTATTATTATTATTATTATTATTATTATTATTATTATTATTATTCACTACCTGAGGTGAAACAGCCACCTGCCACTACACCACCATGCTGCTGGGCCACCAAAGTTTCCCTTCCTTCCCCCTACCTGCAACAATGGTGCCCAGATCTCAAAGATTTCTGTAAGATCTCAAGAGATTTGGCTAAAAACCAGTGCCACTTCTCGGTCACCAGAAGTAGCAGACTGGGCAGGGTTCCTGTACAGGTATCACCTTTTCAGATTCTGCCCCCCCAGGTGACAGTTTCCCCTCACCTTATGGGCAGGCAGGCAGGCCAGCCCCGATTGCTGTAACTAACACATATGAAATCCATACATTATTAAAGGTAAAGGTACCCCTGACTGTTAGGTCCAATCGCGGATGACTCTGGGGTTGCGGCACTCATCTCACTCTATAGGCCAAGGGAGCCGGCGTTTGTCCACAGACAGCTTCCGAGTCATGTGGCCAGCATGACTAAGCCTCTTCTGGCGAAACCAGAGCATGGAAACACCATTTACCTTCCCGCCGGAGTGGTACCTACTTATCTACTTGCACTTTGACGTGCTTTCGAACTGCTAGGTTGGCAGGAGCAGGGACCGAGCAACAGGAGCTCACCCCGTCATGGGGATTTGAACCGCCGACCTTCTGATCAGCAAGTCTTAGGCTCTGTGGTTTAGACCACAGCGCCACCCATGTCCATACATTATTACCTGGTGGTATTTTATGATGCTACCTGAAGGCTGTCTAGGCAGTTGCATTTGACACCTCCACAAGGTACCTAATGTAGGTCCCAGTTCTACCACAATTCACGCATAGATTTCCGTGAGACTTTGGATGCAGTTGAAACCTTGCACAGCACACAACTAAGAGCAGATTTAAACGGTTGACCAATATGATGACAACATTGCTTATATAGAACAAAAAACAATGCAGAGCTAGTAGCAGAGCGGACTGGCTAATGGTGCAAACAGCAAGCCACCTATCTCTGGTGTAACTCAACCATGAAATCTCAGGCTGTACTGCCTACCTTCTAGCAAATAAGAATTACTCAGAAAACGCATCTTAGGAACGCCAACAATCAAAGTCTACTGAAAAGAAGATACTTCCTGCAATCTCTTTTGTTTACTTCCATCCCACTCTCCTACCCATTTACAACTTGTCTCTTACTAGAATCCCATCCATCCATCCATATGAAACTCTCCTTCAAAACAGAGAGGGTTTATATGTTGAATAAAGACATCAGGTTGTGAGGGAATGTTATTGGTTGACCACTCAGTCCATATCTCTGGCATTTCCATTTCCAAGCCTCTCACATACGGCAAATTTGCAAAAAGTTATAGAGCAATTATGGTTGCTAATACCCACCTGAAGTGCTTTCAAGAGGATTTCCCCAGGAAGATTCATCCTCAAAGCTCTGGATCTGCGACAGGAGAGGGGGAAAACACTCCTTAAAGCAGCTCGTTTTTGTTCACTATTAAAAGTATATTTCTTCACTTTGACATTAGGATTTCAAATTAAAACAACACTGAACAAAGCAACGCTGAGTGTTCTTCTGTTGTTGATGTGCCTTTGAAAATAGAACTTGGGTTTGGGGCTGTAAGTTAGAGTTTATAACACAGATCTGTTCCACGTGATACTATTGCAAGGTCAAAGCACATTTTTGCCTACTGGAAATTTCTCTCAAATAGAAAAATCAAGTGTTGAGTGCCAATGGTAGGCTGGTGCCCATTGAGACTGGCAAGGTGGGAGACCTGCAATTGTTGGATGCCAGAGCCAAGGATATGTGGAGCCAATTAATTCTAGATTTGTCTCCATCCTCTTCTCTGTTGAGTTCTACATTTACGAAACTGGGAATAAGGAGGAGGAAGCTGACAGGGCCACTCTCTGGACTAGTTGTAAGTAAGAATGCAGGTGGTGACTGGCCTTATTCACCCAAATGGATTGGCCTCCATGGGTAAGTGCTGCCAGAATGCAAAACACTGAGAAACAAGAAGGAGGGATGAGCACAAGTGCATTAAAAAAAACCCTAAGGGCAACCCCCTCCTTCCCCAAAACAGCCCAATGAGGGCTGAGAAAAATTAATCATGGTTCATATTGTGAATATGAATGGTCAGGACTTTATGGCTTTCATTCTGCCCCAGGACATTACCCAGAGTGGAGACTATGAACAATGCACTGCAGAGAAGGCAATTGCTACAGTTGAGGGGCCCCTCTCATTTTCTGTTGAAACATCTCCATATCAAATTATGCCCTGGTCATCTCTGTCACCTTCATGTCCCACAAGCAGGTGACAGGGAGGCAGACGACTTAGTTTGATGCAGAGATGTCCTTTCTCAGTCTTTTCTTGGTTCAGTCTCAAGGTAAAGGTAAAGGTACCCCTGACCATTAGGTCCAGTCGCGGACAACTCTGGGGTTGTGGCGCTCATCTCGCTTTATTGGCCAAGGGAGCCGGCGTACAGCTTCTGGGTCATGTAGCCAGCATGACTAAGCTGCTTTTGGCGAACCAGAGCAGCGCACGGAAACGCCGTTTACCTTCCCGCCTGAGCGGTACCTATTTATCTACTTGCACTTTGACGTGCTTTTGAACTGCTAGGTTGGCAGGAGCAGGGACCGAGCAACGGGAGCTCACCCCTTCATGGGGATTTGAACCGCCAACCTTCTGATGAAGAATCTTAAATATTTCTGCAAGCACCTTTAGAATTGAGCACAATAAAGTGAATGAAATATTGGGGTGGTATATTGAGGGTTTTTTTGGGAGGGTGTCTTCTTCTCAAACTGCTTGAAAATATTGCCCTCTTCACACTTTATATCATAAACACATCTCTCATAAACACCCGAACCCATAACGACCCAAAATTAGCATGCATAGCTAATGATAGGAAATAATCGTTCAGTGATTATGTCATACTATAACGCTCACAGGTTAGCATCTAAAAACAAGGATGTTGCTAGTATCACATCAATTCCCAAATGACATGCTATTTCTAAACTTCTGCTTAGTGAACAAGCTGGCAAGACTAGTAACCAACTTCCAATCTTCCAGTCACCACTCTCCACTACTGAATGGAGAAATATGGTTTCCTATCTTCCTGACCTGCCCTTCCCAGAACCAAAACTCACCTATTATTTGAAATGTACACACTTCAACAAACAAAAAAATTGTGTACAAAAATTGGTATATTGGGGGGTGAGGAATGTGCCTATGTGTGCATATATTGGTGAAAACAGCATAAGCATTCATCATGTTAGGAGAAAATACTTACAAAAAGGAGAATTGTTTCAGGACTTCCTGACAAAATCACAAATTGATACAGAAATGTGATGAACTGAAGACTGGTAGTATGTTTCCGAGCACAATTCAAAGTGTTGGTGCTGACCTTTAAAGCTCTAAATGGCCTTGCTCCAGTATATCTGAAGGAGCGTCTCCACCCCCATCGCTCTACCCGGACACTGAGGTCCAGCTCCGAGGGCCTTCTGGCGGTTCCCTCACTGCGAGAAGCCAAGTTACAGGGAACCAAGCAGAGGGCCTTCTCGGTAGTGGCGCCCTCCCTGTGGGACGCCCTCCCACCAAATGTCAAAGAGAACAACAACTACCAGATTTTTAGAAGACATCTGAAGGCAGCCCTGTTTAGGGAAGCTTTAATGTTTAATGTATTACAGTATTTCAATATTTTTGGGGAAGCCGCCCAGAGTGGCTGGGGAAGCCCAGCCAGATGGGCGGGGTATAAATAATAAATTATTATTATTATGGTAAAATAAAATTGACACTGGATGGGCTGGGTCTAGAGTTATGTTTCATGGCATATGGATTTCTAATTTATTGGATGAGTTTTATTCTTTTATATAAAGTTAAAGGTAAAGGGACCCCTGACCATTAGGTCCAGTCGTGGACGACTCTGGGGTTGCAGAGCTCATCTCGCTTTATTGGCCAAGGGAGCTGGTGTACAGCTTCTGGGTCATGTGGCCAGCATGACTAAGCCACTTCTGGCAAACCAGAGCAGCGCACGGAAACGCCGTTTACCTTCCCGCCAGAGCGGTACCTATTTATCTACTTGCACTTGACGTGCTTTCAAACTGCTAGGTTGGCAGGAGCAGGGACCGAGCAACGGGGCTCACCTGTTCGAACCGCCAACTTTCTGATCAGCAAGTCCTAGGCTCTGTGGTTTAACCCATATATTTTGTAACAATGATCTATTTTATGGTTGACTTTATTTTTCTTACTGCCATAAGCCACTTTCGGCAAGCATTGACTGGAAAGTGGCATAGAACTATTTTAAAATAAGATGTACACCAAAACCAACTTTCCTCTGTGCCTCCATCACCTCTCTATGCACAACACACTGCAATCTGCCTTACCTCCTCCATTTCAAAGGAATCTGAAGGCTTGCAGTTCAAGCTAGACACTCTCCTGAGCGTATGGGTCAAAAGGATATTGGGTTCTTTGCGTGGTCTGTCTTTAATGAGCATCTCAGAGGTGGAAGGAAGATGAGGCAGTTTCACTGGAAGGTGAGGCAACACCCGAGGTTTACTTGCTATGGATTGTGGAGTCTTTGCCTCCTTCTCACTTGGAAATGGTTCTTCTTTCAGAGGGACCAAGGCAGGATTTTCAGACAAGCCAATCTGCATTGCCATGTGCATGTCCACATCAACAGAAGAATTGTCTTCTTTGGCCTGGCATGTGCCGGCATTTCGGTACACTTGAGGGCTATGCATTGTTGTCTGCCTGGACACTTTTCTCAGGAGCTGACCTATTCTCCTCCTCTTTGCCTGTGTGACCACAAGATTCCGCTTCGGAGAGCCCACTGCACAATTCTCTCCGGTTCTCTCTTCCGACTTATGATGCAGGGTGTTGATGTCATTCAGCAAAGAAGAAAAGGCGCTAGTCACATGATCCAGGACTTCCAATTGCCGAAAACGTCCTAGCGTTTGAGACAGATAAAACAAAACTTTTGCATTTGTTTGTTTAGTTGCAGACCAAACCTAGAAAGCTTCCAGGCTTCATACAACAAGCTGAAGACAGACAACGCTAAATCTCTAAACTCAGATCGTATTGTTAACACTGCAATGTGATTGCTGCCGCAGAGCTTTGTGGCTGTCACACATGTTCTACATAGTTATATGTCTATTATATGTAGGATAAACGTTTGGCAGCTCTATTTTATGAATCAGAACTGAAATTCCTTTGAAATTTGCCCTTCTTTGAATTTTGTGATGCAGTTCTCAACCCCAAAAATGTGTACAAAAACTATGTGCGTTTGGGGAAAATTGGTCCCAAAATGCATACGAAATAAATAAATTAATGATGATGTGTTATATATTAATGAATACATTCGATTGGGATAAATGGCTTATGAAATTGCACGTTTTAGGAAAACTGTGAATAAAATGCATATGATTTTTTTGTGCAGACTTCTTAAAAATATAGACTGATGTAGAAATGGAGTGAACTAAACTTAAAAATGGAAAAATGAAGAACTGTATGAAACTGTAAGAAACCAGAATTGGCAGATTCATTCACTCCTAATCATGTGTAACCTTAAAACACATGCATCAGCAACCCTGACAGAGGGAAACATGCTGTTATTAAAAGGACTCCCATGGTCCAACCATTTATGGATTGCAACGAGGGAAATGGCCTCAGGAGAGAACCTTTGCCATGATAAAGATATCTCGGGGAGAACTATTAATTGAGTCTAATCTGGGTATTTGCAGAGGTGAATCAGAGACTTGGACTTTTCATTAACCATGCTTCACTCAGCAATAAAACCCTGAACCACTTCAGGTTTTCTTTAACACTTATCACATTTACATTAAACCTGTGTGTCAATTTTAGGGTATTTAGAATAAAAGAAAAAGGGGCTCTTTGAAAATCAGAAATGGGCAAAGTCATATTATTATCACCTAGGGAGGATTTTTTACCTGCCCCAGAGATGGAAGGATGTGCTGATTTCAGTTCTTTCAGTTTCTCATTTTCCCCCCATAATAAATTCAGTCGTCCACATTTCTGCAGCAATTTGTGGGGTTTTTGCACGCACACATAATCCTCATGAAAATTCATCAACATTTAGTGAATATATCTCTGAATGTTTGTATGCAGCTTTGACTGCTGTATACACTTTTCAATCAACTTTCCCTTATACAATGCATTTTTGTATATTAATTTTAATGCATGCCTTTCCCTAACAGATGATTTATTTATTTTTTGGTAAACATTGCTTGGTTGGAGAACTGTATCTCAAAATTTGAACAAGTGTGAATTTTGAAGAATGGCTGTGCTTTGGTTCTCATTTATTTCCAAAAGTATGAATTTGATAGATCTGCCTTTAAGTGAGAACTGAATCAAATTTCTCCCCATTCCTACCTCCCACACACATTCTACAAACTAAAAGCTAACAAAGCACCTCATATTAAAAAGCCTTTTTAGAAGCTACCAAAGAGTTGGTCTTCTGAGAGCTGCTCCTATGTAGAAAGGGATAACATATAAATGGCCCAACCACTTCAGCTTTTGGTCAAGGCACACACGATCAGTCCTTGTCTGAGTGGTTGTGCCATTTAAACAGCAGCTACTATACAAATTTGCTAGTAACAGAAAAGCAAATTTTCCACATGGCTAAAGTAACATTTTTTGACCTGTTGTGTTTGTTAATCTATTGTAATTGACCTCTTAAGGAGGATAAGCAGTGAATTCTCCATCTTCTATTCTTCTTAATTCCAGCATTAGATTGTATTCTTGCATTTCAACTTGGCCCTAAACTAAATAGCCTGACAAATTGAACTTCATATTAGCGCAAGCCATACTGACAACTTCTTATTCTCTTACAGAAACTAGATTTCAAACATTCTAACAGCTTCTTTCTCTGATTGAACATTTTTTGACACCATCCTAGCTCAGCCAATGAGTGTTCGAAACCTCACAGGAACTACTACAAATTCAGTATACTATACAGTATAGATATAGTGGGTCAGATTCTCCTTTCATTATCGAAGCAGAGTATTATTTTCTGCTATAATTTGATTGAATGGGCTTACATAGAAAGCAATTCTGAATCAGAGGCGGCCATAATGAAAACCCTTTCAGACACTCAAAGCTGGCTGCTGTCCAAAAATACCTTGCCATATTTATTAAGTGCAGATACCTCAATTGATTTCAATGAATAGTCCACTGGACTAACCTCTTAAAGTGCTTGATGGTTATAATAAGATTTATTCTCCTGATCTTTCCCCCCTCAGCAAAACCTTCTGCTTATGAGAATGAGCTCATCTCTCCAAAACATTTCCTCGCTCCCCACAACACAAGAAAATCTATTATTTTCATTTACTTACCACATAAATTGGGGCTTTCTATATCCATTCGCTTTCTTTGAGCTTCAATGAAGACCCGGATGTTGATTCCTTTAGCTATGGAAGCACAACTGATGAACCGGGAAGGGATTTTAGTGCAGATATCCGGCTCATCTGTACCAAACCCCAAATCCAGCAGAATCTCAACTGGATCCTTTTCTGAGAAATCTAACCATTCAGTGACACTATAGAGAAAACAACCACATAAATTATGCTGCTGGCTTGATATGTTATTTCATTTCACTAAGCTAAAATATATCCAGAATAAATCATACTCAGTCAAATCAATGCACGTAACTCTGCTGATTTCAATGGACCTACTCTGAGCACGATTTAACTGGATATCATTCTTCCTTCTTCCTCTTCCTAGCTCATGTCCGTATTGTAGAGCTAGATGAGCAGTGATCAATGTGGTACTCTTTACACGTTGCTGTACTACATCTACCATCATCTCTGACCACTGGCCATGCTGGCTTGGCCTGATGGGAGCTGGAGCCCAACAAAATCTGGATGTAATGACATTGGCTATCTCTGAACTAGGTAAAGGTAAAGGTACCCCTGACCATTAGGTCCAGTCACGGATGACTCTAGGGTTGCACTCTCATCTTGCTCTATAAGCCGAGGGAGCCAGTGTTTGTCTGCAGACAGTTTTTACGGGTCATGTGGCCAGCATGACTAAGCTGCCTCTGTAAAAACCAGAGCAGTGCACAGAAACGCCGTTTACTTTCCCACCGGAGTGGTACCTGTTTATCTACTTGCACTTTGATGTGCTTTTGAACTGCTACGTTGGCAGCAGCAGGGACCGAACAACGGGAGCTCACCCCGTTGCAGAGATTCGAACAGCCGACCTTCTGATCGGCAAGTCCTAGGCTCTGTGGTTTGGACCACAGCGCCACCTGCGTCCCATTATCTCTGAGCTAGACAAGTACAAAATGGCCTATGAGAAGCTACCACCCAACAAATCTAAATTGACATTGTAAACTTTTAATTTGTTCCCAGATAAATAAACTACGCTTTACAAGAGTAATTTGTTTACATTTATTTATTTATTTATTTATTTATTTATTTATTTATTTGGGCTTATAGCTCACCTCATCCCAATGACTCAAGCCAGGTAACAATGCACATGTCCTTTTCAATAACCATTACTCATGTCAAGAGTTTCTGGCAATAATTTTGCTTGTCACCCATCCAACGCTCACTTAAGTACAACTCTCTTTCATGCCATGAAGATTCCTAGGAATGTTTTGGAGTTTCAATATGTATTAAGTTTTCATCCCTGAAATTAATCAAACTGGAAACACAGTCAATCAGTGGGTGTAATGTAGACAATGGTCCATGCGCAGCTCCTTCAGTTTAATACTGGTCACATTCAAGGGCACTGGAACTGCAACTCCAGGAAGACTTTGCCTCATGGCCAGTGCATGAGCCAAACCCTCCACAGAATTCGGCTTCTAACCACACGGAGAAAACTAACACATGGGCCGACATGCAGAGGGCCGGGAGGCCAGCTGGCAAACCCCAGCTGTGCCATCTCCTTCCATAGGCCCATGCTCCGACGTAAATCAGCGACCCGGGCTTCAAAGCCAGGGCACGGTATCAGCGAGAGAACTGCGCACACAGAATAGGCGTGAGACTTGTGGAAGCATACTACAACTACAGATTTATTAATCATAAATCAGGACAAAGAAACATGTCTCTCTCTCATGTCATCTCAGAGAGAATGGGCAAAGGAAAAGCTATACACAACAGAAGTTCCTAGCATACTGCGCTGGAATGTAAACAGACATGTGACACACATCTGTTCCTTAAGGTGGAATGGAAATCTCAACACAATACACCCTAATGGAAGTGAATAGAGAGAAGATCCCAAATGATTTCAGAGTGGGGGAGACTTCTCCTATTAAGAGGGAAGGCATCCATAGGGCCCTTTGACTCCTTTTGAGACTCCTTAAAGGGAGTGAAAGGCGGGATATCAAATCCAAACTCTTCTTCTTCTCTTCTTCTCTTTCATGCAACTCAATCCAATTTTCTGGATTGCTGGTCAACTCAACCTCATCTTCAGTTGGAATTGGTCAAACCACCTCAGGTCCTGTTGCATCCCTGGTTATGTGATTGGGATATCTCTTTCAACGTTGCCTGGTGAGAGTTCAGATACTTTCCTCTCACCCATCTACTTGCCTTCCTCCTGCCTAATCCCATCCCTTCTCCCAACTTGCTTACTGGCTAATAATAATAATAATTTATTATTTATACCCCGCCCATCTGGGCTGGGTTTCCTCAGCCACTCTGGGCGGCTTCCAACCAAATATTAAACTCAATACAGCGTCAGACATTAAAAACTTCCCTAAACAGGGCCGCCTTCAGTTGTCTTTTAAAAGTAAAATAGTTGTTTGTTGCCTTGACATCTGCTGGGAGGGTGTTCCACAGGGCAGGTGCCACTACCGAGAAGGCCCTCTGCCTGGTTCCCTGTAACCTCACTTCTAGCAGAGAGGGAACCGCTGGAAGGCCCTTGGCGCTGGACCTCAATCTACTGCAACAACAGCAGTAGAACAGAGAAAGGGAGGGAAGTCTCTGTCACTGTCATGCCCGTCTCTGGCACCCGGCATACTACTACAGCTGTGAGCAGGAACCAGGACTGCTGGGATATATAGTTTCAGTGCAGCTGTAACACTTGGGGAAATGACACTTTCTGGCATCTTGCATGCAGCCTCAGCAGGGCGCTAAGTGCCAACAGGAGTGGAGGAGAGAAAAATACCCCCTTCTCCATTCTGCTGAAGCAGGAGGAAAGGAAAGTGGCTCAGATGAGGGTAGGGTTTGGAGCTGGGTGGCAGGGAAAGAAGACTTTAATTTTTCTCTAGCTCAAATTGGAATCTATCCAGGAGAACTGGTCTGTGGTGGTCTGCTCCCCTTGTATTTAAGTTGAGGGATTCGGGTGGCACTTTGGTCTAAATCACTGAGCCTCTTGGGCTTGCAGATCAGAAGGTCAGGAGTTCGATTCCCTGCAAGGGGGTGAGCTCCGGTTGCTCTGTTCCAACCTAGCAGTTGAACAACCTAGCAGTTGAACAACCTAGCAGTTCAAAAGCACACCAGTGCAAGTAGATAAATAGGTACTGCTCCGGTGGGAAGGTAAATGACATTTCCATGCGCTCTGGTTTTCTTCATGGTGTTCTGTTGCGCCAGAAGCTGTTTAGTCATGCTGGCCACATGACCCAGAAAGCTGTCTGTGGACAAACACCAGCTCCCTCGGCCTGAAAGCAAGATGAGTGCCGCAACACCAGAGTCAGCTTTGACTGGAATTAACCGTCCAGGGGTCCTTTACCATTACCTTTTTTTTACCTATTTAAGGTGAGCATTACAAGTTTCAAAAATGTGTTCCTGGAGAGAACCAGAGAACATTCTGAACATTGCGAATCATAACTAAACCAGGGTCTGAAGCTCAGAGGAATTTGGGGGCAACTGAGCCATGAGAATCTGGCATGTGCTGTGAAGCCACTGAAAAGGAAAATGCTCAAGCACACATCCTCACTAGCTTTGACCACTGTCAGTTACCATGGCAGATCACACTGATGCTGGAAGATGAAGCAATTGAATTGCACATATGCACATAGATCTGGAAAGGGCCATGTAGGTGGCATCTGCATCATCTACAAAACATGCATATCTATTTAGGTCCAACCACTTTCCGTTTTTGGGTGGGTCTGGGTGGCGCTGTGGGTTAAACCACAGAGCCTAGGGCTTGCCGATCAGAAGGTCGGCGATTCGAATCCCCGCAATGGGGTGAGCTCCCGTTGCTCGGTCCCTGCTCCTGCCAACCTAGCAGTTCAAAAGCACGTCAAAGTGCAAGTAGATAAATAGGTACCACTCTGGCAGGAAGGTAAACGACATTTCTGTGCGCTGCTCTGGTTCGCCAGAAGTGGCTTAGTCATGCTGGCCACATGACCCAGAAGCTGTATGCCGGCTCCCTCGGCCAATAAAGCGAGATGAGCGCCACAACCCCAGAGTTGGCCACAACTGGACCTAATGTTCAGGGTTCCCTTTACCTTTTACCTTGTTTTTACAATCAAGCGGCATGTAAATTATATGAAATTAACAAACAAACAAATATTTTCTTTGAGCACCAATGTGGTCTTTCTGGGAAATTCTGAGTTGGAAAGGAGGGCAATTTGCATCAGATTTTTTTCCAGTTTGCATCAGAACATTTTCTGTTGCCCTTGAGAGTGATGTAATTTAGCATGTTTATTTTACTCGGATTGAGTAAACAAAGCCAAACACTTCAAAACTGCCAAGTATGCCCAATATTTATTTGCAATTGGCAGCCGTTCGTTGCTACGAATGAACTTGTGAAACAGAAATTTTTCCGCAGAAAAACAAAGCACCAGAAAAAACGTCCCACCCCGCATAGCCGAATTTGAGGCGTGTGCCTTGCACCGTGAAAGCCGCAAACATTGAAATCTAGTTGACACTGACCTTCTGGGGGCACTGGGAAGAGAATGCGATGAGCCAGCACTATTCCATCGCGAAAGGACCGGCATTTCTGAAAACTGATGCAGGGATCTATAGTAGTGGGAGAAAGCAACAATGAAATTTGTTTACACTCAAGGTCCTCTGGGATGTCATTATAATTTCTTTCTGGAGTAAACATTTGCATCTTTCTTTTAGTTCAAAATGTTACTTTGCTGGAGCTCTTCAGGAGAAGAGCATGTATGATACTGTGGCAAACACATTTGTTCTCAGGAACAGTATGTTACAGGAGGTGTTAGAATGTAGGTGTTAGGTACCGGTAAATGCTAATTATAAAGGTGGCAGCGCTTCTTCGCTTTTGACAGATGGCGTAGCTTTGGAAATCTTTGGGGAGCACAAGTTCTCTAACCACCTACTTTCTAGAAAGATATAACTGCTTTTAATAAAGCTCTATCTCTGTAACATGCAATGAGCAATACCAGAAGGAACACCCTCACATCTTTATTTTGTCAAGATTTCTAGCTGCGACTTGTTAACTAATTTGCTGTCTGCAATGGATTATGAAAGTGTGAGCTGCACTCTCCTCAACACCCGCCTCAAATGCCCTCCACCCCAGAAGTCCGTTTTTCTAGATCACCTGGAAACATAAGTAAAAGGTAATTCATAAAAAGATAACAGAATTAATAAGAACTTGGCTACCTGCATTTCCTTGCTTTGTTTAGTTTTGTCTGTTGATAGAATCTTTTAAAACAGCCCTTTACCATACAGCCATACAATTCAAAACAGGTAAAATGGTTTGCGCCATTATAAAAAGAAGAAAAAACCCAAGCAAAACTAGTATAGGTTAAACAAAGAGGCACAGGTTGGTCCCACAAAAATACCTTAACTGTCAAAGGGAAAACAGGTTTGTCTTCAGCATTTGGTAGAAGCTGAATAATGATGGGGCCAGGCGCACCGCTGTAAAGGAGTTCCACAATTTGGGGGCTGCCACAGAGAAGTCCCTGGAAGCAGTAGTAGGGTGGCACAGACCATGTGTGTTGCTGACCCGGCTTCCCAATGGCACATGTCACTTCAGTTACCGAGGGGAGGGGACAAGGTAGCTGGGAGCTTGGCACAGTGGGCAGAGCACTGCCGGATTATATAGAATTAGAGAATGGTACAGTAATAATAATAATAATAATAATAATAATAATTATTATTATTATTATTATTATTTATACCCCGCCCATCTGGCTGGGTTTCCCCAACCACTCTGGGCGGCTTCCAACAAAATATTAAAATGCAATAGTTTGTTAAACATTAAAAGCTTCCCTAAACAGGGCTGCCTTCAGGTGTCTCCTAAAAGTCTGGTAGTTGTTGTTCTCTTTGACATCTGGTGGGAGGGCATTCCACAGGGCAGGTGCCACTACCGAGAAGACCCCTGCCTGCCTGGTTCCCTGTAGCTTTGCTTCTCGCAATGATGGAACCACCAGAAGGTCCTCAGCGCTGGACCTCAGTGTCTGGGCAGAATGATGGGGGCGGAGACGCTCCTTCAGGTATACTGGGCCTAGGTCATTTAGGGCTTTAAAGGTCAGCACCAACACTTTGAATTGTGCTCAGAAACGTACTGGGAGCCAGTGTAGGTCTTTCTAGACTGGTGTTATGTAGTCTTGGCAGCTGCTCCCAGTCACCAGTCTAGCTGCCACATTCTGGATTAATTGCAGTTTCTAGGTCACCTTCAAAGGTAGCCCCACGTAGAGCGCATTGCTGTAGTCCAAGCGGGAGATAACTAGAGCATGCACCACTCTGGCAAGACAGTCTGCAGGCAGGTAGGGTCTCAGCCTGCATACCAGATGGAGCTGATAAACAGGTGCAAACTGAATAGTTCAGTGAAACGAGGTTTGTATCCAGCATCCCATTAAGGCTTTGTTCAATTCTAGGTTGTTCTAATTTTTTCCTTAAACTTTGTGATTTTTGTTATTTAGTTTGATTCTATAAGATAATATTTCTAATTGATTACTTCTCATTTCAGGGATTTTCACGGTATTTCATTTGTTTTGTTTAGTTTTCGGTTTCAGTGACTGTCTTTTTCTACTAGAATTAGAGAAAGGGCTGCCAGCTGTCTATGTGTACAGCCAGGTTCGTCCGACTGCTCCCTCATGTAACCGTTGCACAATGGGTTGTTTACATGTAAGAACATCTGACTGTGCGCCTCAACCCTGTTGTTACTCACATCCTGTTGGAGAGATCTACACATCAGAGTGCAGACGTCTCTTCCACTCCTTGTTACTTGCTTTTGTTAGCATGAAAGATTGCTCCAAATTTTGCATGAATATTTTGCATTTACACCCACATACAATTCTGGCTAATTATACATATCACATTTAGCGTAATACTAGGAAAATGTAGATGTCATCATTAAGCTAACAAATATTCTTCCTGCCACCTTACAGTTCAGACATCGGAAGCTTGCCTACACAATTAATTGCACTGCCTTCACTTAATTTTGAATTTTGAAGCACAGAAGTGAATAGCGCACAACATGCACCCAAACACCATACATGAACCTACCGCATGTAATTTTGCACGGTCATTTGGGCCATTCCTGAGGGAGCTGCAAAGAAATAGAATTCATTGATATTTATTTTTTCCTTAAGTCCAACAGGCAGGATTTTTAAAATCAAGATTTGAACTTCACTGCATGACCAGGTATATATTTTTTGCAAAGCAGATAAAGGGAAGACAAAAGTTATTCATCCATAGAAACAAAGAAACTGAGATATGGGAAATGTCTTTTTCGGCTGTAAATATATTTGTGTGTTGGTAGTATGTATTGCCACAAATAAAATGTGTAACAATAGTATTGTAATATGAAGAATAGCTAATGCTTTTCTAGGCCGATGTATAGTGTCCAAGTCAATTGAAGTAATAGTACCACTCTTAGACCTCATCTGGAGTACTGTGTCCAGTTCTGGGCACCATAATTTAAGATGGATATTGACAAGCGGGAGCATATGCAGGGGAGGGCAACCAAGCCTGATGAGGACCTGTTGAGGGAGTTGGGTATGTTCAACCTGGAAAAGAAGGAACTGAGAGGAGATATGATGGTCATCTTCAACTATCTTAAAGGCCGTCACATGGAAGATGGAGCAAGCTTGTTTTCTCCTGCACCGGAGGGTAGGATTCGAACCAATGGAGTCAAGTTACAAGAAAGGAGATTGCAGCTAAACATCAGGAAGACAGTAAAAGCTGTTTGACAGTGGAACAGTCTCCCTCTGGAGGTCGTGGACTCTCCTTCCTTGGAGGTTTTTAAGCAGAGTTTGGATGGCCATCTGTCATGTGTGATCTAGTTGAGATTCCTGCATTGTAGAGGGTTGGTCTAGGACAGTGATGGCCAAACTCGGCCCTCCAGCTGTTTTGGGACGACAGTGCCCATCATCCCTGACCACTGGTCCTGTTAGCTTGGGATGATGGGAGTTATAATCTAAAAACAGCTGGAGGGCCAGGTTTGGCCACCACTGGTCTAGGATGACTCTCAGGGTCTCTTCCAGCTATACAATACAATGATTCTATGATTCTAAGAAGACTCCCCCCCCCCAATATTTTTGGGAAGGTCCATACATTTAAAGAACATTCAAAGCACATTGAAAGCACATGGCTTCCCCCAAAGAATCCTGGGAACTGTAGTTTTCCCTTGCACAGCAACAATTCTTAACACTCTTAACAAACTACAGTTCCCAGAATTATTTGGGATAGGGCCAGCCCAATGCATTTTGCTTCCGGAAGCACAGGAGCAAAAGATGTCCAATCCTCCAAGTCAAGTGAATAGCACCCATGGCTATCTAAATTATTTTGGTGCCAGAGGCAGAAAATCACACAGACACCTCTTCCCCTAAATGGCAGTGAAAATGAAAGCATCATAATTTAAATAACAAAGTGCTGGCCTTTCGTGGCACCTAAAAGCAGGTTGCTCAAGGTGGCTGATTCACTCTGCCTAATGGTAGGGTCAGCCAATTATATAAGAGGTTGGGCATTATAAAAAGTAAGTCTGGCCATTGAAACACATTCTACTAGGTGCGCAGATGACTGATATATTTTCAGGAAGCGCACCAGCCATCAGTCCACCAAGATCCCATGCTGCACTGGCCCTTGCAACCTCCAGATTAGATCTAGCCTAGTTGAAAGAGTTATTTTGGTTCTACAAAACCAAATTCCAGACCACACGCCCTGAAACTTCTTGCACACTTGGATGACATGTGGAGCATTGTAAATGTATTCCAGACCATGCAGCTTTACAGCTGGAATCCCTGAAGCTGAATAAGTTGATTTTCGGACAGAATTACAGAAGCTGAGTGTGACTACATCTGGCTGTTTAAGCACTTCGGGTGATACATTGGATTTGAAGTAATAACTCTATAAAACAGTTCAGTATATGAATATAGTGACAACGTTACTGTGAAAAACACAACGTGACTAGCAACTTGAATTACTGAACACTTTTTCACTGACATGAAGTTAATTGTCTCCGCGGTTATCAATTTGCAGTTTAAAAGTGGTACAATGTAAGGCAGGACCCAAAACTCAAAAACAGCAGAAAAAGGAACATGGAATGTGAAAGAAATCGTTTGAAAACATTGTGAGCTCAGTTAGAAATGGGACAGAAAACTAGTTAGCAAGTCATTGATGTAATACACTGTCTTTGTTTGCTCAGATTTGCCCCATGGCTTTGGCCTCTGCTCTTTCTACATGTATTTCTAAAGAGTCAGTGTTAGTCTGATTAAGCAAATGTTTGCTCTGAATCATGATTAAATGAATGGTGCAATGTTTCACGAAGGATTTCTAATGACCTACTTTAGGCACCCTTCCTGTACCACATTATTGTCAAATAAAGTCCAAGCGTTGCCTTACCTCCTGCTTTGCCTTGGCTTTCTTGCAGATCTTCGCTTTCAGATAAGCTGTTAAAAGAAAGGTGGGGAAACTGGTTGTTGCCATTCAAGAGGGAAGATAAAATATCCAGAACTCTGATCCACTTATTTACAAAGCAGTTGTGGCAAGGATCCTTTCTAACAGAAGAGATTCTTTGCGACTGCTTAGGAAGTTTGCCAGTCTGATGGAGTTTCTCTATATTATTCTGCTTGCTAGTTTAACATTATTATTTTTTATATTCCTAGTTCCTGGGTGACCATTAATCTAGGAAGTTTGCCTATTAAGGTAAGGTTACCAGATTTTTTTCAAAGAATCCGGGGACACTTTTTTTTTTTTGAAAAGAGAAAAAAAGTTATTATTATTATTATTATTGTTATTTTAAGAAGTAATCTCTTCTGTGGTCTCCTCTGTCACACGGCCTTCCTCTGCGCCCCAGCCTGCTCTCTTGGAGTGCTAGCTGCCATGGAGTAGGTGCGGGCTGGGCCAGGGCTGGGCTCAGCCACATGTCCTTGCCCTCCTGGTGCTCTCCTGCCTCTCCTTCTCAGTAGCTCCCCTTTTCTCTCCTTCCTCTTTCTCTCTCTTCCTTCTCCTTCTCCTCCTCCTCTCCTCCTTCTCCCTGCATCAGCTTCGGGGTTTTCCTGACTCTGGAGCACCGCTGGGCAGTTGGCTGGGTGCTCTCGCTCCCGGCTCGATTTGGGTCACGGGGGTAGGTAGGTATGGGGGGTGTCAGCGGTTCCCCTAGTTGACATGCCAGGCGTCCCCAGTTCCCCTTTGGCAGTGGCAGCAGCAGCGACAGTCAGCAGCCCTCTGTTTGGCTTCAGGAGCGGCTTGCTGCCATGGTGCCCGCCATTTTGCCTCGCCAGAAGTCCCCATATGATGTGTTTTGTGCCGTTGGACCAATCACGCAACGTTCTTTCCCTACTAATAAATCTACAACACTTAAAATATAAATCCGGGGACATTAAATGAAATCCGGGGACGGATTTTGTCCAGGGACAAATTTGTAAATCCAGGGACTGTCCCCGGGAAACGGGGACATCTGGTAACCATATCTTAAGACAACATGCCAATAAAAGTTTCATAAAAAATAAAGGCTGCTGGTTATTAGGGATACAGGTTACTTAGGAAATGTGTGCGCTCTTGGGAAACTACCTCCCTCCTTTCAGAAATCCCTAATTTATTATGAGTAGCATATAAACCCTTTTAGCTCAGAAAGATTCAGGGCAGCCATAATTTCCACCAATGCCCTGCCCTTCCCTTCTTTAGCTGCTAAGGTGGTAGGAGTTAAAACAGCATTCAAGGTCAAAGTTGAAGGGTGCTTTTAACCTGCTTCCACATTCTAAGATGCTCCTGTTCTTATGAACTCTGGTAAGGGTAGTTTTTGAAAAGTTCTTTCTGATGCATTGACCAGGATGAATAAAACATGTTTTTCCCCCAGTGCAGTGCTGGCTGGTGTCCATGGGGACTGGAAACACAGAAAGCACAGAGATTCACACTAGGAGGAGCTTAAATCAGTGAGAGGTGCTCCCTGCTGAATACAAGAAGAGTCACGCGGAGACTAAGGGGGAGGAGATGAAAAGGTAGTACTCACTCCTGGATTGGTTGTTAGAAAGCAGGCAGGTGGCAGTTGTCTGGGGACAGATTCAGGCTGTTGGGGCAGCGACCCATTCATACAACTAGACTACTGCCCTAGTGAACTGTTTCTGAGAGTCTTTCTCTCATGAGGCTGAGCCAAGATGCTTCCTCATGTTGTTATCCCACTGACAATCAGCAAAATGGGGGGATTTCAAGCAATTTGGGTGATGGAAATGAGAGTCTGCTGTGAGACTCTTGTTAAGAAAACAGAAAACAAATGTGGATCCTCTCATTATGGACTACTATTGGCCAGTATTTCATGTTCCACCCTTGAGTAAGGTAGTGGAAAAGGTGGTGTTTGGGGGATTATACTGCTTTTTTGGAGGCATTCCTGTCTGATATCTGATGCGGCTTGGGGACAGAACTGGCCTTGGCCACATTGGTGGATAACTTGTGTTGAGGAATGCTGAAGGACATATGTCCTATTCTATGGTCTTTGGTCTGTGGGGTGTTTCAGAATCCCATTTGGTCCCCTGTGTCCATAAACGAAGCTACTGGGAGACGTAATCTGGATGCTTGGACTAAAGTGTGTGGATGGAAATGAAATGCCTATGTTTGGAAAATATCCATGTTTCTTCATCTACATAGAACATATCCATGTGTCTAGTACCAATACGTTTATAACTAGATCATTTGTTATGAAGCTTATTGCTTAAGAGAGACAAAGTATTTCCTTTAAAAAAAACAACAAAAAACCTCTCTCTCTCTCTCTCTCTCTCTCTCTGTGTGTGTGTGTGTGTGTGTGTGAATGAGATTTTTCTCCACTCCAACCATCTCATTATTAGATGTACAGTTGGCTCTTTATATTGAAACTTTATCCATACAATTGCAAGGATTATTTTTTAAAAAATTGATCATGCTATTCAGGACTGCTCATACTTACTAGAAACCAGAGTCCATCCAGTTGCAAAGGTTCTTTTCTTTGTGGTCCACTAAAAATTAGACACAGCAGAATATTACTTATTTTCTCACCCACCCCAGATTTCTTCAAAAGAGCTCAGAGCAGCATATGTGGTTCTTTCTTCCCCTCCATTTTATTCTCACAACATCTGCAAGGTTGGTTAGGCAAACAGATTGTATCCGGCCCAGGACCAACCACAAAGTTTCATAGTTACTGGGGATGTGAACCTGTGTCTTCTCATGTCTATTTGGCTAGAATGTGACCAAACAACTACTGTGGCTGCTTGATTTTCCCCACCCTGCCAATGAAACAACACAACTATCTACTGTATAACTGTTATGCATCGTTTGAAATATGAGTCTGAAGGCTTCGTCTGTAGACAATGCACAAGAACATCATTGCACAATGAGAACATCTACAGGCCCTAAGGAGGTTCCTTCACACTGCAGTCTCACTCCTTCCAGAAACTAGGAAAACATGAGTATGGAAAAGAATCATGTCATGGAGTCCACCAACATGATACGGAGTACAAGTCAATACATGTCTACTTAGAGTAAGCCCCATATAGTCCAGTGGGACTTACTCCCAGCTAAATATGAATAGGATGGCCACCACAATGCTTCTGATTTTCATTCCATATCAAATTGGCTCCCAAGAGAGGAAGATAAGGGACCTTTAGATACTAAGATCTTAAAACACCTCATAGAACCTCTTACCAAGTTGTGGTGGAGAAAGAGGCTTGTCTACCACAGCTTTTGGAGCTGGAAAATCTTCACCCAGTTGCATCCATGACATTTGGGTTGATGAAAGCAGTCCTCTCTTCTTTTCAGTGTCAATATTGGTTCCATGGTGGTGGGATTCCGAGAACATCTCAGTGTAAAAATGAAACGGCTTTAAAAACAAGATGGAACAAATATCAGTTTAGTATAATGAATGAATGATTGACAACCCTGGATGAAGCTGAAGAAGTTGTGCAGAGTAAGATCTGCTTGAGCATCAGAGCTGTGGGTAAAAAAGCAGAGCTTGCTCTTAAGATACACTGAAGGATACACTGAAAAAATGATGTATTTTCTTTTTTAATGTGTCATATAATCTATAGAAAAGTTATCAACAAAAAACAAACAGAAACCCCCTCTTTTTTCATTTTCTATTCCTTCCTTCCTTCCCTCCTTCTTTCTTTTTTGAAGCACAGGTATTTGTGCCCTCTGGTGTACATACCCTAGCAGTTGGGTCCATTTAATTGTTTAAACAATTGTTTCATTGTTAATTAACTTGGAGCATAGAACCAGTGAGCTTTGCCAGATGTGTAACACGCTCCTGAAGAGCAATCTCCTGTGGTCACAAACACGGGGAAGTCAACTGCCCCACTCTCACTAAACGGCAGCCTTGAGGCTAATCAGGTGGCGAGATTCCTGAATGCGGTTATCTCACACACAAAAACCACCAAAAAACAACATCAACAACAAAAACTAATCGGACAGTTATGATGAGAGTGCATGACGGATCTCGTCTCCAGTTCTCCTTTTTCTGGGAACCGTCCCTTGGATCTTTCCGGGCCCCAAGCTGTTATTTGTCACTGCTCAATGACCCACCCTTGCATCGTGGTGTTCCCCTTCTGTTGTTAGATGTATTGGTTTTTATGTTTCTGTGCTTTTAGGTTTGTACAATTTTATGGGCTAATAGCCGTAAATAAATAAAT
Source organism: Podarcis gaigeae (assembly GCF_964106915.1). Lineage (NCBI taxonomy): Eukaryota > Metazoa > Chordata > Lepidosauria > Squamata > Lacertidae > Podarcis > Podarcis gaigeae. The sequence continues at coordinate 53,601,405 of NC_139688.1, read as the reverse complement.
TTGATTTGATTTGAGGCTAATCAGGAGAAATACGGAATCCCCATCCCATCAACTTCATGTTAGCCGCCCAAAGCTGGCTGAGATAAAAAGCTCTTACACCACTTGGCTCAGTGAGTGGAAAAAGTGCTCGTAGTATCCATGGGACAACCACGCCAATTCACTAGACTGATCTGATATTTTGTGAATGAAGATTCATGCCGCCTTTGGCTCACAGACTCCCTCCAATTCCCTCCTTTCTCAGTTTGAGACTCACCAACGTAAAATTCTGGTTTCTAAGGTGGGTTTGCGAAGCAAGCACAAACCACACTTTATTGATTTGAACGAAGCGGCAAACTATGGGTTTTTGAAAACTAGGAAAGAATAGAGGCTCCTTGAAGGCTCATTAATGTAACCTAAGCAAAGGTTTAATTCTGTGTCTGAATCAGCCTCATGATACATTGGAAATGACAATTGCCTACAGAAGAAGACCTCAGCCTCAAAAAAATTGCAAAGTGGGAAGGAAGGAAGAATGACAGACCCTCCAAGTGTCCTTATTTTCCAGGGATAGTCCCAGATTTACATGTCATCCTAGTTTCTGATTTGATCCTGGAACATCCCGTTTTTCCTTAGGACGTCCCTATTTTCATCAGAGAGATGTTGGAAGGTATGGAGTTATGCCACCCAAGCCAAGGAGATAAGTATACAACCTTTAGAAGACATCTGAAGGCAGCCTTGAATAGGGAAGTTTTTAAATGTTTAATTATGTTTTTATACATGTTGGAAGCCACCCAGAGTGACTGGGGCAACTGATTGCCCCACTCAGATGGTCGGAGGATAATACAGTGGTACCTCAGATTACATACGCTTCAGGTTACATACACTTCAGGTTACAGACTCCGCTAACCCAGAAATAGTGCTTCAGGTTAAGAACTTTGCTTCAGGATAAGAACAGAAATTGTGTTCCGGCGGCACGGCAGCAGCAGGAGGCCCCATTAGCTAAAGTGGTGCTTTAGGTTAAGAACAGTTTCAGGTTAAGAACAGACCTCCGGAACGAATTAAGTACTTAAGCCGAGGTACCACTGTAGTAGTTGTAGTAATAATAATAATTGAATAGGACACCCCTATTTCCATTGGAGAAATGTTGGAGGGTATGGAATGGGAATTTTGGCCTCAACCAGGATGCACAAGAGATGCAAACGTCTTAAGAAAAAATGTACAGTGTGAATAAAGCAGCTAGTACAAGGAAAGTTCTAGAAAAGTGGAGAATCAGAAAACTAAATGGGACAATGTCATCAACCTGAATAACCAGCTATCTAAAGTGGAATTCAGAGGGTCCTTACAATGTTTTCTGACTGCCTGTTTTTTTAACTATAGTGTACTGTCTTAGTGTAACTCAGGGGTAGTCAACCATTTTATACCTACCGCCCACTAATGCATCTTTCCTGATGGTCAAATTTCCTTACCGCCCACCAGTGCTCGATGGAAGGAGGATTCAGGCTGTGCTGTAGAACCCCCTGCCGCCTTCCTAGAACCCTGAAACGCCCACTAGTGGGCAGTACGGACCAGGTTGACAACCCCTGGTATAACTGGAAACCTCTGTGGCAATGACGCAACAAAATGTTGACTGAAACGTTTATAGAGTCCTGGGTAATCACTTGCCTTACAAGCAAATTTGATCTACACGTTGCCTGCCAAGTTCTTTTTCTGTACATAGAAAGGATTGTGTGAATCAATCCTGTGACAGCAGAACTACATTAATAGTATTAGGAATTACAGTGGTACCTTGGGTTAAGTACTTAATTCGTTCTGGAGGTCTGTTATTAACCTGAAACTGGTCTTGACCACTTTAGTTAATGGGGCCTCTTGCTCCTGCTGCGCCGCCGCCACACGATTTCTGTTCTCATCCTGAAGCAAAGTTCTTAACCCGAGGTACTATTTCTGGGTTAGCGTAGTCTGTAACCTGAAGCGAATGTAACCTGAGGTACCACTGTATCAGCATAGAAAAGCTGACGTAGTGTCAACAAGAGTTATCTTAGCATATCAGAAGCAGTAGCAAAAAAGATTTTTAGAACAACTAAAAACATTAAGACATGTACTAAGAAATGTAAATGTTACAGAAACTGTGCCCTGGATATAATACTAACCGTATAAGAATCTTAATGTTGTGGCACAGGTTGGTCTATTTTGGAGGCATTTGCATCTGGATAAAAATAAATTGGCTCTCTTTTCTGAGACAACACTTGTGTATACTAGATTTGATCCAGTGTTAATAGCAAAATCCCTATTGCCAAGATACTATTATACACTTGTTCTCATAGTAGACCATGAACCTTAATTTACGAGAGCAAAATCCCCAATAACAATCAGATGTCGGACATCAGAGAACATTATGCTGCTGAAAAGAAAAGGGCTTTGTGGAAATAATAGACAGTGCTCATGGAAAACAATATAAAAGAAAACCCCAGCATATGCAGGCATAAGATATAGGGACATAAAGCTATAAAGGCCGTATCATCATATATGAGCCAAAATCATAAAATATATAAATATGAGCAGCTGGAGCTAGAAAAGCAAATCTGGGAATTGGAGGGGGGGGGGAAAGATTTAACTTAACCAGCAACTTATTGCTCCAAGAGGGTAAAATTGTGAAAGCACTGCCAGAGGCCCCAATTTCAGTCCAGGAGTGTGGAGCAGTTTGCTGTGCTCTTCATTTGATAAAGGCTCTATGCATAGAGCAAAAGAATCTTGGAGATTATTGGCTCATCTTAATACGAGCAGAATATCCTGGAGGCTGATAATGGAATAATCTAAAAGACAAATGGCTCAACCCTAACACTTGACCCTTAAGAAAGGACATACAAACGGCTACACCAGATCACCATTGCCCAGGGTTGTGGGTATATGTGGTATTGCACACCAGTGCTTTACAAAAGCAGTTCTTCTGGATAATGCATTGTGAGTGGGTGCATAGAGTTGGGAAGAGAGAGATAAAGGAAATTAAAAGAAACCATGCTTGAGTTCTGTGTCTTAAAAGCTTGAAGATGACTGCTCTGGTGTGCCCACCAAGTTCCTTGTCCCCTGTACTAAAAAGAATGGAGAAGATACTTGCATATATTACTGTAGGTACATTTTTTTAAAAGGTAAAGGACCCCTGACAGTTAAGTCCAGTCACAAATGACTCTGGGGTTGAGGTGCGTATCTCACTCACAGGCCAAGGGAGCTGGTGTTTGTCTGCGGACAGTTTTTCCGGGTCATGTGGCCAGCAGTGCATGGAAACACCATTTACCGAAACCAGAGCAGTGCATGGAAACACCATTTACCTTCCCGCCGGAGCGGTACCTATTTATCTACTTGCACTTTCTGTGTGCTTTCGAACTGCTAGGTTGGCAGGAGCTGGGACCAAGCAACAGGAGCTCACCCCGTGGTGGGGATTCGAACTGCTGACCTTCTGATTGGCAAGCCCAAGAGACTCAGTGGTTTAGACCACAGCGCCACCCAAGTACCCTTGTAGGTACATTAAATATCCACAAAACTCTAAATCAGGGCTGGTGAACATGAAATGGAAATCCAGTGGTCTTCTTTTGATAAGAGAGTAACATGACACTGAGGAAACCATTCATAAACAGGGAGAGAAGGCTCTACAGAAGGGTTCAGATTGAGGATACTTAAGGATTCAACCTAAAATGACTTGGGATAGACCTGCATGAGTTGCTACAATTCTGTGAAGGGGTCAAATTGACCCCAACACAGTTCCACTGCAAAATATGTATACCCAACTGAAGCTGACTGAAAAAGTCAACTCAGGTCGGGGTGAAAAACTGAAGAACGTCATGGCTCTGCAAATCAGTCTGGTGAAGCCATTTCATGAGGAAAATGTATATCTTAATAGAATGTAATATAGCTGTAAACAGCTGTATAAAATATAGACTATTAGGTAAAAGGCAAGGGAAGTAGCAAGACCCATACCAAAATTATATGACCGATTTCTTCTTGCTTCAATCATTAAATTGTTGTAACCCAGTCTGGGGCCTTCAGGTGAAGGACAGCTAAGAAATCAAGTAAATAATAAGAATAATAAATAGCCACATTAATATTCCTCCCTTCATTTAAGGAGTTTGCAGCAGTGTACAAGGATTTTTTCCAGCTCATCCTCTCAACAACCTTGGACATGGGTTGTTGTTTTTGCATGCCACTCACTGAACCCAACTTTAAGTCCACTTTTGTTCACCTGAAAGAACAAATAAAGCTATACTAAATCTAAATTATCTTTTAAATAAATAAATAAATAAATAATATTTATTACTTTTAAACCTTACAAACAAGAAGAAAAAGAAAAGGAGAAAAAAAGGAAGAAAAAACAAAAGAAAGAAAAAACAATACAATACAATATATAAACAATACACCACACAACATTAACGCATTAAACTAAACAAAACAGAACAAAAACAGTTTAAAAACATACATCATACAATTTCAATGCCTTATCTTTCATTCCCTTGTTTCATTGACTTCCTCTCACCTCCCTTTTTGTATTCCACTTCTATTAATTGTTTCAGCAAATCCTTTCCATCTTTCACTATTTTCTGTCATATAAATATCTTAACTTATTTTAACCTTATTTTCCATTAATACTATAATACTTATTTATGCTTAACTCCTTATAACACTTCTACTAAGGCCATATAATTTCATTCCAACATTTTTCTAACACTCATTAATTTTACCATATTTCTATAAATAAACTTTAAACTTTTTCCAATCTTCTTCCACCGTCTCTTCTCCCTGGTCTCGGATTCTGCCAGTCATTTCCGTCAATTCCATATAGTCCATCAACCTGGTGCTCTTCTGTCCGAGGCTCTTAACGCTTTTCCAGGTCCCTTCTGCAAGTCTTCTTCACATTTATACATAGACTTTACTTTGTCTTCTGCTGATCTTGTTCTTAATTTCCTTTCTTTGATGCTGAAGAGTAGGTCTCGAGGGAGCTCCAACCTAACAATGTTTTTATTCCTTCTCGACATGTCATCCACATCTCCGTGGTTAAAACTAAAATCCAAAAGATATTTCAGGACATGTTTCAAAGTCTCTCCAAATCTGCAGGTCCCCACAACTCCAATTTCCTCCTGACCCAGGTCCAGATCCCAAAGGTCAGTAAATCCCTGCATGAGGTGATCTATCCAACTTTCCTTCTCCAGTCCAAGCAGGGTTCCAATCTGACTTTCTCTGAATTCAATCATAGAGGGCAACAACTTGTAATCATCAAGTTGCCTCTGTAAGGCTGGGGCTCTCTCCCTCTCCACTTTTATTACTTTAGGTTCAACAACCACAACTTTCTCCCTCGCTTTCTCCACCATTTGGCATGTCAAAGTAGATTCCTGTATCGGTTCCTGAATAGTTTCTGTGTAGATGTTCACCTTTTGTCCCAAATTAGTCACTTTTTGTCCCAAAATATCAATTTTAATATTCATCACGTCCATCTTTTTATGGAGCTGTTCCAATGACTCACTTATCTTGCATAGTGCAATCACTAAGGCTTCTTCTGTCGACATTCTCAAGCAATCCAAGGTCAATCTCATGGTTTTCTCTTGCAGCTGGAGATTCCACCAGCCCAACTCTTGTAACAATTTCAAAGCCTCCCTCTAGAGGGAAACAATTTCTGTTTGTATCAATCCTTTTAAGCACAGTTCAAGCAGTAAAATTAGTTTCAATTTTCAGCTACTTTTACTCCTTTTTAAACACAGAAGGAGACAATGAAAACAATGTATTTCTCTTATTTAACTAACTGTCACAGTCAATGAACTTTCCCAAAAATGTCAGTCTTACTAGCAGTCCATTTCCAGGTTCAGAGCAGTGGTAATTTAACTTTCTTCACTCTCTCTTGCAGGCTTACGCGATCCAAAATTTCCCCCCTCTTCTCCTGCCTCCAAGGGGGGTTTAATGATTTTAGCCGTTGGAAGTTTAATCCTTTACATAGGACTTTCCAAGACTTTAGCTTGCAAATTCTTTGCTTCAATCTATTTACAAAAGGGGAAGGTGGACTTCCTGTTTGAAACCTCCCCGTTTCGGTGCCAAATTAAGACGTTTAAAAATCCAATTTTCTGTTCTACTCACGGGTAGTTGTTTTGAATCAAATTGTCCACAGGAAAAAGTCAGCGCTCTCCTTCAACAGCACCGCGCCGCCCATCCCACATCGCTCCGGATACCCGAAACCGGGTCTCCACACGAGTAGGGGAGGTGCAAAAGGTGCCAGCTGAATCCCACGTTCACAGGCTTCTCCCGCCTGCAATTTTTAGTGGGTCTCCGCCTTCGCCATGGCGGCCAGACCCTAAATTCCACGGAGCAAGTTCCTCCCAATCAGAGGAACTCCGCCATTGCCAGAGGCGCTAACCCGGAAGTCCTAAATCTAAATTATCACTGCTGAATTTGTGCATGTTGATTTTAGATTTCAAATATATTAACCTCTAACAACAGATTTGACGGGATGCATGTTTTTCAGGTTAGTGTGTCCTCACTAAGGCTTCTTCTGTCGACATTCTCAAGCAATCCAAGGTCAATCTCATGGTTTTCTCTTGCAGCTGGAGATTCCACCAGCCCAACTCTTGTAACAATTTCAAAGCCTCCCTCTAGAGGGAAACAATTTCTGTTTGTATCAATCCTTTTAAGCACAGTTCAAGCAGTAAAATTAGTTTCAATTTTCAGCTACTTTTACTCCTTTTTAAACACAGAAGGAGACAATGAAAACAATGTATTTCTCTTATTTAACTAACTGTCACAGTCAATGAACTTTCCCAAAAATGTCAGTCTTACTAGCAGTCCATTTCCAGGTTCAGAGCAGTGGTAATTTAACTTTCTTCACTCTCTCTTGCAGGCTTACGCGATCCAAAATTTCCCCCCTCTTCTCCTGCCTCCAAGGGGGGTTTAATGATTTTAGCCGTTGGAAGTTTAATCCTTTACATAGGACTTTCCAAGACTTTAGCTTGCAAATTCTTTGCTTCAATCTATTTACAAAAGGGGAAGGTGGACTTCCTGTTTGAAACCTCCCCGTTTCGGTGCCAAATTAAGACGTTTAAAAATCCAATTTTCTGTTCTACTCACGGGTAGTTGTTTTGAATCAAATTGTCCACAGGAAAAAGTCAGCGCTCTCCTTCAACAGCACCGCGCCGCCCATCCCACATCGCTCCGGATACCCGAAACCGGGTCTCCACACGAGTAGGGGAGGTGCAAAAGGTGCCAGCTGAATCCCACGTTCACAGGCTTCTCCCGCCTGCAATTTTTAGTGGGTCTCCGCCTTCGCCATGGCGGCCAGACCCTAAATTCCACGGAGCAAGTTCCTCCCAATCAGAGGAACTCCGCCATTGCCAGAGGCGCTAACCCGGAAGTCCTAAATCTAAATTATCACTGCTGAATTTGTGCATGTTGATTTTAGATTTCAAATATATTAACCTCTAACAACAGATTTGACGGGATGCATGTTTTTCAGGTTAGTGTGTCCTCACTAAGGCTTCTTCTGTCGACATTCTCAAGCAATCCAAGGTCAATCTCATGGTTTTCTCTTGCAGCTGGAGATTCCACCAGCCCAACTCTTGTAACAATTTCAAAGCCTCCCTCTAGAGGGAAACAATTTCTGTTTGTATCAATCCTTTTAAGCACAGTTCAAGCAGTAAAATTAGTTTCAATTTTCAGCTACTTTTACTCCTTTTTAAACACAGAAGGAGACAATGAAAACAATGTATTTCTCTTATTTAACTAACTGTCACAGTCAATGAACTTTCCCAAAAATGTCAGTCTTACTAGCAGTCCATTTCCAGGTTCAGAGCAGTGGTAATTTAACTTTCTTCACTCTCTCTTGCAGGCTTACGCGATCCAAAATTTCCCCCCTCTTCTCCTGCCTCCAAGGGGGGTTTAATGATTTTAGCCGTTGGAAGTTTAATCCTTTACATAGGACTTTCCAAGACTTTAGCTTGCAAATTCTTTGCTTCAATCTATTTACAAAAGGGGAAGGTGGACTTCCTGTTTGAAACCTCCCCGTTTCGGTGCCAAATTAAGACGTTTAAAAATCCAATTTTCTGTTCTACTCACGGGTAGTTGTTTTGAATCAAATTGTCCACAGGAAAAAGTCAGCGCTCTCCTTCAACAGCACCGCGCCGCCCATCCCACATCGCTCCGGATACCCGAAACCGGGTCTCCACACGAGTAGGGGAGGTGCAAAAGGTGCCAGCTGAATCCCACGTTCACAGGCTTCTCCCGCCTGCAATTTTTAGTGGGTCTCCGCCTTCGCCATGGCGGCCAGACCCTAAATTCCACGGAGCAAGTTCCTCCCAATCAGAGGAACTCCGCCATTGCCAGAGGCGCTAACCCGGAAGTCCTAAATCTAAATTATCACTGCTGAATTTGTGCATGTTGATTTTAGATTTCAAATATATTAACCTCTAACAACAGATTTGACGGGATGCATGTTTTTCAGGTTAGTGTGTCCTTTTAGATGAGTACACTTTTTTGTGTGGTATTGAGCTCCACACATCATATTTGGGTTTTCCTTTTTAATTCGTCTCCAAAAGCAACATTCAGCCTAGAAAATCAGTTGGTAAAATGTTTTTTTTAATATAAATATTTATTAAGATTTTTGTAAAAGAAAAGCATAAGTAACAAACAACATTGCTTATATCATAACAAAATTTCATAACTTGTTTAGACTTCCTCACGTCTCCTGCTCCCACTTACAGTGTTAAGAAGTTTTTTCAAGCAAATTATCATCTTGTTTGCAATCTTATATCCACTCGTTTAAATATAATCTAATAGTTCTCCCAAAGGGTTTGTCTTTTCCTTAATCTCACTTATCATCAAATTCCAATCTAGTTTAGTGGTGGCCAGTTATTTATGACCAAGCATCCTTCTTAACATTCAATCAAATTGCAATATTTTTGTAAATAAATTTTAAATTTCTTCCAGTCTTCTTCAATCCTTTCTTCTCCCAGGTCACGGATTCTGCCGGTCATCTCTGCCAGTTGCATATAGTCTATCAGCTGCATCTGCCATTCTTCCAGTGTGGGTAGATCTTGAGTCTTCCATTTCTTGGTAATGAGTATCCTTGCTGCTGTTGTTGCGTACATAAAAAATGTTCGGTCCTTCTTTAACACCTTCTGGCCGACAATACCCAGGAGGAAGGCCTCTGGTTTCTTAGTGAAGGTATACTTAAATACCTTTTTCAACTCATTATATATCATTTCCCAGAAGGCCTTCACTTTAGGGCAGGTCCACCAGAGGTGAAAGAATGTTCCTTCATTTTCCTTACATTTCCAACATTTATTATCAGACGAATGGTATATTTTGGCAAGTTTAACTGGGGTCATGTACCATCTATATATCATTTTCATTACATTTTCCTTCAAAGCATTACATGCAGTGAAGTTCAGCCCAGTGGTCCACAACCTTTCCCAGTCCTCAAACATGATGTTATGCCCAATATCCTGTGCCCACTTTATCATAGCAGATTTAACCATTTCGTCTTGTGTGTTCCATTTTAACAGCAAGTTATACATTCTTGATAGTACCTTAGTCTTTGGTTCTAACAATTCTGTCTCTAACTTCGATTTCTCCACCTGGAACCCTAGTTTTTTGTCATTTTTAAAAACTTCTTTAATCTGGGCGTAATGTAACCAGTCTCGCACTTTACCCTCCATTTTCTCCAAACTCTGCAATTTCCAATTGTCACCGTCTTTTTCTAATATTTCCCAATATTTTGGCCATTTGGCCTCCATGTTGGGTCTTTTTCGGGCCTTGGCTTCCAGAGGGGACAGCCACCTCGGAGTTTTGTTTTCCAATAAGTCTTTGTATTTTGTCCAGACATTGAATACTGCTTTCCTGACAATATGGTTCTTAAAGGCCTTATTGATCTTAACTTTGTCATACCATAAGTATGCATGCCAGCCAAAAGCATTGTTAAAACCTTCCAAGTCCAACACATCAGTGTCTTCAAGAAGTAGCCAGTCTTTTAGCCAGCAGAAAGCTGCGGCTTCATAGTACAGTTTTAAGTCTGGCAGGGCGAAGCCCCCTCTTTCTTTCGCGTCAGTTAATATCTTAAACTTAATTCTGGGCTTTTTGCCCTGCCAGACAAATTTAGAGATATCTCTCAGTTGGTAAAATGGTTCCCACCTTCTGTATAATTTGGCAATATGTAAGAGAACATTGTAGACCTTCAGAGGCCCCAAAGAGGGAAGCAGCAAAGAATGTTCCTGAATATGCTGGAGCTTGTGGCTTATTCAAGACAATATATAAAAAAATACTATGCTGTATAGCTGCTGGATATCACTGAAGTGGCTGGTGTTTGCAAATTGGGTCCTCCCTTAAAGAGGGCACATATTGCGGTGAGATCTGGATAACCGACACCCTGTGTTGTGGGTGGGTTCTATTGGTCAGCCACAACACCTGATTGGTAGGTCCCTCAAAGCTGGGTACAATCCGGCCAATGGGACAAAGTCCAAATGGTTTGAGGAACTTATTTATGCCCATGCACGTGACACAGAGCTTCCTCTTTTGGCGCGTGCATTTGGAACACTCTCCCTACTTTTAGGGCTTTGCGCTTGACCTTGCTATGCCGTCGTGTGTCATCTGTCATTGGGAGAGGGGCATGGCAGGAATTTCCCCCACTTGGCTGATTGGCTGTTGCCATTTGGGTTTCGCCTGCCGCATAGCAAATCGTCACAACTTGTAAGGTTGCGGATAGGCTCTGGTTCAGGTGATAGGGATGGGAGAACGCTCTCGCCATCCCTATGTGAAGGGTATTCCATTAAAGGAACCCAGAGACTCAATGGTTTGGTCAACCCCTGAGAGGGGGTTGTGCCCGTGCCTGAGTCCAGGGGGACATGTGGGTGGCGGAGTTAGCCCATTCCCGACTTTCCGCTTATCCAGGTGTTCACCCTTGGCTGACCTATGCTGGTGCCCTGGGTCAGTGCTACCTGCATGGCAGGGAGCTAGTCGAACCAGAGCCTATGCAACCAGTCACTTTCTGTAATCAATAAAATTGTGGCCTAAATTCTGCCAAAAACCAAAACCAAAAATTTGAGTCATGTGTGAATTTATTTAAGGGGGAGGTTTCTGGGTCTGAACACGCAAATGCTGGAGTTTGTGGCTTATTCAAGACAATATATAAAAAATGTTATGCTGTATAACTGCTGGATATCACTGAAGTGGCTGGTGTTTGCAAAGAGTTAAAAGCTCTCTTTTCAAGCCAGACTGGGGGAAATCAAATTCCCATCAGCCCCAGCAAGAAATGGCCAATGACAAGGGAAGATGGGAGTTTTAGGTCACAACACAAGCAGAGCACCATGCCTTATGCCTTAACAAATCCGGTTAATATTTAAGGAGCCACAAAACTCTTTATCGGTTTTGCTACAAGAGATGAACAAGCCTACCAGTCAGAAAACTATCGAGCAAGTGTCATCATTTAATCTGTTTTTAAAAAGCCAAATTTTAACATTTATATCTGATAGCACAGTGAGATCTCAGTTATAGCCAGCCAGAGACTCATATCAATATGACTGCAATTCAGAAATTACTGCCTCTAGATTGAGATGACTTCCAGCAGGGTAAATGCTTAGTTTGTTACAGCAACAGATTTATTGTGAAGTGGGTTCTAGTCTATGAACACTTAAGCAACAATAAATCTGGTAATATTTAAGGTGCCACTAAACTATTTGTCATTTGAACTCAAGGCTACAGAGATTGGTGGAACAAAGACTGAACTAAATGTGCATTAGTAAAACCTGTGTATAATTTATATGAAATAAACTCTATGATACAGCAAACTGCATATGAAACACTACTGGATGAATTATGCAATATTAGCTAAGTGGATAAAAAGGTTTGTCAAAATTGCTAAAGGACTGGAATGAGCTTTTTCCTTGACAGCGTCTGAACCTGAATCTTGTGCTGCGTTAAATATAATTACAATGATAAAAAGCTGTACACCAGTAAGATTAAATCAAATAAACAAGGAATATTCGGTGTTAAATTGGAGGGGATGCCAGGAAACCGGGACTTATGTTCACATGTGGTGGAGGTGTAAATATGTACATTTTGAGGGGGGGGGGAGGGTGTTTAAGCAAATAACAGAAATCACTGGGTTAAAGCTAACCGAAAGCCAATTTACGATAGGGTGGAAGGTTCGCAGGCTATAAAGGACTTGCTCGCAAATTTATTGACAGCTGCACAAATTATTATAGCTAGGAAGTGGAAGGGGCAAGCAGAATATAAAATGGAAGAATGGTATAAAGGGTTGTGGGATATAGCTATTAATGACTTGGAGGAGATATGGAATGTATTTGTAGAATTTGTACTGTTAAAACGGAAAGGGGTCAAACCATTGCAAGAGGTGTTGAAATTTGGGGAGGTTGGATAGTTACAATGGAATGGTCTTGGGGAGGGGTGCCCATTTTTTATTTTATTTATGATTATTACTTTGTTTATAAATAAATAAATAAATAAATAAATAAATAAATAAATAAATAAGATGTAAGGAGCAGAGCAAGAAAAGTAGGACAGAGGCTGCCAACCACTTAATTGGCCACAAGTGCAGGCAACAAATGCTCATCTCAGTGATTGCCTTCCACATGTAGTCTATTTGCACGCACGGACGCGGGTGGCGCTGTGGTCTAAACCACAGAGCCTAGGGCTTGCTGATCAGAAGGTCAGCGGTTCGAATCCCCGCAACAGGGTGAGCTCCCGTTGCTCGGTCCCTGCTCCTGCCCACCTAGCAGTTCGAAAGCATGTCAAGTGCAAGTAGATAAATAGGTCGCTCCGGCGGGAAGGTAAACAGCATTTCCGTGCACTGCTCTTGTTTGCCAGAAGCGGCTTAGTCATACATGACCCAAAAGCTGTACGCCGGCTCCCTTGGCCAATAAAGCGAGATGAGCACCGCAACCCCAGAGTTGTCTTCGACTGGACCTAATGGTCAGGGGTCCCTTTACCTTTAAGGAGGGCCACTCCAACAGCCCACCAGCTCTGATCTGACACGTGTGCACTGAGTAGTACACCTTCAAAGAGGTACATGCACATGCACAAACTTGTGCTTGCAAAGGCATTCTGTGTGAACAGGGCCCCTGTGCAATTGCTCCAATTGTATACAAGGGCCTATGTGTATACTGAGACCCTTTAAATTTGTTCCACTCAACATGGTAGCAGGGCATGTGCCCTCAGGCACATACCCCTCCCCACACATAATGCAGCCAGAGTAACAGATCAGAGCATGCTCTAAGGGAAGATGCACCCTGTTAACTCAATTGCAGCCACCATATTGAAATCTCCCTGGTGACGAAGTCATGGGCCCTTCAAAGCTTTGCAGGTCGTCATCAGCTAGACATAGCCCTGTCATTCCCATGCATCTTTCACGTGTATAGCATGGCAGGTCTATGTCAGTGATGGCCAAACTTGGCCCTCCAGCTGTTTTGGGACTACAGTTCCCATCATCCCTGACCACTGGTCCGGTTAGCTAGGGTCCGGTTAGTTGTAGCCCCAAAACAGCTGGAGGGCCAAGTTTGGCCATCACTGGTCTAAGTAGTGCACCAAGGCAAACAACTTCAGACTTCTGATTTAAATAAGGCTTCGGATAAGCAAACAAAGACAATCGCAAGTCACGTTAACAAACACATCAACAGAAGTGTCCTAACTGATCCTAGACTTGGACAGTATCACCAATAAATCTTAAATATCTTTACTGGCAATCTATGGAGGGCCATCAGCATGGGACTCTCTTCATAAAGTGGCAGAGACTCCTCAGATGAGCAAAGTCAGAGGCAAAAGTATGTTTTAAAAAATCAGTCATTTGTATGTTCTGCACCAAGAGGGGAACGAGGTTGACATTGGCAGAGAGACAGCATTTAAATTCGTCAAATTTAGCAGGTAGATATGATTGGCGATCCTTAGCACATTCTTGAGTTCATGGAAGCAACTTTAAAAGGTATACAGTGGTACCTCAGATTACATACACTTCAGGTTACATACGCTTCAGGTTAAGAACTTTGCTTCAGGATAAGAACAGAAATCGTGCTCTGGTGGTGCGGCGGCAGCAGGAGGCCCCATTAGCTAAAGTGGTGCTTCAGGTTAAGAACAGTTTCAGGTTAAGAACGGACTTCCGGAACGAATTAAATACTTAACCTGAGGTACCACTGTACTTACCGTACATACGTACCTCCCTTCCTGGGTTTCTATGGTCAGCTGTCGACCATAAGAAGATTGACTTCTATCTGCATTTTTAAAGGATCAGGGCCAAGCAGTAACTTTCAATTGCATTAACTTCTAACTTGACAGCATAGATCTTTTCTTCCCATGTGAGGATGCCAGCCCAAGTCTGAAAACTACTAATTCTTATACATGCAGAAGCTCGGGATATAATTTCTCTTGAGTTCTACATATATTTATAGATCCAGAAAATCAGGTGCAGCTTGAAGTCAAGAGTGTGCTAGAGAAAAACAAACATCGCAGCAGCCCCAAAACTGGTTAGGATTCAGTATAAAAAAGGAAGTGAGCTCGGGATATTCGGCTTTGGCCTCTTAAATCTCAGAACCCAAAGGAAAAATTATTTTATCGTGTACTATAATAATTATCCCCACCCCTGCCCCAGGATTTCAACTAACGTTTCTTCCCAAATAAGTATTTAAGTTTCTAGTCCTGTGCATATAACTTGGAAGCAAGTTCCTCTGCAAATTGTAAGGAAACTACAGTCTGTCAGAACTCAAACATTAGATATCACTGCCTTTGCCAAAAAACCTCTGCGACAAGCACAACTTCAAGATATCAAAGAACAAGCAAAACCTTCCCTGAACTTAATCCAGACATTAATTATATGAAGAAGGGAATCTCAAAGTTTACCAGGATAGACAAGGGTCCTTAGATGATGGCGAAGTCCAATTTGTCCTGGTTTCTGCCGCTTCTGCAGGGATACAATAGGACGGTCCTTGCTAGTCTGGCGCTTCTATATTTGTGTTTTTCCACAGATCCCTGGATTGAAAAGCCAAGGTACAGGAACTTGCGCTCCTGGCCTGCCTTCCCAAACCCCATTGAATTAAAAAGCCTTCCATGAAAGGCCAAAAGGGGCTTTTTGCCAAATGCTGGCGTTCTGAGACGACAGCTACGATGGATGATTCTTCGCTTGCCCTCTCAGCAAAAAGAAGAGGAGAACAACAAGTCATCTAAGTATTAGTGATGTGGGCAGTGGGGCGGGAGGAGGGAACGGGAGAGAGAATTGAAGCCGATTCTAAAACAGGAACTCCTCTCTGCTTCGATTCCAAAGCGAGACACTGATGTCCCTTTAAAACAGTTTGACCTGTTGGCCCATGCACAAAGGGGAAGGATTAAACTCCACTAAGGAAGTAATGCAAACTTATCCACCCCCCCCCCAAAAAAACCCCTTCTTTTTTCTCTTTCGGTTGCCATGGATATGGTGCTGAGTGATACAAAACCCTCCAATTTGCATTGCAAAGTAACAGCGAGCAGTAGAGGACACACAACTTGGTATTCTGAATGCAGACAGGCTGTGGAACTTCCATTTTGAGAGCTGGCAACTACCAGCACAAATAGTGGCACTTGAGAAGGACTTACCAGTCTCGCAATTTTGAGTCCTTGTGTTCTACAAACGGCACTCCTAATTTTGATTAGAATAAAACAAGTACAGTCTCTACAGGTGTGTCTGTCTATCATCTATCTATTTGCAACTCCTCTCTTTACAAAGCAGAAATTGGCTAGAGAATTCAAGAAGGGGTCATCTGGCCCCTTCTCCATCCTTTCTGAAGCCAAATTTCAGCTGAGGGCCTTGAGTGTAGGCACATGCAAAATCTTCATAGGAATTGTTTTCCAATCTTTTTTGGCCTCACCCCAATAGATTTATACAGAAAAGACACGATTCCAATCAAAATTTGGACAGCACCGTGTGGGGTTTATATTCCTAGTCTGCATTTTCTCTCAGGATCACAGTGCATTGTAGTCTTAAAATTGCACAATCATTCGTGTGAGGGTGGATTTCACAGGAGATCATGGTGCACCATAGAATTTGTAAACAACCTTATAGTCTCCAGTCCTGCAATTGTAAAGAATAGCAAAGGAAAATGCAGGGGACTGAAGAAGATGACATGCAGCAGTGAATTGGGAAATTAATGCATTCCAATGAAGAGTAGGCCATAAACATTTCAAATAAATAAAATGGAGGCTGGGTGTAAAAATATTCCTGTGAGATTAGGTGTGGACTTTTAAGTATAGTAATTTAATTCACTGAAATTGTAAATGCTTGTATCCATTACTATGTGTTGAAATATGATTGGTTGGTAATTCAGTTCTAGAGAGTTCTCTAGTAGTTCTCATGTGATTGGCTAACATTGGTCACATGGGAGGCATCTAGTGAAGTAGAGACTCCATTTTATGTGAAGCAAGATGACTGTGTTTTATAATCCACTGTGAACACTGCTATGTTGAATAGAGTGTTGGAGTGCCTCTTCTCGTCTTGAAAGAAAGAGAGCAAAGCTGCAGGAGAAGAAGGTAAAAGTAGAAATCTCTCTCAGGAGCTGTGATTGAGATACGAAGGCTGAAAGTGCTGAACATTGGAAAGGGAGGAAAATACAGTTGTTTGGAAGTTAAAGGAGAGACTGTAAGCCCATGCTTGGATGAGCATGTGGCTGTAAATATTATGTTTCTGCAAGTAAAGTTTTGAAATGTTAAAGTCTGGACATGGGTTTAATTTCCAAAGAAGGGTGTCAGTCATATATGATTTTAGCTTCTTAGCTGCGATTTCACTACTCTGACTTCAACTTGAACAGCAGAGCCAAAGGGGTTAAAATAAAATGACAATAAAGTGATCAAGGGAACACAAGCTGTTTCTTTGTTGCTCTGGTGCTGAAAACATGGTAAAACAAATCAGAGCTATTAGAGACAGGAAGGATGCCAGAGTCCTAGAAAGAAGCATATATTACTGTGATACCATAATATGATAAAGACCTAATGGAACCTAAAGATTATAGACCAATATCATTATTAAATAACGATTATAAACTTTTTACGTTGATATTGGCAAATAGATTGAAAATGACTCTAAGAAATTTGATACATGAAGACCAGGTGGGTTTTCTTCCTGGGAGACAAATGAAAGAAAATGTTAGGAACGTCATAAATGTTTTGTGTTCATAATGAAAAGCAGGTGGCGATAATATTTGTGGATGCCAAAAAGGCCTTTGATAACGTCTCGTGGCTATCTATGTCAAAGTTACTGGAAAAGCTGAGATTTGGTGAAACCTTTCTAAAGGGCATAAAATCAATTTATAAAGATTAAACATTGAATATTACAGTAAATAATATTTCAGAAAAATCTAAGATGCACAAAGGGATGAGGTAGGGCTGTCCATTGTCTCTGCTGTTATTTTCCACCAGTACTTTTAATATTAATATAAATATCAAGAAAAACAATAGAATACAAGGAATAAAAGTGTGACAGCATAACTATAAATTAAAAGCATTCACGGATGACTTAATATTAACTTTTAGAACAGCCAAGATAGAGCATACTGGAAGTGATAGAAAAGATAGATTTGGAAGACTGGCTTATTTCAGATTAAATAAAGGAAAAACCAAGATGATGGTTACAAATATGGACAACCAAGCAAAACAAGGATCTAGAAACTATGTGTGGGTGGAATGTAGAGAAAAAAATTAAATATCTGGGGATCTGGTTAACAACAAACAGCTATAATATTTGCCAAGATAATTACGTAAAGGTTTGAAAAGAGATAAAGAGGAATATGGAAAAGAATGAAATTATTGTTACTGGGCAGGATTTCGGCTATTAAAATGAATGTCCTTTCAAAAATGTTATTCTTATTTCAAAATAACCCAATAATTAACAACACTCGATGCTACAAAGCGTGGCAGAAAAATATATCAATGTTTATCTGGCATTTATTCTGGAAGCCCAGAATAAAACACAAAGTCATGATTGACGTATTAAAAAAGAAGAGGCTTCACTCTACCAAACTTCCAGATCTACTCTGGGGTATCATGTCTGTGGTGGATAGAATATTGGATATTGTTGGAAAATATCAGTGTGTTAAATTTGGAAGGACATGATATACAATTTGGGTGGCATGCCTGCCTATGGTATGGGAAGGCAAAAATTTATAAAACCTTTACAAACCATGTGATCAGAAAAAATATATACAAAGTATGGGAAAAGTACAAAAAACTATTAGAAAAGAAGACACCAATGTGGATATCCCTGACTGAAGCCACTGCAAGGGAAAGAACAAATATGGATAAACAATTGTTAACATATAAAGAAATTCTAGATCTTACAGGACAGGAACTAAAGTTGAAAAATCCTGAGGAATTAAAAATATATATTAATAGATTGGTTACAGATACATCAGATTAACAAACTAACATAGATTAAAAAATTGGATTTGCAGAACAAAAATCCCAATTTTCAAGGGATTTATTAGATACAAAAGTAAAAGTATTCTCAAAAATGTACAAACTGCTGCTAGAGCGGGAAACAAAAGAGGAATTGTGAAATCAAGTATGATTAAGTAGGCACAGGATGTGGGTTATAATATTAATTATGAGCTATGGGAGAATTTATGGACAGTAAATATGAATTTTATGGCGTGTTATGCATTAAAAGAAAATATGATGAAAATGACCCACAGATGGTACTTAACACCTGCCAAACTAGCGAAAATGTTTAAAAAAGAAAAAGGCAAATGTTGGAAAAGAGGGGGTTTTTTTCTACATGTGGTGGTCCAGTAAGGTAATCAGGGAATTCTGGGAAGCAATTTACAATGAATTAAAAAGGATATTTAAAAAAAAAACTTCCCAAATATGTCTGAGACATTCCTCTTCGGAATGGTAACAACAGAAGTCCCTAAAAACAAAAGAAATTATTATTATATGCCACCACTGTGGCTAGAATCTCACTGGCACAAAGGTGAGAAACAAATATGGTACCCGCCAAGGAAGGGTGACCATATTAAAATGCTTGGGGATGCTGAATTGGCAGGTATAACGAATAGGATAAGAGGATATAATGAGGATTGGAAAATGTTTATTGGATATTTTAAGAACCAGTATAAATAAGTAATTAATCTCACAGGTCTTGAATAAATCCAGTAGAACAGGAGCTAATAGAGGAAGAAATATGAAGACTGAAAATTTGAAATACATGAATTAGTAGAAAAGTAAAGAAACCAGAAAAAAAGGTAGAAGGGGAGTCATTTGGGATTTAGTTGTATGTCGTGATTGGTATGAAAGTTGTATAACTGGTGGGTGGAGAGAAGGGGGTGTGGGACGTGTGTTCTTTGTTTCTGTATTAAAAATGCAAATAAAATTTAAATTTAAAAAAAGGTAAAAGACAATAAAGCGATCAAGGGAACACAAGCTGTTTCTTTGTTACTATGGCTCTGAAAACGTGGTAAAATAAATCTGGGATGAGCAGAGTGACAGTACAGGGGCAGGGAGACCTTTTATTCATTCAAAAAAACTGTGTTTCACAGTGGCGTAGCATGGGGGGTGCAGGGAGGGCTGGCCGCACTAGGCGCAACATCTGGGGGGTAGGGTTAGGGGGCGCAAATCCACGGGTTAGGGGCACAAATTACTTGCCTTGCCCTGGGTGCTGACAACCCACGCTACGCCACTGGTGTTTCATAAAACATATATTGAAGCTGTTTACAGCAAACAAAACGTAAAATCTGACCTAGTGGGCCAGATCTTTATCTTCACTCACCCAACTTTGACAGGTGGGTGGGACCTCCACCTGCCAATCATTCACTATAATGATGTCATGTGACTTTAACCTGTCAAAGAGCAGTGGGCAGCACTTCACAAGTGCCCAACAGCCAGTTGTCAGTCATTTTAGAAGTGAAAGAGAGGAGCAGGCAGAGTGCCTCCTCACTGCATGCGCACAAGAAAGCACATCAGGCATGGGGAATATGTGGCTCTCCAAGTGTTGTTGCACTACAACTCCCATCATCCCTGACCATCAGCCATGGTTGCTGGGACTGATGGAAGCTGTAGTTCAGCAACATATGGAGGGCTGCACCTGTCCTGCATGTACACAAAACACGTGTACCAAACAAACCAGAGGGTCATTAAAGACTAAAATGTTACATAGGAAAACCCTCTGCCATGATATGGGACACGGGTGGCGCTGTGGGTTAAACCACAGAGCCCAGGGATGCCAATCATAAGGTTGGCGGTTCGAATCCCCGTGACGGGGTGAGCTCCCATTGCTCAGTCCCTGCTCCTGCCAACCTAGCAGTTCGAAAGCACGTCAAAGTGCAAGTAGATAAATAGGTACCGCTCCGGCGGGAAGGTAAACGGCGTTTCCATGCACTGCTCTGGTTCGTCAGAAGCGGCTTAGTCATGCTGGCCACATGACCCGGAAGCTGTACGCTGGCTCCCTCGGCCAATAAAGCGAGATGAGCGCCGCAACCCCAGAGTCGTCCATGACTGGACCTAATGGTCAGGGGTCCCTTTACCTTTTTATACCTGATCATTATTAAAAGATCACCCCAAATGATCACAATTAGAGTACAGTGGTACCTCGGGTTAAGAACTTAATTCGTTCTGGAGGTTCGTTCTTAACCTGAAACTGTTCTTAACCTGAGGTACCACTTTAGCTAATGGGGCCTCCCACTGCCACTGTGCAATTTCTGTTCTCACCCTGAAGCAAAGTTCTTAACCCAAGGTACTATTTCTGGGTTAGCGAAGTCTGTAACCTGAAGCATCTGTAACCTGAAGTGTCTGTAACCCGAGGTACCACTGTATGCCGGAAGCAGAGAAAACAGCACACGAACAGTTGCTTGGAGAACAAGGAATAACATTCCCAGCTACCTCAAACAATGATCCACACACTTCTTCTGAGAGAGGTTACCACCTGCTATGTGGAAATTTCATTCTTGAACCACAATTACACAACCGGTAAAGAGGATATTACAAGAGCATCCGAATGACTCCTGCAGCCTGACCTGAACCAAGTAAATCCTACTGTTTTCAATGGGAGTTTCTCCTGAATGAACAGAATAGTATTGGATGACCCCCAATAAAAAGTTCCGCTGTGCTTCAGCCAAGGTTGTTTGATACAGGATCAACATAATAGATGTCCTAATTTTCACTGTTTAGAGAGGTAATACAACACCCAAGATAACAGTCATCCCCATACATTTAAACTTTCACTTGCTTCCCCCAGTTTTACCGTCCATCAAATTTTAATTTAAGTTTGAGATGTTGGTAATTCTGAAGCCGGACAAGAAGTGAAAGATCACATCGAGACCCAATCGTTTTTACAAGTGTTCTTCACTCACACAATCACACCCATAGTGTGTGGGGTGGGGAATAAAACACAGAATCCAAAATAAAGACCTTTACCTATTGGAGTGTGATGCCCGGGTGACATTTCCAAAGACTTTTATACAGACAGAAATTCAGCCAGTAAAGTTTCCCAAGTCGAAGTGATATCTCTTGCAGCCTTTAAAATACTTGAAGCCTTTTTGTCTTGCTGCTCCTAAATGAAGCAAGCAAAAGGGTGAAAGACAAACATTTGCCTATCCTGCAGTGACATTTTCATAATCCACGCCCAGCTCCATGTCTGAAGCAAAACCTGTTTTTCAAAGGTATTTTATCTGGGATCATTTAGATAATAGCAAGATCGAGGAGGGATTCACTCCAAATATAAACAGATCTTGTGTGGAAGGAGAAAGAACAGACATTTGACTAAGCCAGCTCATTTATTATATTGTATGTTGTAGAGCCAAGATACCGTCACCATCAATGTAAGATTAAGGTCATTAAGGTCAGAGGGATTAGAATAGATGGTTTCTGTGGTATATATTTCATAGAGCCAAAACATGGTTTTTATGTATGCTATGCTAGGTGCTGTTGGCAGCTGAAGGCAGGAGTTTTGGAGCAAGTGTGATTTACAGCGGTACCTCAGGTTAAGTACTTAATTCATTCCAGAGGTCCGTTCCTGACCTGAAACTGTACTTAACCTGAAGCGCCACTTTAGCTAATGGGGCCTCCTACTGCTGCCGCGCCGCCGGAGCACAATTTTTGTTCTCATCCTGAAGCAAAGTTCTTAACCCAAGGTACTATTTCTAGGTTAGCAGAGTCTGTAACCTGAAGCGTATGGAGCCCGAGGTACCAATGTAGTCTGCCTCTGACACCTGGATTCAAATCTAGGAGGGGAGAAGAAGGTTCTTCAGTCTGCATCTGAAAGTGGACCAACCAAATCTATAATTCTCAGGCATAGACGCAGATCAGAAATAGCTAGCTATCACATTGCACAGTTGTGAGGGCAATGAAGAGATCAGGGCACTAAAATAGCCACAACTTTATTGAATGAAGAAGAAGAAGCACTGATCTAAAAACTGCAAAATAAAAATTAAAAAATGCAATAAAATTAGGTAAAATTAGGCCAAAAGCTATGTATTCCCATACTCCTGAGGCTTAACCTGGCTGTTCCGTCAATTCACCCCAAAGGTCATTTCATCATCAAGTTTTCTCTGATCAAACGAATCTGCCTCCCCATTCTGCCTCCTAGTCTGGTTGGACCTCCCTTCCCAAGTTCGTTTTTAGCAGGAGTGATAGACTGAACAGCAGACTGCAAACATTTTCCTAATATAGATAGTGGTGTAAAAAAAATTTTTTTTTTCCAGATACAGCTTCTGTCAATACTGTAGTTCTATGACACGGTCAGCCTGTTACATCCTGTTACGCAACTGTTAAAGGCAGTGGCACTCTGCCAGACAAATATGTTGGCAAACTGACGTCGTTGGAAAGCCAGTGAGAAAGACGCCCATTGATATAAGCTGAGCCATGATGCCCTCTGCATTTTTTGCTCAAATCCCACTTCACTCTGCACACTCAGCTTCAGGATATTTTCTTTTAAGAAAGAATTCCTATTTTTTTACAAGCTTGCCCGCTGCTGTGAAAGCACGCTGCCTCCCGATTACCTCTGAAAGAAATGCAAACAATTTGGTCTATAAATGCATGTGCTCACATAAACACAGAATTGTACACCTACTATGCAAATAAACCAAAGTACTGTTGATGATGACCTGGCTTTTTGAAGCAAACACATTCCCATCAGAGCTATTTCTGGAACTCTATGCAAAAAAAGAGAGGCGGTTTTTAAAGCATTGCGAGTAACAACTCATTCCTGGAGGTATGTTGTAGCAAATGTTTTTCCAGGGGAATGTCAAGTTAGTTAAAGCTGCAGTGATTTCATTTAAGTCTTATTTATAAGTGCAAACATTGATCACGTATGGTGCACCGATCCACACACGTTTTCACAAATCCGTGACATTAGCCTTAGCAGTTATGACTAAATGTTGAGAATCGTAGCTAACGTTAAGAATAAAAGGATTAATAAGGATTGGCGTTTGTAAGAGTCTATAACCTCAAGGAGCTCACTGGAAGGACAGATCGTGAAGCTGAGGCTCCAATACTTTGGCCACCTCGTGAGAAGAGAAGACTCCCTGGAAAAGACCCTGATGTTGGGAAAGATGGAGGGCACAAGGAGAAGGGGATGACAGAGGACAAGATGGTTGGACAGTGTTCTCGAAGCTACAAACATGAGTCTGACCAAACTGTGGGAGGCAGTGGAAGACAGGAGTGCCTGGTGTGCTTTGGTCCAGGGGGTCACGAAGAGTCGGACACGACTAAACAACTAAACAACAACAACATAACCTCAAGGAACTCTCAGTTTCACACTCTCAGATCCTAACAAAGCGTGTTCTCACTAAAAGGAGAGCACGGGTTGCGGATGGGGCTATACAAGGCACCCCATGATTGCTAGGCAAGTTAAAGCCAGGGCTTGTTTAGATGGGAGGATCTGGTTATCTGGGGAAAGTTGATGTTGCAAACTTAGGGGTGGGGTCAGTGGCTATTTAAGCAAGGTCCACAGCTTTCTCTTTCTCTTTTGCTGTGGACATCGGATCTCATCGGATCTCTGAGTGACTACAGCAGAAGTTTGGGTCGTATACCTTTTCCCTTTGTTTTTCTTCCTCCATTTTCTCCTCTTTCTTTAATTTGTTGCTGAAAGATCCTTCCCCACTTTATTTAATTTTCCTGTTTGTTTTAATTCCCTTTAATTTAGTCGGGGGGGGGGTGCTCGGCCTGGGCCCAGGGGCCGTGTGGGGAGGGCTTCCCTCAATTCCCCTGCCCTCTTGCAGGGTCGATCCCCAGTCAAGGGAACATTTCTTCTCAGTTTGTCCTTGCTTCTCCCTTCCCCACAGGCTTCTGTTGGCTGCCTGGCTAGGGGTGGCTTACCTTGCCCTGTAGCAGGCACTGGGAGGCCGGCCTGGTGTTGCTGGGGGGCTGGGTGCCGCTGGTTGTCCCCAGAGGTGCATTGATTTGAGCGGAGAGCTGTGAGGCCTCCATTTTGCAGCCTCATTAGGCGGGAGCGCCATTTTGATTCCTCTCGGCCACGTGGCGGCCTCTAGCGTTCAGGCCTAGTAATTGCAGGGCCTGGTGGTTGCTTTATCCTAGGCTGAGTATAATTGGTACTACTGCGACCTCTTGTGGCAGTTGATATGTTTGCAGGCAATTAATTTCTTCAATTGCACGCAGCCTGGACGGCTAGTGTAGGTGTGTGTGCTGGTAAAGAGCACAAGGTTGTGGTTTGTTTCCGTATTGGACAGCTTCTGATTTGGTGGCTGGTGCTCTTCCCAGCTGCTCCTGGGTTACCGATCTGTTGCATAATCTGTAAGCAAGTGGTTGCCTCCTGTCTACTGGTGCATCATTTTATAGTCTAGGTCTTAGTTTTAATTAACTATTTAATTCATTCTGCTTCATTTTCTTGCAGATTCTAGCGTCTTAAAGAACTTAGTTGGGTTTTTTTTTTCTTTTCTTTTCTTTTTGTTTTTGTTTTTTTTTGTTTTTTTCTCTACTTAATTTTATTTTCTTTTCTTTTCTCACCAGTAGTAGGAATGGCTCCTAAGAAGGCAGCAGGAAGGCCTGTTCCAGCCCGCTCCTCGAAGCGGCCTATAAAAGGCCCATCCCAGGCCTTGCGATCTCCGCAGCCAGGTCAGTCCTTGAAACGCATCCAGGCTATGGTTTCAAGTTTGTCTGGCGACCCGGTGACACTGGCAAGGGTAGAGGCGGAGATGGATGGCCTGCTACACCGTTGCTCGACCCCGTCAACGTCATCAGCATTCCCGCCTCCCCCGGTGGATGTTTCCTCTCCTGCATCATCATCTAGTGAAGAAGGGGAGCCACTGTTAGCCGGAGTTGGCTTACCTGATGCTCCGCAGGTCCAACCTCCGGTGCTGCCTGTATCGCAGGATGCAGTGCCTAGGGGCCGTGGTCGTGCCAGGGTCGGCGCCAGAAGAAGCGCATCGACCCGGGGCCGCGCTGTACGGGGCTCACCTGTACGGCCCCCAGCGCTGGGGCATTCTAATCCAGTTCATTCACAAGTTGTCTCTGTTCAGTCAGCCCCAGGTGCAGTGCAACAGGGTGAAGCGTCAGATTCTTCGATTGAAGACAGTCTTCCTCTTCCTCCAAGGTCCTCTTCCGGTGGGCATCGTCGCCGAAAAAGGGGCTCCAGGAGGCACTCTAAGAAGAGACGGAGGGACACATCGTCCTCCACTTCAGGTACTTCCTCCATCAGCTCTAGCAGTGATGAGGGGGCCCCCCTTAAGCTTTACTGGGGCTACGGGGAGTCGTCGGGGCTGCCAAAGTGGGTTTGGGAGCGTAGGGCAAATTCTCATAGGGCCAGGTATGGCGCCGTACAGGAGTGTCGAGAAGGGGTCCTGGTGCCTGACGTAAGAGTCTCCACCAATTCTGCTAGGGATATTATTCCTGGTGCCCACTTGTCTTCCAAATTGCGGTCTAGGATTCTGGATGGCCGCTACGTGGATATTTTCAGCTTGGCTCCTCCGCTTGATGGTCAGGAGCCGCTGGACAAGGGCCTTTCCGTTCCCAAAAGACGGACAATTGTAGCAAAGGCTGACAGGACTTTTGAACGTTGGATGGATAGTTTCCAGGTTTTTGCTGGTGTGATTTCTGCAGCGTATCCCAAGAGGTCTCTGCACCTCTGGGTTTATCTGTCTATTGTCCGTTCAGCTTTTACGATGGCTGGCGAGACTGCTGCATTATCATATGACCAGAACTTTAGGCGTAGGGCGGCCAAGATACCGACGGCCCGCTGGGACAGGAAGGACTTGGATGTGTGGACCACTTATGTGGCACCACGTATTGAGAAGAAGGCTTCTGAGTTGCAAAAATTCAAGCCTGCCACCCAAAAAGTTGGGCGCAAGTGGTTCTGCTGGGACTTTAATAAGGGCATTTGCCAACGTCAAGCCTGTAAATTCGCACACCTTTGTGACAAATGCTCTGGGAGCCACTCGGCTTCTGCTTGCTCCGCGGCCAGGCGGCCCTTTTGCAGGGGAGGGGGCTCCCAGCAGCCCCCCAAGGTCCCTGCCCAGCCTCCTGTTCCCGGAGCAGGAAAGTGATATCTTTTCTTTGGCCTATACTCCGGTTCGGCTACAGCCGTTACTGGCGTTACTGGAATCTTACCCAGACAGAGAGTCAGCGTCGTATTTGAGTAATGGTTTTTCGCTGGGATTTAGGATCCCAGTGGTCGTGGCCCCTGTAGCCCAGAATCCTAGGAACCAGAAATCCGTTAAGGACATGCCTGGTGTGGCGCGTAAGAAAATTGAAAAGGAGCTGGCTTTACGTCGTATGGCTGGTCCTTTCGCCACCCCCCCCTTTCCTAATTTGCACATTTCACCCTTGGGAATAGTTCCCAAGAAGGCCCCGGGGGAGTTTCGCCTAATTCATAACCTCTCTCATCCTAATGGTACGTCGGTTAACGACGTAATTCCCCCGGAGCTCTGTTCGGTGAAGTATGCCTCTCTTGATCATGCGATCAAGATGATAAGGAAGTTTGGGCCTGGTGCCCTATTGGCCAAGTGCGACATTGAGTCGGCTTTTCGTTTGTTGCCAATTCATCCTGAGGATTTCTGGCTGCTGGGTTTTCAGTTTGACGGGGGATTCTATTTTGATAAGGCTATGCCCATGGGCTGCTCGGTAGCTTGTGCGGCTTTTGAGTGTTTCAGCTCATTCCTGGAATGGGCCTTGCGCGACAGAACCGGTTTGGGCGGGGTTACGCATTATTTGGATGACTTTTTACTGGCCTCCGCGAGGGACACGGGGAATTGCGTGGTTCTGCTGCGTGCCTTTGCGTCCCTGGCTGAAGACCTGGGGGTTCCATTAGCGGCAGAGAAAACTGAGGGTCCCACTACGCAACTTACCTATTTGGGTATCTTGTTGGATACCGTGGCCCAAACCTCTAGTTTGCCGCCAGATAAGTTAGTTGCTTTAAGGAAGGTCATTGAAGAACTGCTCCCATTGAGGAAGGTTACCTTGCGACAGCTTCAGTCGTTGCTAGGTCATTTAAACTTTGCTTGCAGGGTGGTGGCGCCGGGGCGCCCGTTCTGCTCTCGCCTGGCCAAACTTACCTCGGGGCTGCAGGCACCGCATCATAGGGTTCGTTTGTCCGCCCAAGTGCAAGCCGACCTCCGTGTGTGGCTGGAATTCCTGGAAGAATTTAATGGCGTATCACTGTGGCAGGACACTTTGAACCTCCACAATGATTTTCAAGTGCATTCGGACGCGGCAGGGTCACTGGGGTTTGGTTTGTTTTGGGACGGCAGGTGGTGTGCTGAACCTTGGCCCCAGGCTTGGTGTGGGGAAGCGATAACTCGAGACCTGACATTTCTTGAGTTTTTCCCCATAGTTGTTGCGGTACACTTGTGGGTCGAGCATTTTAAGGACCATCGGGTTTGTTTTTGGTCCGATAACCAGGCAGTAGTGACTGTTTTAGCTAAGCAGTCATCCCGGTCGTATAGGGTTTCGGCCTTGCTTCGGGTGTTTGTTTTGCACTGTCTGCGTTTTAATATTGTATTTTCTGCTCGCTTCGTTCCGGGTATTTCTAACGAGATTGCTGATGCTCTGTCCCGTTTTCAGATGGAACGATTCAGGTCATTGGCGCCAGAGGCTCGAGACCGTCCGGAGATTTTCCCGGATCATCTCTGGAACCTTGGCAACACTTAGTTTCACAGGGAGTAGCAGCATCAGTCGCCCCTTCCACGCTAAGGTCCTATAAGAAGGCCTGGGCTGATTTTCTGTCCTTTAATGGCCAATCGGCGGGGGCGGTCATCACCCCTCATTCTACTGCCCAGGTGCTTAAGTATCTGGCACATTTGTTCCAGATGCGCCGGGCGGCTAGGACCCTGCGACTTCACTCGGCAGCAATTTCTTTCTTTAGCAGGGCCACTTTTGACAAGGACCCATGTAGGAAGTTTGTGGTGCGCCGGGCATTGGAGGGATGGGGACGGCTCACCCCATCGAGGACTGTTCCCGGAAGTCCCATCACTTTTGAGTTGCTGATACAGATGCGCAGTAAACTGCGGAGCATCTGTTGGTCCAAGTTTGAGGCCCGTCTATTTTCAGCAGCCTTTTCCTTGGCATTCTTTGGGGCACTGAGGGTAGGCGAGGTGGTCCTGGAGCAAAAACGGGATGGAGGTTCCAGGGGTTTGCTGTTGCAGGACGTGAGCATGTCACAGTCGGACCTGAGGGTGCATATCAGGAATTCGAAGACCGACCAGGTGGGTAGGGGAGCCGTCATTCGGCTCTCGGCAACGGGAGAGAAGGGTCCTTGCCCCGTAAAGGATCTTAAGAGATACTTGTCCTTGCGGCCGGCAGGCGAGGGGCCTTTGTTTATTCATGAAAATGGGCACCCTTTAGTCCGGCATCAGTTCACTAAGGTGATGCGCAAGGTGGTAGTGGCCTGCGGCCGCAAAGCATCGGAATTTGCTCCTCACTCCTTCCGTATTGGTGCCGCAACGACAGCTGCCCATTGGGGTTTGTCTGCAAGGAGGATAAAGGACCTGGGTCGCTGGAGATCGGATGCATTCAAAGTATATGTGAGGAAATAATGGTGGTGTGTGTACTGACATTTTTGTGTTTTAACCCTAGGTCTGGCCGCTATCCGTATTTGGATAGTGGGACACAGCATTGTGCACTGGGCCGCTGTCAGAGCTCGTCAATCTGGTCTGGGAGCTGGCTTGGGCCTTCCGCAGCACGTGCAGGTGTCCTGGATTTCCAGACGAGGGATGCAGTGGAGAGAATTATTGCCTCTCATGCACAGACGGGTCCTCCACGCTGGCCCCCCTACAGCGATAGTGGTGCAGCTGGGGGAGAATGATATGGTTTCCTCTTCCTGCTTTGGGCTGCGTGCTGCCATATTACTGGACTTGAGGGATTTGGCGGCCTTGGTGCCTTCAACCACACTAATTTGGTCGCAGCTGCTGAAACGCCGCATTTGGAGGGGTAGCCCTTGCCCGGCGGCCACCGAAAGAGTTAGGAAGCGGATTAATTCCGCGGCAAGCAAATTGGTGGTTGGTTTGGGCGGATTTGTGATTCCTCACCCTCTGATTTCGTTCAAGGCCTCTGAATTATTCAGGGATGATGGGGTGCATCTTTCCCCGTTGGGGAATGATGTCTGGTTGGATGCAGTGGTGTCCAAGTTGAGGGTGTGGTTTAGTCTGTGAGTGGTTGGCGGCGAGCGTAAAGGGCTCGGGTGGCGGTTAGGCATTGGTTAAAATTGGTTGGTGGAGGGGTATGGATAGGCTGGGCCTGCCCCTCCAATGCTGCACGGGTATTCCGTTAAAGGAATTCTGGAACTTACCATCCCCTTCGTCCAAACCCTTGGTGCAGGGTGCGGGCCGTGTAAGTTCCAAGGAGCATGCGGGGATTAGCTGAGGGTCTGTTTCGCAGCTCCAGTTGACCCTGATCTTGCTCTTCCGCACTGACTACGGAGTCAGGGCTGTCCCCAAGGCGGGGAGGACAGATAGTCTAACCAATGCCTAAGCAACCACTCACAATTTGTATTGATAATAAAGTTGTGGCCAAAATTATGCCAAAAACCTTAAACAAAAATAATGTGTGAAGTTTGAGTTATTGGGTTTGGGGTGTCTTGGGGACCTCAGCACGCAAAGCGTGTTCTCACTAAAAGGAGAGCACGGGTTGCGGATGGGGCTATACAAGGCACCCCATGATTGCTAGGCAAGTTAAAGCCAGGGCTTGTTTAGATGGGAGGATCTGGTTATCTGGGGAAAGTTGATGTTGCAAACTTAGGGGTGGGGTCAGTGGCTATTTAAGCAAGGTCCACAGCTTTCTCTTTCTCTTTTGCTGTGGACATCGGATCTCCCGCCCGCCCTCCCTTGTTGGGCTTCGCTTGACCTTGCTATGCCTGTCATGGGGTCGTTCGCCTTGGTGCGGGGGCCCAGTAGGAATTTACCTCTTGGCTGATTAGTGTGTGCCAATTGGGTTTTGCCTACTGCGTAGCAAATCGTCACAACTTGTAAGGTTGGCGGTTAGGCATTGGTTAAAATTGGTTGGTGGAGGGGTATGGATAGGCTGGGCCTGCCCCTCCAATGCTGCACGGGTATTCCGTTAAAGGAATTCTGGAACTTACCATCCCCTTCGTCCAAACCCTTGGTGCAGGGTGCGGGCCGTGTAAGTTCCAAGGAGCATGCGGGGATTAGCTGAGGGTCTGTTTCGCAGCTCCAGTTGACCCTGATCTTGCTCTTCCGCACTGACTACGGAGTCAGGGCTGTCCCCAAGGCGGGGAGGACAGATAGTCTAACCAATGCCTAAGCAACCACTCACAATTTGTATTGATAATAAAGTTGTGGCCAAAATTATGCCAAAAACCTTAAACAAAAATAATGTGTGAAGTTTGAGTTATTGGGTTTGGGGTGTCTTGGGGACCTCAGCACGCAAATGAGCCAAACAAACCATCATTTACTGCTGATCCAAACATTCAGAGCAGCCGCTCACAATACCAATTCTGCACAATAAAATGGCACACTAAATAAAGCTATGGCCTCCCGATGTTATACAAATGAAAATAAAGACACTTGTGTGTTCTTACAGCATCCTGCAGCCCAGGTAATCTCCTTTGGGGTGGGGTGGGGTAAGGCTCTCTCATTACACTTTGCTGAAGGCAGTGGCGTAGCGTGGGTTGTCAGCACCCGGGGCAAGGCAAGTAATTTGCGCCCCCTAACCCGTGGATTTGCGCCC
This sequence comes from Podarcis gaigeae, assembly GCF_964106915.1. Taxonomy (NCBI): domain Eukaryota; kingdom Metazoa; phylum Chordata; class Lepidosauria; order Squamata; family Lacertidae; genus Podarcis; species Podarcis gaigeae. The sequence continues at coordinate 53,570,313 of NC_139688.1, read as the reverse complement.
CCTAACCCGTGGATTTGCGCCCCCTAACCCCTAACAACGCGGGTGGCGCTGTGGGTTAAAGCCTCAGCGCCTAGGGCTTGCCGATCGAAAGGTCGGTAGTTCGAATCCCCGCGGCGGGGTGCGCTCCCGTTGCTCGGTCCCAGCGCCTGCCAACCTAGCAGTTCGAAAGCACCCCCAGGTGCAAGTAGATAAATAGGGACCGCTTACTAGCGGGAAGGTAAACGGCGTTTCCGTGTGCTGCACTGGCTCGCCAGATGCAGCTTGTCACGCTGGCCACGTGACCCGGAAGTGTCTCCGGACAGCGCTGGCCCCTGGCCTCTTAAGTGAGATGGGCGCACAACCCCAGAGTCTGTCAAGACTGGCCCGTACGGGCAGGGGTACCTTTACCTTTACCTTTACCTTTACCTTTAACCCTAACCCCCAGATGTTGCTCCCAGTGCGGCTGGCCCCCCCTGCACCCCCCACGCTACGCCACTGGCTGAAGGGACTTTGCTGTTCATTGCATTCCTTTGCAAAGATTGTCTTGCCCTGGCTCCTGAAACAGTACAGGTTTAGGCCAAGCTACACAAGAGAAGCAAACACATGCAATGGCAGAACAGTTGCATTTCTTGAGCAGGAAAAGCAATTTTGAGGAGATGGTGACTAGCCCAAGGTCACCCAGCGAACTTCATGGCTGAGTAGGGATTCAAACCCAGGTCTCCGGGTCATAGTCCAACACACTAACTGTTACACCACACTGGCTCACGATGTGCCAGCATCTCTGAAGCACAAGCAAAGCACAATTTAAAACTCAATTCTTCAGGCACAAAAAGGTACTGTGGTACCTCGGGCTACAGACGCTTCAAGTTACAGATTCCGCTAACCCAGGAATAGTACCTCGGCTTCAGGATAAGAACAGAAATCGTGTTCCGGCGGCGTGGCGGCAGCGGGAGGCCCCATTAGCTAAAGTGGTACCTCAGGTTAAGAACAGTTTCCGGTTAAGAATGGACCTCCAGAACGAATTAAGTTCTTAACCCGAGGTACCACTGTATTAAGCTGGGGCTGAATGAATCCCCAGTCCTGTGCCATTTCTCTGCTCCCAAATGCTATTTCCCCATTTTTGGTTAAATGCCATGACACCATGTGGTGTGGCCCTCAGTTAACTGGATACAAGCATTTCCTAAGACTATTCGATAAAATGCCTGGCATCACTATGTTTCTGGTTGCACTACGTATGGCATAGCCACCTTTCGAAATTATTCAGCTCTATTTAACACACTGATAGGCAGCTAGTGGGTATGAAATGACCATATAGCATGTTGTGTAGGGTTGCTGTATGTCCGGAAAACGGCAGTTGGAAGCAGTGTCTGAGCAGAAATCGCCAAAATTCCTTTAAAATAGCTCCAAAACTTCATTCTCATCAACTTTTTGAAATATGGCAACCCTAATGAAACTGAGGTCCTGAAGAACCTCAGAACAGATTTGTGTGTGTGTGTGTGTGTGTGTGTTCACACTAACAAAAATGGTTTAAAAGGTCCCCGTAAAAAAAATCCATAATTTGAAGGCAAATATTGCCGGGAAAACTGGAGCAAGAGGTGATGATAATTTATTCACTGAACAGACATGTTATTTTCTGCCACCAGAGGTCATTTTCACCCCAGAATAAGTAGGCCATGTTACAGATTAATAAACTGAATATACTGAACTAAAGTTAGATAAGTAACCGCAGTAACCACAAATAAATCAGCACCTTTAAAACTGTTCCCACCAGGCATTCCACGTTCAGTATAGGTTCTGAAGTGTCAGCAACTTTCCTTCCTTTGTTGCGAGTGCATATGGCGTAATTGTGTTGTCAGGCAAACTGGGGGTGATTTGATTATTATTATTTTTGCTGAGAATTATTTTTTCACCCTCTGAAGTAACTTTGTCAGTGTGCTACACTAAAATTTATCAATCTCAGTATGAATGCGCTGCTTAAATGTGAGCCATCTGTTCCGTGCCCTTTCCCAATAATCGTTCCACCACAATAATCTGTGAAGCTGCTCATCAAAGAATTGATTTTGCCCTCAGCTCCACCTCAGTGACATCACCTACACTTTATGCAGACACACCTGTACTCGCGTTCATTCAAATGCACACAAATGAATATTTATCAGATTTCTGAAAACTTGTTCATTCCTCTTAAGGTAATTCGTTGAAACTGTTTCCATTACCTTTCTGTCAGTTTGGTTTGGGGGGTTTTCTGAAAAAGGCAAGAATTTACAGCTCCCCCCCTCCAGAAACAGACAAACAAACATCTGACAAACTCACATACAAAAATACAAATAAAAATAACAAAAAATAATACACCCCTGTGACTTCCCTCTCCCACAGCTCGTCATCTCTTAAAGTTCTTATTTACATTGCATCTTATATATCTCATCCTTAATATTATTAATACGATTAAATTTTTCTGATTTTCCTTTACAAGCTTAATCCATACATACCAACATGTTGTCCTTAGACCAGTGTTTAGTCATGTTCTCTTCATAGCATTTCCATTCTGCCCTTAATTTCTGATTAGTCTGATACCTTATATTAGTTTTGCCATTTCAATGAATTCAGATAATTTGCAAATCCATTCCTCTTTTGTGGGTATAGTGTTTCCTTTCCAATTCTTTGCAACTACAAGACTGGCTGCAGCTGTTGTATACAGAAATAACCTTTTCTTAACTTGTGGAATACCCTTTCCAATTAGGCCCAATAAATATGACTCTGGGTTTTTTTCTATAGAAATTTTAAACATTTTTTTCAACTCCTCATGGATACATCCCCAGAATTTTTAACTTTTCTACAGCCCCACCAAACATGCATCATGGTTCCCTCTATCTCCTTGCACTTCCAACAAAGTTTGGATTTTTACTTATGCCACCTGTAAAAGAATTTACAACTTTAAAAAGGACCCAAAAATAATCAGAGAAGGATTGACACCAGTATCATATGACGCTCATTGCTTAGATGTGTTGGTTCTTCTGAACTTCACAGTATTTTTTGATAGCATCAGCCATGATATCCTCCTAGGACATCAAATTGGGTTAAAACTTGGAAAAACAGTGGATCCTTCATGGAGGTACGAGGGGACTACTCTACCTCATGGCTGTTGACTTTACTGCACCATCCTAAGCAGGTTTACTCTGATGTTGGTGTCACTGAATTCAGTGGAGTTTACTCTCAGGTAAGTTTGCATTGTAAGATGCTTTTGAATTATGGTGCTGGAGGAGACTCTTGAGAGTCCCATGGACAGCAAGAAGATCAAACCTCTCCATTCTGAAGGAAATCAGCCCTGAGTGCTCACTGGAAGGACAGATCCTGAAGCTGAGGCTCCAATACTTTGGCCACCTCATGAGAAGAGAAGACTCCCTGGAAAAGACCCTGATGTTGGGAAAGATGGAGGGCACAAGGAGAAGGGGATGACAGAGGACGAGATGGTTGGACAGTGTTCTCGAAGCTACCAGCATGAGTTTGACCAAACTGCGGGAGGCAGGGGAAGACAGGAGTGCCTGGCATGCTCTGGTCCATGGGGTCACGAAGAGTCGGACATGACTAAACGACTAAACAACAACAAAAGTGTGCATAACCCTGCAGCCTTAATGGCGGCACAGCAGTCAGAACTTAGTCGTAAGAACTACCCCAATGACCTAAAGAATCGCAACAGAAAATGTGTGTTTCTGCTTTTTCCTTTCTACACAGCTGCTCAAGGCAGGGAGAGGCCAAGATGTTTTGATGTCTGAGGCAGAATATCCAAATGGTGCCTCCTCATGGTGGTAAAAATAATAAACCAAATCACTGACCATTTACTACACTTTATCAGTAAATAAATATCTGTTACTTGAGTTGGGTTACCTCAACTTGTCTGTTAGGAGGGTCAGTCTTGGCTGCCTTTGGTACCTCAAACTAAAGAGCATGGAAAGCCTCAGTTATCCCAACATTTACTTTTCTGGATTTGAATATTCTTCCTATAGACAAACTTCTGATTATCTTAAAGTCCCTCAGGCCGTATCGTTAAATTAGTTTGTATTGTATTTGGAAGAAAAAAATAGTGAATCCTTCCTTCTAAGTTCATTAAAATGTACTACTTTGAAATTATGGTTCACAAATTAATGCTTGGCAAGGTAACAAGATCCCAATTTCTCCTCATTTTTACACTAAGGGCTGAAAAGGGAGTTGAAGAAGATTAATTACATTGCCTACTAATCAATGCAAAGACATATTTTTCTGCTCCTCTACCCCATAATTTTTATTTCATCTAGTTTGATTTTTTTTAGGGTTGCCAGATGTCCCAGTTTCACTGGGACAATCCTGGTTTTTGAAGGTACATCCCATCTGCTCTTGAAAAATATTTCTGTTCACCACTCTCTGGTAGGCTGTGTTTTCTGAGCAGCCAGGCAGGAAAGGACTATGGGAGTGGAGCCGATAAATTATTATCCAACTATAAAAAGCTACCCAAATTCCCCTAATGCTGAAAATTTAATTCTACAGGGTGATCCTGTCACAAGGAGTTGACGGGAGCAGTGACATGTGAATAAACTATAAAAACAAATGCCAGTGTTCCTCATTAAATGTAACACAGAAAAACAGTGTGTGCAAACTTTCCACAGATAGAGTGTAAGGATTACCAAATCTGGTCTTGTTATAATGCATACCTAAAGGTTTGCGTATAAACATATTGTATATTGCATTAAATAACTGTATGATGTGACAAAGGACGCGGGTGGCGCTGTGGGTTAAACCACAGAGCCTAGGGCTTGACGATCGGAAGGTCGGTGGTTCGAATTCCCGCGATGGGGTGAGTTCCTGTTGCTTGGTCTCTGCTCCTGCCAACCTAGCAATTCGAAAGCACCTCAAAGTGCTTTCCCAGCAGGAAGGTAAACGGTGTTTCCGTGCGCTGCTCTGGTTCGCCAGAAGCGGCTTAGTCCTGCTGGCAACATGACCCGGAAGCTGTATGCTGTCTCCCTCGGCCAATAAAGCCAGATGAGCGCCGCAACCCCAGAGTCGGTCATGACTGGACCTAATGGTCAGAGGCCCCTTTACCTTTTACCTTTATGATGTGACAAAATGAGATGTGGCTTATATGAGTTGTAAAAAAAAAAGCAAAACAAAAAAACAACACAGAAAACACCACCCAAAACTGTTCGGACTTTTCTTCCTTTCTGTTCCCAGAACAGCAATGGGCAAGGTTGTTACTTTCCTTCTTGCTCCCGAACTAAAAGAAAGCGAGGCTGATTTGAGAAATTCATGGATGATTAAGTTATCAATGGCTGCTATTCATGATGGTGGCACTGTGCTCTAAACCACTGAGCCTTGGGCTTGCTGATCAAAAGGTCAGAGGTTCGAATCCCCACGACGGGGTGAGCTCCTATTGCTCAGTCCCAGTGCAAGTAGATTAATAGGTACCACTCCAGCAGGAAGGTAAACGACGTTTCCATGCGCTGCTCTGGTGTCAGTGTTCCGTTGCGCCAGAAGCGGCTTAGTCATGTTGGCCACATGACCTGGAAAAACGGTCTGTAGAGCAGACAAACGCCGGCTCCCTCGACCTGTAAAGCAAAATGAGTGCCGCAACCCTAGAGTCATTCACGACTGGACTTAACTGTCAGGGGTCCCTTTACCTTTACCCTTTGTGGCTTAGGGCCCTCGTATCTACGGGACCGCCTCTCCTGGTATGCCCCACAGAGGACCTTAAGGTCCATGAATAACCATAGTCTAGAGGTCCCGGGCCCTAAGGAAGTCAGACTATCCTCCACCAGGGCCAGGGCCTTTTCAGTGATGGCTCCGACCTGGTGGAATGCTCTGTCCCACGAGACTAGAGCCCTGCAGGATTTAACCTCCTTCTGCCGGGCCTGTAAGACAGAGCTATTCTGCCTGGCCTTTAATTTGAATTCAGCCTGATCATTTATTTCCCTTCTCTTCCCTCCCCCTCCCCTTTTATGAAGATCACCCACTCTGAGACCTCACAGCTAATTCTCCCCTGACCTCCTCACTGGCCCAAGTAGGACCAATTCAGCCAGCTAGCCCTGGGGGTTATCTAATTGATTTTTGAATTTTATTGTTATTCATGTTTTTATACTGTATTTTATGCTGCTTTTATAATTAAGTGTTCAAAAGTGTTTTGAATTTGTTGTTAGCTGCCCTGAGCCTGGTTTTGAACCGGGAAGGGTGGGGTATAAATATATTTATTATTATTATTATTATTATTATTATTATTATTATTATTATTATTAATGATGGCTACATAACCTCCACGGGACGCGGGTGGCGCTGTGGGTAAAACCTCAGCGCCTAGGACTTGCCAATTGTCAGGTCGGCGGTTCGAATCCCCGTGGCGGGGTGCGCTCCCGTTGCTCAGTCCCAGCGCCTGCCAACCTAGCAGTTCAAAAGCACCCCTGGGTGCAAGTAGATAAATAGGGACCGCTTACTAGCGGGAAGGTAAACGGCGTTTCCGTGTGCTGCGCTGGCTCGCCAGATGCAGCTTGTCACGCTGGCCACGTGACCCGGAAGTGTCTGCGGACAGCGCTGGCCCCCAGCCTCTTAAGCGAGATGGGCGCGCAACCCCAGAGTCGGACACGACTGGCCCGTATGGGCAGGGGTACCTTTGCCTTTACCTTTTACATAACCTCCAGTCTCAGCTGTATGCCTCTGAATACTAGTTGCTCAACATGAGTGGGAGCATAGATGCCAACTCCCAGGAGCGCTGGGTGCCCAAGCACCCACAAAATTCCCCATGAAGGGGCCGGGCAAAAAATTTAGGTGCCAGGCCATGCATGCTGCATGGCACCCACAGCCCTGGGCACCCATGGCCGTGGGATCAAGCTGGCACACCTGAGTGGGAGAGTGTTTTTACACTTACATGCAACTTGTGGACTTCACATAGGCATCTGGCTTGTCATTGAGAATAAAATGCTGGATGAGAACGGCTTTAATCAGTTTGATTCAGCAGAGGACTTCATCATCATCATCATCATCATCATCATCAATTTATTGTCCCTTGCCTATCTGACTGGGCAGCTTCCAACAGAAATAAAAGAATACAACGAAACATCAAACATTAAAAGCTGCCTTCAGGGCTGCCTTCAGGTGTATAGTTCAAGGTTGTATAGTTATTTATCTCCTTGACAGGGTGTTCCACAGGGCAGGGGCCACGATCAAGAAGGCCCTCTGTAAGGGAACCACCAGAAGGCCCTCAGAGCTGGACCTCAATGTCCGGGTTAAATGATGGGGGTGGAGATGCTCCATATGTTCTGAAGGTTTGTAGAGTCAATTAACAAGCAAAACCAGTTTAATTTGAAGGCAGTCTATAGTAAGGATGTGGGAGAACTTCAGCTCACGTTTAGAGATGAGCCTACCTAATTCTCACTTTCCCAAGCAATTGCCAGTTAACTGGCAATTCAAAACCTAGTTCATTTCTGGAATGAATTTAGCAGGTCTGCCTTTTCAGTTAAAATCTTACTCCCCAAGAATCTCACTTCTTAATTTTTTATCGTCATAAACACATGACATCTCAACGAAATTCTGGTCACTAAGTTAAATGCTTTATTCGGCTGCAATCCTAAAACCATTGCTACTGGAGTGTAAGCCCCACTGAGCACAAATGGATATATATATATAGTCAAATATGCATAGGATCACACTATAACAACCTAATCCTGTGTATGTTTGCAGAGCGGTTAAGTCCTAGTGAGTTTAATGAGGTTTAAACTTGGAAAATTTTTATAGGATTGAAGCTGATTGATTTTAGTGGGTGTGCCTGAACTAGATGGTGCAAAATATTTTAAAAAAATGATTCAAACCGGCTTTGCTCTGAGAGGCCAAAATAAATAAATAAAAGGATGTGGAATTGGCGAGGGTGACTTTCCGCCACAACAAATCAAGTTATTATGTGCCAATAATTCTCTCTTCTTTCTCGTGGGAGAGCGGGTTAGGTCTTCCTTATGAGTGCATAATTTTCTCCACCTGGACAGATTTCCAATTGTAACAGCCATACCAGGGGGAACCTGAGTAAATTAATTGCAATGTATTCACCAACAAAAACAGCCAGTTATACTTGACATGGTGTGTGACATTTAAATTAGGGAAGGATGAGCCATGGGGAGTTTGAGAATTGTCAGCCATCACTTCGGTGCTTTCAGTTGGGCAAAGTTAGTTCAAGTATGCAAATCTTCTTTAACGTATATAATATGGCACGTTCTGTTAAACGACTCATTTCTTCTCCACCGCACGCAAACAAACACACACACACATACACACTCTTTCACTTTAAGCAGAGTGACATTCAGCCTGATACCATTTTCCCTAGCTCTCCCCTCTCCTCGGGAGTCCTTTGGGCAGCTGCTGACGCCGCCCCTGGTCTCTGAGCTGCCCCAAAGAGAGGTTCCTCCTCACACTGCCCCACAGGGGCCTGGGAAGCAAGCCTTGGCCAGCCTCAGAGGCACCGTTTGCCTGGGAGGCTTGTAGCAAGGGCTATTGCAACAAACAGCTGTGCAAGCCTTTGGGAGGCAGAGATGCAAGAGGAGGGAGGGAGGAAAGGAGTGACAGAGGCCAGTGTTGCCCGTGGCAGCCCTGACAGTCATTCAAGGCACCCCAGGGTGCCACAGCACACCCGTAATAGCCCTTTTCACCCAGCAGTCACCATGCAATGAAGGTAGTTAAACACAAGGGTTCTTTTCTCCAAAGAAACCATCTATAGTGCATGTTGCTGGAGGAGACTTTTGAGAGTCCCATGGACTGCAAGATGACCAAATCTTTCTATTCTGAGTGCTCACTGGAAGGACAGATCCTGAAGCTGAGACTCCAATACTTTGGCCACCTTATGAGAAGAGAAGACTCCCTGGAAAAGACCCTGATGTTGGGAAAGATGGAGGGCACAAGGAGAAGGGGACGACAGAGGACGAGATGGTTGGACAGTGTTCTTGAAGCTACCAGCATGAGTTTGACCAAACTGCGGGAGGCAGTGGAAGACAGGAGTGCCTGGAGTGCTCTGGTCCATGGGGTCACGAAGAGTCGGACACGACTAAACGACTAAACAACAACAACATAGTACATATTTATCAACATGGACATATAAAACAAAGAGGGTCCCATGTTTCAAGTTGAGTGAAAAGGTGGAAGATCGCCACCACTTTTAAGCCACAAGACTAATCAAGCATATTTTAGTATCTGACGCCAGGAATAAATATGGATCTACTGGACCAGACAACTGACATAGTATAAATATCAGCAAGGTAATTAAAGCTGGAGCCTTTTCACTGAACAAAAGGTAGCTGCATGCAGTCAACAAAGTGATGAAGAAGGGCTTTCTTCTCCTGTTTATGACATACTGCATTTCTCCAGGGTGGGCTGTGGCTCCAGTGCAAAATATTTCATGTTGTTTTGCTTTCAAAGCTGAGCCAATGGAATGTGTCTGCACAACCTACTGATCCACATCAGCTTGGCAATTCTGCAAGGCTCGCACCATATTATTGTCCACAAATGTTGATAATACAGGTCTGACCCTTTGATATATTTCATTTCAGACCATATTCAAGTCATTCTTCTTTACGGTTCTCACACTTTGTCTGTCAGAACATGCTTAATGATTGAATGAGGACTGTTAATGGGTGAACCCCAATGACCGCTCCCTGCATAAAATGGGGGGCAGCCTTTGTGTGGACGCGCACAGCCCCTGGATCTGGAGTGGCTCCATCAGCATAGGCTTGGCTTTGCCTTCCCTCAGGTAGGATCCTGGAGGTCTCGGCCTACCTCAGTCAGTTGTCCAATCCCACCTGGGGGAAGCGCTGCCAAGGAGATCAGGCCAGGTAGGGGAGGGATTACCTGCCCACACAATAGAGGGAGGATCTTACCTGGGAATCCTCACTTGGCTCCAGAACTTCTCCCACCCTACCTGCCCTCAGTTAATGCCTTATTTTGCAGGTTAACTTTTCTTCACAGGTTTTGCAGGTTAACTTTTCTTCACAGGTTTTGCATGTTAACTTTTCTTCACAGGTATGCAGGCGCTGCTACGTTAAGGTCGCTGTTAAAGGGCCGGAAAGGAATTTCCCTGCATTGGCAGGTTTCGCCTTTCCTGTAGCAAAACATCACAACTTTGGCGGTATCAGGCCTTGGGCGGAATCCTTTTGTCCATCTTCCTCTTTGCGGCGGCGATACCAGGGTTCCCCGTTAAAGGGATTTCTGAAGGGAGGCTTTGACTGTATACCGAAAGGTCGTCATTGCTCTCGCCTGCAGTGGCGGCATAACGGGGGCGGCTATCTCTGCTTAAACATATGTTCTCCAGAGCCGGCCCATCCCCCCCCCCCCGCACACACTGGATAACCCTGATGCTCCCTAGGTCCCCGGCTGGGGACTGGGGAGGGAGAATGCCCAATGCCTGAGCCAAGGTCTACCCACATTTGAAATTTAATCAAGTTGTGGCCAATTTAATCCCATAGCACATTCCACATGACGGGGGGGCCGCTTGGGATCTGGGGACTCCGCTTGTCCACGCAAAAGACAGAGCAATAAAACTTCAGGATTCTCTGGTCTTCATGGACCACATGACAGTCTGCACTATGTTACGTGTTTTTGTGTTTTTATATTGTAAACCTCCCTGTGATCCTTGGATGGTGGGTGGTATAGAGATTTAATAAATAAAATAAATAATAAATTTTAAAAATGTAATTTTTTTTATTTATATGCAGCATCTCTGACTGGGTTGCCCCAGCCACTCTGGGCAGCTCCCAACAGAATATCAAAAACACACTAAGACATCAAACATTAAAAACTTCCCTATACAGATGTCTTCTAAAAGTCAGGTAGTTGTTTATTCCCTTGACATCTGATGGGATGGCATTCCACAGAGAAGGTGTGACTTACCAAGAACGTCGTTAGCATGGTTCCCTGTACTGTAACTTCACTTTTCGCAGTGAGAGAACTGCTAGAAGGACCTGAATGATGGGGGTGGAGACACTTCTTCATGTATACAGGGCCAAAGCTGTTTAGGGCTTTAAAGGTCAGCACCAACACTTTGAATTGTGCTCAGAGCTACAACATACTGGGAGCCAATGTAGATCCTTTAGGACTGGTGTTAAATGGTCCCAGCGGCCAGTCCCAGTCACCAGTCTAGCTGCTGCATTCTGGATTAGTCGTAGTTTCCAAGTCACCTTCAAAGGTAGCCTCATGTAGAGCGCATTGCAGTAGGCCAAGCAGGAGATAACTAGAGCATGTACCACTCTGGTGACACAGGGCGCAGGCAGGCAGGGTCTTGGCTGGCGTAGCAGATGGAGCTGGTAGACAGCTGCCCTGGACACAGAATACACCTGTGCTTCCATGGATAGCTGTGAGTCCAAAATGACCCCCAGTCTGCGCACCTGGTCTTTCAGGGGCACAGTTACTCCATTCAGGACCAGGGAGTCCTCCACACCCACCAGCCCTCTGTCCGCCAGAAACAGTACTTCTGTCTTGTCAGGATTCAACCTCAATCCATTAACTGCCATCCATCCAGCAAAACCCTTGGCACAACTATCCCCATGTGTGCTATAACCACTCCACAGAATTAACAAATCCCTGCCATTCATCATATCCGATTCCATGTCAGTGAACTTTATATGCTAGCATTTGTTAAATGTATAGCCCAAGTCAGTGTTCATGGAAGGCCATTATGTACCAGTAAAAAAGAGGACTGGGCCCTAAATCTGCCAAATTGTTCTCCAGTTAGAGGAGCTAACAGTGAACGGAATACCAATGTAGAGTATGAAATTCATACTCCAACACCCTGTGCCCTTCATGGCCTCCTTAAAATGATGGCTGAATGGGCAGGCAGATGCAACTTGCTATTGCCACATTTTTGCCCTACGACCCAGCAATGTAACTCCGGCACAGCTTACAAGAATGGTTTGGAAAGGTCATTTCGAAAGGGAGGACAAAGGCAGGCTTCCTATAATCTAGAACAGGTTTCCTGAAATAAATGGCCTTGGTTATTGTTTATTGCCTTCATTTCACGGGGAAATGCTGCAAGAGCATGATTCCGTTTGTGGCACTCAGGTGGTTAAAGCTGCACAATTTGCTTTTTGAAGCTCCGATTTTGCTGACTTTATTTCAAGGCAATCAAAAGTACCTCATTTGCATTCACATTCACATTAGTGGCCCATATGTTAGCCCTGTTTAAAAGCTATATGCTGCATTCATTATGAAATATTTGGTTTTCTCATACTTTGAAATTATTGTGATACTGTTACAACACTTATTATATTTAGCCTAAAACATGCAGTATTTTTCCCCTTCCAATTCAATTTTTTTGCTGTTGTTTTTGTTGTCCTCGTTGTTGAATTTGTTGATGATGACAGCTTCTACGAGTGCAGTTTTATTTTTGTTTACAGCGTAATGGCAACTTGCAAAGCAGCAAAATAATTCACCAGGCAGCTCTTTAATGTGTCAGAGTCTTATTCCTCATACCTAAGGCTTCATTACAAAACCAGTATTTCAATACGCCTTTGCAGACGATTTCGAACCAGGCACTGAGTCACGATACCCACATTTTTTTAGACTAGAAGCTGGTTTAAATATGTGAGCTTTAGGATATAGCAAAGCTAAAGCATGGTCTATATATACCAAAATGATTCAGAACTATTGAATGTCATCACTTTCAGCGCCACTTTTCCTCCACAAGATTCTCCCTACCCTCACATGTGAGGTAGGCTAGGCCAAAAAATGGTGACCAGCCCAAGTCACAGTGCAATCCTAAGCACATCTACTCTGACGTAAGTCCCAGAGAATTCAATAGGACTCACACCCAGGTTTGACTGTACAAATTATAGCCTCAATGAGCTTGATAACTTACTGGGGACTTGAATCCAGATCTCCTTGGTCCTAGTCTCTAGACCACTCTAGACCACTCTAGTTCATAGACTTTTGGTCTCAATAAAAAAGAATTTATCAGAAAAGGGCAGTTTAAAACTTAAACAGTACAAAAATTGGATGGGTTTCCGATATCTTTCCTGCACATGCACTCGCTCAGATGATGGTTTCATATGTACCTCACTCAAACTTTATAAACATGGAGAGAGATTGAGCCAGGATCTTGCAGCATGGGCATTTCAAGAAGCAGTGCAGCCAGCCTTCAGCCAACCTGCCCAAGATGAACCCCAGTCTTTCTTCTTCCTTCTTCTTCCCAGAACACCCTGCTAAAAACTCTCTTTTCCTGTCACCTCACAGCCAGTTACCATGGCAACATCTGTCTCTCTAGGTCAAAGGATTCCTCTCAGGTGGTCCATCAACTCCTTTTGTCATGTTTAACAAATTTGCTCTTCACTAGGCCAACCTGGCTGGTTTGCATAAGCCAGCCCACGGATTCCTTTTCTGGCACAGTTCTGCAGCTTATACTTTCATCCATATCCCAATTAATCAAAATCCTACTCATATATATATATTTTAAAAAATAATTCTAGAGTTGATGGGGGTCACTCCCCAATCTAAAACAATACTCTACTTGTTTGCCTTGAGAGATTTCCATACCATCCTACACCACAAATAGTCACGGAACATTTTATAACAAAATAAAACCATGTAAAATATAAATATTATTATTATTATTATTATTATTATTATTATTATTATTATTATTATTATTATTATTATTACTTCATTTAGCTGGCTAAAAATAGTGTAAACAAAACAAACAAACAAACAAACAAACTTCCCAGATCACACCCCCTCACCCCTCCCTGGTCCTGCTTCTCACCCTGTTTTTGCCAGGCTGTTACATATTCTTGAACTCTGTTAATGCCTCAATTGTCTGGGTGGAGGATAGGCTCACTGCTCCTCTGGTATGTTTCACTTGGAAGGTGAATTACAGACGGCATTGCAGCCCCCAGGGTGAAAAAGTTTCCCCATCCCTGATTTCGATTGCCTCACATCCCTGCTGAATACTCAATGTTGGGCGGGGGACCTGCTGGTCCCAGAGATTCTTGTGACTGGAACAGTACCATTTCAGTATTCCTGATAATAACAGAGGCCCCACACAGAGGCCCTCTCTCAATGAGTGTTCACATGTTCAGACCTTTAAACCTCCTCCTTAAATAAATTCAGACAAGACTCAAATTTTGGTATGGTTTTTGGCAGAATTTAGGCCACAACTTTATTGATTATAGAAAGTGACTGGTTGCATAGGCTCTGGTTCGACTAGCTCCCTGCACCGTTGCAGGTAGCGCTGACCCAGGGCACCAGCATAGGTCAGCCTAGGGTGAACACCTGGAAAGATGGAAAGCTGGGAACAGGCTATGTCCACCACCCACATGTCCCCCTGGACTCAGGCATGGGCACAACCCCCTCACAGGGGTTGACCAAACCATTGAGTCCCTGGATTCCTTTAACGGAATACCCTTCACATAGGGATGGCAAGAGCATTCTCCCATCCCTATCACCTGAACCAGAGCCTATCCGCAACCTTACAAGTTGTGGCGATTTGCTATGCAACAGGCAAAACCCAAATGGCAACAGCCAATCAGCCAAGTGGGGAAAATTTCTGCCGTGCCCCTGTCCCAACGACACACATGACGGCATAGCAAGTTCAAGTGCACAGCCCTAAAAGTAGGGAGAGGTGGGCAGGTGTTCCAATGCACAAGCCGAAAGAAGAAGCTCTGGGTCATGTGCATGGGCATAAATAGGTCCCTTGATCCATTTAGCCTGCATCCCATTGGCCTGATTAAACCCTGCATCAAGGGACCTACCAATTGGGTGTTGCGGCTATCCAATCATTCCCACCCACAACACAGGGTTTGGTTGCCAGGTCTCACCATAACACGTGCCCTCTTTAAGGGAGGACCCGATTTGTGATGGCATGGCACAATTGTACTAGGACCGGCTCATTGCCTTGGTGAAATTTGGGCTTGACTCACAATAACGTGGTTGGTCTGAACCAGATGAGCAGCTCTGCCCTTGCCCCACTCAGCTGAACACCAAAGCCAAATGACTAGAAAGCCTCAAGGTGGTTCTCCAAACATTCGTCAACAAAAAGGACAATTGCAAGCTCTCCACCAGCTGTTCGCCCATTCTTCTCCCTCAGCACTGAAGGAGGCAAAACCCTACTTTGGTGAAGAGGGATGAAGCAGGAGCCAGCTGAAACTTCAGCAAAGACGGGAAGATTCCAGGGATCTATCCAGGGGGCCAGAAATGACGCCAAGAAAGAACATCATTTCCTACAGAGAATCTGTCCATGATTCCTTGGCAGAAAATACAATGCTCGATGTATTGTTTGCCACAGGACTGCTGTAGCTTAGCTACTGGTTTGGGGAGTGGTTTTGGGGGGACTGCGTGGGTTATGGGCCCTCTCGATCCATTCCTTCTCCCCATCTGCACCAAACACACACCCTTTTCAGCCCTACTGAGGTCAGAGCCACAGAAATTGCTCCAGTAGCAGAGGGGGAAATCTGATGAATTGATTTCAATGCTATGTGTTTCCTACTTTAGGATTGCAGCCTAAATAGGTCCTTCATTTACATTCTTAAAATGCTAGACCGTATTATCAATACTAAAATGGAGGAAGTGGACATAATCACGTACGATATGTTAATCTCTTACGGAGTAACAGTACCTATCAATGAAAAGCACCTTCATAAATCAGCAATAATGTATGTGGGTCTGTTTCACCACATGATGTCACAATATGCCTACAGTATGTGCATATTCTAAGACCAGCAACCTCTCTTGCATGCTTCAGCTAACACAAGCTCATTATTGGTAACTGAAACTCTGGCCTGTCAGTCCACTCCCTTATTGCTATGAGTTCAAACGTTAGCAAGAATGAGATATGCCTTCTTATAAAAGCCCTCTCAATAGAGTAAGATGGACTAGGGTCGACATACGACAAAAATGTACTCCAGAAGAAGTGGAAATTACGGCACTGGTGTTTTTTCCCCCCATCACACTATTAGCAAGGAACAAAAGAATAGGATTCCCCCCCACCCCCCAGGTAAAATGTGTGTACAAATTGCACAGCTAACAGATGGAATAAGAATGCTTGTCTGCACTCACTTTGTGTACTGATCAAACTATGTTAACAGATGGAGACAGACGGGGGCAGATGCACTGTGTCAATACCTTGGTAGTAACAGAACCACATTCAGACAAATATAACTTGTGCCTCTGAAACTGAGATTACACTTCGCTTGGACAACTGCAGGATCAAATCCCCCCTTGCTCCAGTCTTCAAGATAACGAACACCGATACTTTTACAGAAGCACAGCAGAGCAAATGCAAGGCTCGTCGAGGTGAATTGGAACACCGATCGGCTTATTTTTAACTCAACAAGTGACATGTCAAAGATGGTAGCAAAAGTTCCTTCATTTAAATAGCTGAAAACAGAGGAGGGACCTAGAAAACACGGTAGCCCCCATGTCAAATTCTCCCTCTCTCCCCGTAATATTTTGTTAGGCGAATCACATCATTCCCCTATATTCAGTAGCAGATGGCAGGAAGGTTGGCATGGTACAAAATGTGTTTGCATACTGCCAACTTCCCCACAACGTTGTCCTTCCCCCTCTTTTGTCTGGTAAGCAGCAGTGACTCACCTGTCAAGAGGTCAGGCAAGTGCCACCCCCATCCCATTGTTTGCTACCACCTACACTAAGAGTCAAGGGATGTGGGTGGTGCTGTGGTCTAAACCACAGAGCCTAGGACTTGCAGATCAGAAAGTCGGCGGTTTGAATCCCCGCGACAGGGTGAGCTCCTGTTGCTCGGTCCCTGCTCCTGCCAACCTAGCAGTTCGAAAGCACGTCAAAGCACAAGTAGGAAGGTAAACGGCGTTTCCGTGCACTGCTGTGGTTCGCCAGAAGCGGCTTAGTCATGCTGGCCACATGACCCGGAAGCTGTACGCCGGCTCCCTCGGCCAATAAAGCGAGATGAGCGCTGCAACCCCAGAGTCGTTCGTGACTGGACTTAATGGTCAGGGGTCCCTTTACCTTTACCTTTACACTAAGAATCAGTGTGGTGTCGTGTTGGCCCAAGGAGGCAACACATCAAATTCCACCACCCAGACAGGAAGCTCATGGAGTGGTCTTTAGGCCAGTCACTGTCATTCCGCCTATCATAAGGATTTTGTGAGAATAAAGTGTGGGGGGGGGGACTTGTAGGACACCCTGAGCTCCTTACAGGAAGGATGAGATAAAAAAATTGCAATAAATAAAGAAGCAGACAATGATGTAGAGGGGGGGGTGAGAACATCGCAAGACCGGAACGAGTGCCTAAACAGTATGCATCGAGGGGGAAGAATTCAGGGAAATGGCCATCTTTGATGTATAACATCCAAAGTCACCTTAAATCCCAGTTAGTGCAACTTCATATTTTAGAATTAAAATTCTTTGCTATCATGTTCTCTCTTTCAGTGTGGCCTCATATTTGTACATGCTGACTTTAAAGTATGGAGGGATCAAGGAAAAGTGGGGAATGGGGTGCTGTGTACTACTATTAATTGATGTATTATTAGTAGTATTAGTATTTTAGTACTGTTGTTGTTTAGTCGTTTAGTCGTGTCCGACTCTTCGTGACCCCATGGACCAGAGCACGCCAGGCACTCCTGTCTTCCACTGCCTCCCACAGTTTGGTCAAACTCATGCTGGTAGCTTCGAGAACACTGTCCAACCATCTCGTCCTCTGTTGTCCCCTTCTCCTCGTGCCCTCAATCTTTCCCAGCATTAGGGTCTTTTCCAGGGAGTCTTCCCTTCTCATGAGGTGGCCAAAGTATTGGAGCCTCAGCTTCAGGATCTGTCCTTCCAGTGAGCACTCAGGGCTGATTTCCTTAAGAATGGATAGGTTTGATCTTCTTGCAGTCCATGGGACTCTCAAGAGTCTCCTCCAGCACCATAATTCATACATTTTAGTATTAGTTTTTTGTATGCAACATAATGGCTGAAGTGTGCTTGAATGCAGCATGGTTTGATGCCTCCTGTTTGCAGATGTACCCAAAGGACCCAAAAGTTGGTGACTCCAGTTCTAACTACTACATCACATTGGTTTAGGGGAAAGGTTGTGAGATGCTTGTTTGATTTGAACTACATAGACACTCCTTGGGCAGCAGGTCCAACACACATATACAGTGGTACCTCGGGTTACATACGCTTCAGGTTACAGACTCCGCTCACCCAGAAATAGTGTTTCAGGTTAAGAACTTTGCTTCAGGATGAGAACAAAATTCGTGCTCCGGCGGCTCGGCGGCAGCAGGAGGCCCCATTAGCTAAAGTGGTGCTTCAGGTTAAGAACAGTTTCAGGTTAAGAGCGGACCTCCAGAACGAATTAAGTACTTAACCCGAGGTACCACTGTACAATGTACCCGAAACAATCATCTTTAACAATGAAATATTTCATTGTAGGATGCAACAGCACCCAGGGAGCGAGACAAAATTTGTCCTACTTCCCAACACATTCTACCAAATTAGAGGGGTTTTTTAAAAAAAAAAAATAGCACTGAATAAAATAAGTTAAAATCTTGTATGAACTTCTAAGTTTGGTTTACAAAAAAGAAATTATGATCTCCAAAACCTGTGTTCCAAATGGTCTTACTTTTTATTATTATTGTGCTATAGCTTCTTTTTTTTTAACGCCAATTAAATCAAACAGAGCTTCTGTGCAATTGGCTTCTCTAATTACTAGCAATAGTTTATGGCAAGTTCAAGCAAACAGAGATTCGGGTTTTTGTTTTGTTTTTTTGCCAGAGTAGTAGTTTCTTTTTGTAGAAACAATTATCGTGGCAAAGGAAGGGGGAAGTGCCTGAAGCCAAGCCATATTTCATTTTCAGTCCATCAGTTTTACACAGGGTTTTTTTCTTGGGGGGGTGTGTAATATTTTCAGCTCTTTCTTTCTTTCTTTCCATTCCAAAAGATGTATCATAAGAAGAGGATAACTGAAGATATCCAACAAAATCTGACATGTTGTGCAGCAAGTGAAGGTCTAAAACAGAAGAAGACAGAGGACGCAGCAATGATTTCGACCGCTCCTTGTTTATGTGCGCAGATATATATATATATATATATAGTGATGATACAGATTAATCACAGCACCACTGCGCTATTATTTATTCCCCATCCCAGCTGCTTGCCACAATGTCAAGGATTTACATTCAAGGAGGTTTGACTGTATTGTCTAGTCCGAGCCAAAAATCACATAGATATATAGTTTTGGATGGCAACTCCCATTATCCCTAACCATTGGGCATGCTGGCTGTGGCAGAGGGGAGTTATAGTCCAACCCCCCTGAAGGGTACCATGTGGGGAAGGCTGCTTTAGGGCTTCCTGATGGTCAACAAGCATTAAGGAAAGAGTCGTTTTCTAGATCCGCAGATGGGCACGTGTGTATATTGTCAGTCTGATGTCCCAGTACATTTCTGAGCACAATTCAAAGTATCGGTGCTGACCTTTAAAGCCCTAAACAGCCTCGGCCCTGTATACCTGAAGGCACATCTCCACCCCCATCATCAGGCCTGGACACTGAGGTCCAGCTCCAAGGGCCTTCTGGCAGTTCCCTCACTGCAAGAAGTAAAGCTACAGGGCCTTCTTGCCTGCCCTGTGGAACGCCCTCCCATCAGGTGTCAAGGAAATAAACAACTATCTGACTTTCAGATAGGGAAGTTTTTAATGTTTGATGTTTTATCATGTTATTAATATTCTGTTGGGAGCTGCCCAGAGTGG
Source organism: Podarcis gaigeae (assembly GCF_964106915.1). Classification (NCBI taxonomy): domain Eukaryota; kingdom Metazoa; phylum Chordata; class Lepidosauria; order Squamata; family Lacertidae; genus Podarcis; species Podarcis gaigeae. The sequence goes on along the minus strand of NC_139688.1, from coordinate 53,550,651 downwards.
CTGGGGCAACCCAGCCAGATGGGCAGGGTAATAATAATAATAATAATAATAATAATAATAATAATAATAATTGTTAAGTTGTGGGTGAACATATCAGACGACACAGTGATTCTTCCAAAGCAGCTCTTTATTTGTAAGCTGGAACTGAACTGAACTGAAGAGCTCAGTCAGCCTGCTTATATAGAGCTCCAGAACAACATAGCTGTAGCAACTTTCTAAAACTATCCAATCACTGAACGTCACTTTCAATCCTTCATTTGCATACAAACTATCCAATCACTGAACATCACTTTCGATCCTTCATTTGCATAACTATCTACAGTATCCCCCTGCTGGCCCAGGGTGAGAACTTCAGTACATAACCATAATAATACAGGATTGGGGCCTCCTCTTAGAGTCAGAATGAATGATCCAGGGTAAGAATAAGAAAATGTTGCCTTTATTTTAGATTGGTTTGAGTCCTCTGGATTAGAATACTCTAAGCTTGGTGTAGTATACTTCATGGAAAATCAAAGATACAGAGAAGTAGTAAGTGAAAGCAGGTTGTGTTGAAACAGAACCAATACAATCTGAGGTGTGTTGTAAGTGGAATACTACCAGAATCTGTCATTACATACCTGTCAACTGCCCCAGATAAAACAGGACATCCCTTTTTTTTTTCTCACAAGAGGACACCCACAATCTCACACGGTTTCAGGCTGCACCTTTTTCGGGCATGGCAACCAACTATGCACATTTTGGGGTACCATGCAAGATCTCTGCCCCCCAAATTGTGCTGGGGGGCACTGATCTTGTGCAGTGCCCCCAAACATGTGTTTGGGGGCACTGTGTCTGAAAAAAGCTCTTTGGGGGGGGACCCTGCATCTTGCAGGTCACATGCCTTGCAAGATGGCATCCTGGACTTAGGCCACATCATGTTGGAAGGTATGCTAGCAAATTTGTTAAACAAATTACGTGGAGGGGTGGTTGTGATGTCACTGAGTCAAGAAAGCATTTTGATCTGTTGCTCCTTACTTACTCAGAAGCAAAACAAATTGCTTAGCTTGCTTCAAAAGGAAGTCTTGCTCAAACTTTTGACAGCCCCAAGCAGGTTATGAGCTGCAGAATCAAAGGATCATAAGCAGCACTAGATGTCTGGATTTCACCTCCATCTCAGATCATCACAACCCCGGGTCAAAAATGGCTTTTCCAAAATGGCTGCCAGGGCTCAATGCAGTGACATGGCAATACTGTCTGAATCCACTGAGAGAATATATTTTTAAAATCACCGAAACAGTCTCAGACATTTCTACAACAGCTAATAAAGCACGGAACTCAGCATGAAATACAGAACTATGATTAAAAATATTGTATAAAAACTCCTCAACCTGACATCAAACTGCAGCTTGGATATGTGCAAAATTGCAACCGTCACCAGAATCTACGCCTTTACCAAAAAAAAAATTATCTGTTCAGATTCTTATTGAACTTAGGTCACAGACCCTATGCATATGGCATTAGCAGACTCCTCAGCCATAGACTCTTCCACATGTTAATGTGAAGGTTGTCGTTGCAAACAATTCATTTCAAACTTTGACTGGATATCCCCAGCCGATGTGGACAGACTCCTCCGAGCTGGAAAGCCCACCACCTGTCCTCTTGACCCGTGCCCGTCCTGGCTGATTAGAGCGTGTCCAGACGAGGTGCGGGCCCCCCTGGGGGATATCATCAATCTGTCCCTTGGCACCGGGACATTCCCAGGGGAACTGAAGGAGGCACTGGTGCGCCCGCTCTTAAAGAAAACATCATTAGATCCCTTAGATCTATCCAATTACCGCCCGGTTTCGAATCTTCCATTCCTGGGTAAGGTGATTGAGAGAGCGGTTGCTGAACAGCTTGGTAGGTTTCTGGATGAAACATCAGCTCTGGATCCATTCCAGTCCGGCTTCCGCGCTGGTCATGGGACCGAGACGGCCCTAACAGATGATCTCTGCAGGCAGCTGGATCGAGGCGGGTCGGGGCTGCTGATTCTTCTAGACCTGTCAGCAGCCTTCGACATGGTCGATCACGAACTCCTGGACCACCGCCTTGCCGACGTGGGGATCCAGGGCACAGTCCTTCAATGGCTGCGCTCGTTTCTCTCTGGTCGGGGACAGAGGGTGGCGCTTGGGAGGGAATTGTCATTCCGCCACTCCTTGGTGTGTGGTGTGCCCCAGGGTGCAATACTCTCCCCGATGCTTTTTAACATCTTTATGCGCCCCCTCGCCCAGCTTGTCCGGAGTTTTGGGCTGGGCTGCCATCAGTATGCTGATGACACCCAACTCTATCTGTTGATGGACGGCCACCCGGACTTGGCCCCAGACACACTGATCAGATGCTTGGAGGCTGTGGCTGGATGGTTACGTGGGAGCCGGTTGAAGTTAAATCCTTCGAAGACAGAGGTCCTCTGGCTGGGACGGGACGACATGGGACTGAGGGGGCAACTCCCATCTCTTGCGGGGGTGCAATTAGTGCCAGCACCGTCCGTTAAGAGTTTGGGTGTAATCTTCGATACCTCCCTCTCCATGGAGGCGCAGATTGCAGCTATAACAAAGGCGGCATTTTTTCATCTCCGCCAAGCTAAGCAGTTGGCTCCTTACCTCTCTCTCCCTAACCTAGCCACTGTGATCCATGCGACGGTCACCTCCAGACTGGATTATTGTAACTCGCTCTACGTGGGGCTGCCCTTGAGACTGACCCAGAAACTCCAGCGGGTGCAAAATGCCGCAGCGAGACTCCTTACGGGGTCTTCGCTTAGAGATCACATTCATCCGGTGCTATACCAGCTGCACTGGCTCCCGGTGGAGTACAGGATCAGGTTTAAGGTGCTGGTTTTAACCTTCAAAGCCCTATACGGCCTAGGGCCCTCGTACCTACGGGACCGCCTCTCCTGGTATGCCCCACAGAGGAACTTACGATCTTCAAATAAAAACACCTTGAAGGTCCCAAGCCACAGAGAGGTTAGGCTGGCCTCAACTAGTAAAGGTAAAGGTAAAGGTACCCCTGCCCGTACGGGCCAGTCTTGACAGACTCTGGGGTTGTGCGCCCATCTCACTCAAGAGGCCAGGGGCCAGCGCTGTCCGGAGACACTTCCGGGTCACGTGGCCAGCGTGACAAAGCTGCATCTGGCGAGCCAGAGCTGCACACGGAAACGCCGTTTACCTTCCCGCTGGTAAGCGGTCCCTATTTATCTACTTGCACCTGGAGGTGCTTTCGAACTGCTAGGTTGGCAGGCGCTGGGACCGAGCAGCGGGAGCGCACCCCGCCGCAGGGATTCGAACCGCCGACCTTTCGATCGGCAAGTCCTAGGCGCTGAGGCTTTAACCCACAGCGCCACCTAGAGCCAGGGCTTTTTCGGCTGCGGCTCCAACCTGGTGGAACGCTCTGTCACAAGAGACAAGGGCCCTGCAGGACTTGACATCTTTCCGCAGGGCCTGCAAGACAGAGCTGTTCCACCTGGCCTTTGGTCAGGGCGCAGCCTGACTCCCTCCTTTGGCAATCTTTACAAAACTTTAGTTTATGGTTGCCATCAATTTTGATTTTAATTCATTTTTATAATGTTTTATAATGTTGTACTGTTTTAGTGTTGTTAGCCGCCCTGAGCCCGGCTTCGGCTGGGGAGGGCGGGATATAAATAAAATTTATTATTATTATTATTATTATTATTATTATTATTATTATTATTATTATTATTAAATATAACTCTAAGGATAGGGAAAATCATTAGAGCATACCGTGTTTTAGGGGGTGGGTGACAAGAACTATTTCTAGTATTATCGTTTTCTGCTAGAGAGCTTACTTTCACTAAATTGTTCATCTGACTTGGTGGTAGATACCCGCAACCCCAGCTCTTTCCCCTGTTGCAATGTGGGGGTCAGAAAGAGACCCAAAATCCAACTGACAGTAAATTCAAGATCCATAATTGGTTTTGGTTTGTGTGTTGGTCTCTTGGTGTTGGTTCTCTTTCGGCCCGAAATCTTGTGGAGTATGTGGTCCAGAACTTGACGCACAAACACATGAAGCCAAAAAACAGAGCCAAGGCATCCAGGACCAAAGCTGTATGACCACACATGGTGAAAGTGTGGAAGACTCTGAAGGGGGGCATATAGACCTTATTTTGTTCCCTCCTTCATCCCTTCATGGGGGAGAAGCCACCACTTTCCAATGTCTCTAGTTAGATTCACACTGGCCAGATTGGATGTGATGCCCTCTGCCAAACTTGAGGGCAGATACCAGAAGATTCCAACTGAGAAACGACTCTGGCCCTGTGGAGATGTCAATCTGGAAACAGTGGCTCATGTTCTCCTGTCCTGCCCCCTTTATAAAGATCTGAGGAATGAGATCATTACCCCACTCTTACTTACCATCCCAGGCCGCCGATCTGAGGCCACATTGTTCTTTCTTTTATCAGATCAAAATGATCAGACAACAGCAAAGGGTGCTAGGTTTATCGAGGGTGCAATGAGATTAAGGGCCACTATCTGAATGATAATCTTGGCCATTTGATTGCCCTTTTTACCCATTTCTGTATTTTTATTTGCATATATTGCTTGTTTTATGTTGCCATGGCCATTGGCTAATGCGAATAAAGTTTATCTATCATCTATCTATCTATCTATCTATCTATATCTATCTATCTATCTATCATCTATCTATCTATCTATCTATCTATCTATCTATCTATCTATATCATCTATCTCTAGTTAGAGGACCTCTTTCTGAGACTGTGGGGAGACACACAGTCAAGAGTAAACATACTGGGGCTAGATGCAAGTAATGGCCTGACCCAGAATAAGGCAAATGAGAGCCCCTGAGAAGACAGTCAGTGGTTGGAGCAGCAGTTTAGGCACCTATGGGCACTTTGGGATGGGATGAGCAGATGCAAGGAAGGACAGAAGTAAAGCATGGTGATTGTGAGTATGCAAATAATGTGTTGGAACAAAGACGTGGAGATCTAGCAGGAGCTGTTTATCTTGTGGCTCTTGAGCAGAGGACATTTTTCTTATCTGGTTCTTTGACAGGAAATTTATTGGGGGCGGTTATTGGATTGTAGTTTTTATTTTGATTATATACTTTGTGGATTTGTTTTTTTATTTTGTTCTGTGAACCGTCCTGAGACCTCTGGGTACAGGGTGGTATAAAGGGTAAAGGGACCCCTGACCGTTAGGTCCAGTTGCAGACGACTCTGGGGTTGCGGCGCTCATCTCAATTTATTGGCTGAAGGAGCCGGCATACAGCTTCCAGGCCATGTGGCCAGCATGACTAAGCCGCTCCTGGTGAACCAGAGCAGCACACGGAAACACCGTTTACCTCCCCCCCCCCCCAGCGGTACCTATTTATCTACTTGCACTTTGACGTGCCTTCGAACTGCTGGGTTGGCAGGAGCAGGGACCGAGCAACAGGAGCTCACTCCGTCGTGGGGATTCGAACCACTGACCTTCTGATCAACAAGCCCTAGGCTCTGTGGTTTAATAATAATAATAATTTATTATTTGTACCCCACCCATCTGGCTGGGTATCCCCAGCCACTCTGGGCGGCTTCCACAAAGACCAAATGTACACTAAGATGTCACACATTAAAAACTTCCCAGGACAGGGCTGCCTTAATATGTCTTCTGAATGTCAGGTAGTTCTTTATCGCTTTGACATCTGATGGAAGGGCTTTCCACAGGGCGGGCGCCACTACCAACAAGGCCCTCTGCCTGGTTCCCTGTAGCTCTGCTTCTCGCAATGAGGGAACCGCCAGAAGGCCCTCGGTGCTGGACCTCAGTGTCTGGGCAGAACGATGGGGGTGGAGACGCTCCTTCAGGTATACTGGGCCGAGGCCGTTTAGGGCTTTAAAGGTCAACACCAACACTTTGAATTGTGCTCGGAAAGGTACTGGGAGCCAATGTAGGTCTTTCAAGACTGGTGTTATGTGGTCTCAACGGCAATCCCCAGTCACCAGTCTAGCTGCTGCATTCTGGATTAGTTGTAGTTTCCGGGTCACCTTCAAAGGTAGCCCCACGTAGAGCGCATTGCAGTAGTCCAAGCAAGAGATAACTAGAGCATGTACCACTCTGGCGAGACAGCCTGCGGGCAGGGAGGGTCTCAGCCTGCATACCAGGTGGAACTGGTAGACAGCTGCCCTGGATACAGAATTTATATACCACAGCGCCACCCACGTCCCTATATATATATATATATATATATATATATATATATATATATATATATAGGGTGGTATATAAATTCAATAAATAATGATAAAGATACCCACCCTACTCTATTTTCTAGTATAAACATATAGCATTCTTATGGATTCTTTCTCTCTGCTAGGAAATTACAGAATTTGCACGATGGAAATTAAAATGAAAGCTGACGTTGCAACAGCCAGCACTAACTCAGCGGTGATTTGAATATATACCTGTGGACAGTACTCTCTCTAGCTTCAAAAGGGCTCCTGCGTCAAATATAGACCTTTCTAGAGTTTTGCTATGCAGAGAATCAGGCCCGGAAGAGAGAAGCTCTCTTTCTCCTTCTCCAACAGAAGGAGATCATTGGATAAGCAGATGGAATCCTGGCTCAGTAGAAGCTAAAACTTCCAATGACTTCAGCAGGGCCAAGATTTCACCCTCCTCAGAGTCTGTTTGAATAGCTGTTGTTTTTCACAACTACTATCACCCCCCTCTGGATCTTCCCTTCAGCAATCCTAAGTCATGAGTTACTTCAATTCCATTGTGCAAGAGGGTAAGGAGAGCGCCAAGGAGGCCATTTTTATTTGCCTTGAATTAGAAACATGAATTTTCTTCCCCTCCTACTGGTTAGCGGGCTCAGCTTTCGGCTAAGTCGAGCTCCAAAAAAGGAAAATCAAATGAGAAGCGAGGTTTCTTAGGGTATGAAGTGCTTTACAATTAAGGAAGGTGGTTTGGAGTTGGGAGAATAGTGCTGATCATCAGTTATTGGTAGCTATCTGCTATGCTGAAAATGAATTCAGTCCGGGACAGCATTCCAAATTGCTCGCACAAGCTTTCTTTTATTATTTTTATTTGGTTATGCTCTGACTCCCTTCCAGAATTGTACTTAATGCCCTCGTCTGAAGTTGTTCAAATGGCCCCCCATGGCATAGTGTGACAGGGAAAGGATATTGCCTTTGGAAGCTGCTAATGGTCCATGAACAGAAAACAGCAGAAAAGGGGGAAACAGTTGTTCCAAAATAATGAAAAGGAGGAATTGAAAGTCTTTGTGCTCGTCGGCTCTGTGCTGTCGCTGTCAGCGACCGGCAAACGGAAAAATCATGGTTTGAAAGGAGCTGTGTCATGTACATGTAAAATTAAGTGAGTAAGAAGAATGACGGCCTAAAGAGGACAAGTGATTTGCAATCCTTCTTCCGTGTATAGCCATAACTCTTTTTCCATGACAGTTCTCATAAATAGAACTGGCAGGCCTGTTTCTGGGCTTTGCCACTTCAGATTGCAGGTGAAGAAGAAAAACCACACACATACAGTCCTACATATAGAAAAATTGCATGTGAGGTAGAGGCCAAGGCAAAATCCTTCTATGTGGAAGGAGAATTTGGCTTTGTGAGCCGCCACTTGCAGTCTGAAGTGGGTCCATCCACAAGCAGGCAACTAAATCACGTGTAGGGATTGTCAAAGCAGAAAGGTTTTCACCAGGCATGTAGATGGGATAAAAACGGACACCATTTTATTAGCAACAGCCTACACCATTGGCCATGTTGTTGTTTAGTCATTTAGTCATGTCCGACTCTTCGTGACCCCATGGACCAGAGCACACCAGGCACTCCTGTCTTCCACTGCCTCCCGCAGTTTGGTCAAACTCATGCTGGTAGCTTCGAGAACACTGTCCAACCATCTCGTCCTCTGTCATCCCCTTCTCCTTGTGCCCTCCATCTTTCCCAACCTCAGGGTCTTTTCCAGGGAGTCTTCTCTTCTCATGAGGTGGCCAAAGTATTGGAGCCTCAGCTTCATTATCTGTCCTTCCAATGATCACTCTGGGCTGATTTCCTTCAGAATGGATAGGTTTGATCTTTTTGCAGTCCATGGGACTCTCAAGAGTCTCCTCCAGCACCATAATTCAAAAGCATCCATTCTTCGGCGATCAGCCTTCTTTATGGTCCAGCTTTCACTTCCATACATCATTACATAACATAAAGATCCAGACAGTGGAATGCCTGCCCACTGAGTGATGTAATCACTTTGCCCCCACGCTGGAAAAAGGTGAGGAGGAGGAAGATGAAATCTGGCCCACCACAATGTGAGCCGAGAGCATGGGCTGCCATTGCCAGCTTGTCTGTGAGTCACAGTCATATCAGCCTCAGGTCTTTTGCATTCCCCCAGTGAGGAAGGAGAAGCCTACCCCGTCTAACCTTAGCTATGGATCCCGCCCACTGCCTATGGCAACCGCCATCAAGTTAGGATGGTGTAATTGAACACACCAAAAGGACATTGCTTATAGGGAACAACAACACCTAAGGCAATCGAGAACATTGGATAAAATTCCAGCCCTAGAAAACAGTGACCTAGCAAGTTTGTAAATGTAAGACAACAACAATGCTTCAATGACGGCTCCACAAGAGTGGAAAGCGATTCCCAAAAATTATCAGATAAGCCTCATCCCCTGTGGGTTGCAGATTATTGTTTTTATTTACTATTTATTCAATTTATTTACAGTGGTACCTCTAGTTGTGGACTTAATCCATTTCGGGGTGCCGTTCGCACCCTGAAAAGTCCACAACCAGAGCGCCTCTTTTGCGCATATGCGAAGCGCGCATGCGCGGGTGGGGAACAGTAAATACTTCCGGGTTTGCTGCGTTCATAAGCTGAAAGTCCGTAACAAGAGCGGAATGCAACATGAGGTATGACTGTACAGCCCTGTAACTGCAGGTCTCAGGGCAGTTCACAGAACTAATAGAACTAATACCTTGACCTGGTTTTGAAAACTGCAAATTATGCAATTGCATATTATGATTTTTAGATGGCCGCCTTTGCTTTTGGGATGTTGAGTATTTTAATAGGGTTCTAAATTTATGTTATTGCATGTCTGACACTTGGATTTCTTTTTCTTTAAAAGTGGAGCGTACATGAAAGAGGAAGGAAGGAAGGAAGGAAGGAAGGAAGGAAGGAAGGAAGGAAGGAAGGAAGGAAGGAAAAGGAGGGGAGGGAGGAAGGGAGGGAGGGAGGGAGGGAGGGAGGAAGAAAAGGGAGGGGAGGAAGGAAGGGAGGGAGGGAGGGAGGGAGGCCACTGCTGGGAAGGGTTTCAGCCTCCCCACAACCTCCCTGCCCCACCAGCAATGAGGGCTCCCCCTGGTGGGCAGGGAACAAAGTCTGTGTTGAAAAATGGAGGCTTTTGACCTTGAGACTTCCATGATGGTGAATGTCATTTACCAGAAAATGATGGAAATAAAGATGGGTTTCTATTCTCTTGGCCCTATATAGACTTTACCAGGCATTGTGAGAAATGTCTGTACAACACGATTTGTTCCAGACATTTAAAAATCAGCAACGATAAATGGCAACCTTTTTGCACTGAAAGATGGAAATGAGGGTGAAATCTGTTCCCTTAATTGGCTTGGCTTTGAAATTTAAATGAGAGAAAGCGTTGTGTCATGTCACATGGCATGTTTCAGATGTTTCCCTACCAGTCCCATTCAATACTATGCTTTCTCACTAAATAACGAAACCGAAGATGACATATAATCATTTACCAAGGGCATTTGGCTGGTCTTCAGATGCACCAGTTCCCCACTGAGATCAACAGTAACCAAGTTTCTGACGTTTGTTGTAATATATATGCACCCATGTTCATAAGGAACAGTAGGATTATGTTAAAGAAATACCAGGTCATCATATATTTTCTGGCATTAAGGCACACTCTGTACTACAGAAGCCAGGAATTACTGGAGCCTACTCTGGGTTTCTTTGTTTTTCTTTTTCATTAAACCAACCCTTACTTACGGGAATCGAAAAGTAGTAGCCACGCCAGTTCTTATGGTAGCTGAGGAGGGCTTGGCATTTCGGTAGGGTTTTTTTTTAATGCTCTCAACATGGTCTACACAAGCCAAGCAACAGCAGAGAAACTGGCTCGACGCTATCCAGACTGTGATGCGCTTAGCCAAGAAATAAATCTACTTTACTTTTTAGCATCCCCCTAGCGTAATAGTGCATTGCCAGGCGCCCTTGTCATTTCGCCTTCCTCCCCAAACAATACCATAATAAAATAATAGCAATACTAATAAAAATATTTAGCAAAGCGGGGGGGGGGGAGAGAGATGGCGCCCTAAGAGAGAGGCATGTTTACTGTGTAGTGATTTCCCAACAGAAATTAATTCCAAACAAATTTACATTCCACATTTAAAGAAGACATAAATTATTCATATTTTCATATCATCAGCACTCGGCATGTCTTACACGGGGGTACCTGCAATTTTTCAGTTCGCCCATTTAAAAATTTCACTCGCTAGCTCATTAGCATGTGTTTTGTGCTTCTATTCCACTGAGGTAATTTAATAGTCTTCAATAGAATTATGTTCAATTAAAATGTGTTGGCTTTTACGATTCCAGATCTTTTTAGCTTTTAATTTAATTGCTTTAGGCCTCAGTTTTACTTAAGTACTATTGACACACCTTGCTTACAAAACTCCACTTGCAAAGTATGGAGAACGGGAGAGCATATGTTGAAGAGCATATGCACTTCTAGGGTATATTGTTATTTTCATCCATTGCAAGCTCTATTATGCAGAACGCCACTCTAGATGCTGAGATGTTTAGCTAAGAAGCTCTACTGTCTCTAGCAAATGGGGGAAACCAGTCTGCGCCACAATTTATTCGGAAGAGGCCAGCACTCCTATAGAGGCCAGCATGGGATAATTTTGGGCTAGCTGGAGCCACTGGAGCCAAAAGACCCACATGGTGATTTACGGGGCATGTCTGCTTCAGGGATGAGTTGTAGTCCTGTGTGCTTATCAATTTAAGAGTGACATAGTTGCATTGGTGACTAGTTTGAGATCAGGAGCTAAGAAAGGTAAAGGGACCCCTGACAATTAAGTCCAGTCGCAAATGACTCTGGGGTTGCGGCGCTCATCTCGCTTTACAGGCCAAGGGAGCCAGCATTTATCCACAGACAGTTTTTCTGGGTCATGTGGCCAGCATGACTAAGCTGCTTCTGGCGAAACCAGAGCAGTGCGCAGAAACGCCGTTTACCTTCCTGCCAGAGCGGTACCTATTTATCTACTTTGACGTGCTTTTGAACTGCTAGGTTGGCAGGAGCTGGGACCGAACAATGGGAGCTCACCCCGTCACAGGGATTCGAACCGCCAACCTTTCGATCGGCAAACCCAAGCAGCACAGTGGTTTAACCCACAGCACCATCCGCATCCCGAGCAGGAGCTAGTCCCTTCAAATTATGAGATGTTTCAAAATGTTTCTGTTAATAATTTTGATGTACAAATTATATAAAGGTAAAGGGATTCCTGACCATTAGGTCCAGTCGTGGCCGACTCTGGGGTTGCGGCGCTCATCTCGCTTTATTAACCGAGGGAGCCAGTTCTGGGTCATGTGGCCAGCATGACTAAGCCGCTTCTGGCGAACCAGAGCAGCGCACGGAAACGCCGTTTACCTTCCCACCGGAGCAGTACCTATTTATCTACTTGCACTTTGATGTGCTTTTGAACTGCTAGGTTGGCAGGAGCTGGGACTGAGCAACGGGAGCTCACCCCGTCACGGGGATTCGAACTGCTGACCTTCTGATCGGCAAGTCCTAGGCTCTGTGGTTTAACCCACAGCGCCACTCGCATACCATGAATTATATAATGATTGTGCATATGATATGCCCCTTTCTTGTCAATGGAAATAGGTTATTTGTTTGCTCGTTTCATTTAGCTCCCACCCTGCTTCCAAAAGAGCCCAGGCCAGCAACCACATCGCTACTAATACAACACAATTAGAACTTCTAAAAACAGTTAAAAACAACCTTCTAAAAACAATCACTCACTCGCAAACTAATAATTTCAGTGTTTCCAGGGACAGGACTTTCAACCATCAAATGTCTACGTAAACAGGAATGGTTTTAAATTTATCCTAAAATTTAATAGCAAGGCAGGCTGATGCACCTCACTAGGAGGACATTCCACAAATGAGGAACCACCATTAAGAAGGCCCTGTCATCGGGCCACCCCCAATGGTGGTAAATGTTCACACGTATGTGCAGCTCCCCCCACACTGAGGTGTCCTTGATGCTGACTTTCATTCCTGTAGCCAATAACTGGATCAGAGCAACAGCATATCTGCAACTGCAAGAGCATGTGGCTTTAATGTGATTCTGTTTCATTATAATAATAGGGATAATAATAACATTATTTATTCCCTGCCCACCTGGCTGAGCTTCCCCAGCCACTCTAGGCGGCTCCCAACAGATTAAACACACAATGAGAAGGCCCTCTGCCTGGTTCCCTGTAAAATCACTTCTCGCAGTGAGGGAAACAGCAGAAGGCCCTCGGAGGAGGACTTCAGTGTCTGGGCTGAATGATGGGGGTGGAGATACTCCTTCAGGTATACTGGGCCGAGGCTGTTTAGGGCTTTAAAGGTCAGCACCAACACTTGGAATTGTGCTCAGAAATGTACTGGGAGCCAATGTAGGTCTTTCAAGACCGGTGTTATGTGGTCTTGGCGGCCGCTCCCAGTCACCAGTCTAGCTGCTGCATTCTGGATTAGTTGTAGTTTCCGGGTCACCTTCAAAGGTAGCCCCACGTAGAGCACATTGCAGTAATCCAAGCGGGAGATAACTAGAGCATGCACCACTCTGGCAAGACAGGCTGCGGGCAGGTAGGGTCTCATCCTGTGTACCAGATGGAGCTGGTAGACAGCTGCCCAGGACACAGAATTAACCTGTGCCTCCATGGACAGCTGTGAGTCTAGAATGACTCCCAGGCTGCGTACCTGGTTCTTCAGGGGCACAGTTACCCCATTCAGGACCAGGGAGTCCTCCACACCCGCCCGCCTCGTGTCCCCCAAGAACAGTACTTCTGTCTTGTCAGGATTCAACCTCAATCTGTTAGCCGCCATCCCTCCTCCAACTGCCTCCAGACACTCACACTGTTATGTAAGTAACAGACATGTTTCTGGCAGATCAAGGAAAGGAACACAATGTCGCATGCCATGATGCTACTTCCACCCTTGCTGCTCTTTTTATTCTCATCTAAGAACAAAATGTCTCTAGGCTTGCTTGGGCTGGGCCAAATGCAACACTTTGCCTCCCCACTTTCATGGATCCATTTTACTTGATATGGGCAGATCAAAGACCATCTCACTGTTCCCTTCTGTACTATCCCAGGATGTGGCTCTCCCACCATTGACAGACTCTGGGGGTGTCTCCCCTGTAACTTCTACTTGACAGCCACAAAGGAGCAACACAATGTAAGACAGTGTTTAATAACTGCTGCTCAACTTATGCCCATTTTTTAAAAAACAGATCAAGCAATGCTATTTGCAAATGTTTGTGGCAATCACACAGGGTCCCTGGACGTTTCACCGTTTATTGATCCCTGTGCCACCACTTTATTTCTCACTGCCACCACCCAGGCCCTACCTGGAACAATACTGAGTCCAGTCAGGGTTAAATTGGAACATAAACTTCTGTTTATTTGTTGCAGTTTAACAAACATGTGGTTTCATAAACAGTATCAGTCAATTACATTAATGGGGTGCCTCTCCAGACCTATAACTTCCGCTACCCGCTCTCACTCCCTAAACCACCTGTCAGATATTTACTTGTCTTCCTAGCTCCTAACTGTTCCTGACTCAGCTTATTTTGCTACACTAACTCAACCTATCCACAGACTCACTCCCACTCCAACCAACCACCCAACTCCCAATGAATTCCCCCTCCCAGAGCTGGTTTTATAGTCCCTCTGACTCCACCCCCTGGGTTCTGATTGGGTAACCTGTTTAACTATTTCACCTCCAGCACTCTCATATGTCAACGTCACAATGTTCAGGGAACTTATTCACGTCAGTGAAGGAAGGATGAAGGAGCAAGTACAACGCAACACGGAAGCCTCTCCCCACTGGAGCAGAAGATTACGGATATGTTTTTACTATTCCCACAGTTTATGCCAGTACAAGACACACTCTTCACTGCTGACCAGAAGCTGGAACAAGTTTCAATCTCCCAAAAAGAGACAGAGTAGCACTATTAAAATATGTATCAAATGTTCTGCTTATTTTTCATTAAAGGAGAAAAGTACTGCTACTGCTCATGATATGAACAGAGAACTATCCAAAATATGGGAAGCTACTTGGACAAATGCTCTATCGAGTTCCTGGTGGCTTACACCCAGGTAAGCGAGGCTAGGATTTTGGTCTTAGGCATTTGGTGCACAGACATTTCTGTGGCATCTCTAGCTATTATCAGTATTATTAATAACAGAGCAAGAAATAATTAAAATATTCATTAATAAATATGGCAAGGCCCGGTCCTGGTTGTGGGAAACTGTCAGGGGGCAACAAACCCAGCACCTCAGGAGGTAAGCCTCTCACACAAGATTGTCAAACACCTCTGATGTAATCCTTAATCTGCCTTGATATTGCCAGTTTCCCAGAGTGGCTGAATCTCCCCACGTTGTCCTCCAAGCCTTGGTGATTTAAAAAAGTAGCAAGCCTACCTGGGACCAAAGTTTCAAGTTCATTCAATCCCATCTTTTAAAGAGTCCAGCAGGATTCTCTGACCCAAAACCTCCTCCCAACCAGATCCTTGAACCTCTGTGTGCTTCTCCAGCCAGGCTTCTTACCCTAAAGAAATAACTGCAAGGGGAAAAAAAGAATCCTGGGAATGGTGGGTGGGTGGCTGGGCTGCTGGAAAATGGTGTTCCTGTCTTCCGGTTCCATTAAGCATGTTCTCCTTCATAGACAGCACGTGTTGTGGTGGGGGCTAGCAAGACACCCCGCTGTTGCAGGGTGGGAAAGAGTTTGGCCACCATTAGCAGAGGGCTGGCTGTTGCTGGGGAGAATTATATGCTGCCATTTTTTGATTGACAGCCCATGTCTTTAAATGCCCTGCACGCAGCGTTGAGCTTCCTCTTTTCGCTGTGTGCATTGGATCACCCACCCACCCTTCCTACATTTAGGGTTGTTCGCTTGACCTTGCTATGCCTGTCATGGAGTCATCTGCTCTTGAAGCAGGGGCCTGGTAGGAATTTTGTCCATTTGGATGATTGGCTGGTGCCATTTGGTTTTTGCCTACTGCGTAGCAAATTGTCACAACTTGTAAGGTTGCAGTTAGGCATTGGTTTTATGAATTGGTTGGTGGAGGGGTATGGATTGGCTGTGCCTGCCCCTCCAATGCTGCTGCTGCAAGGGTTTTCCGTTAAAGGAACCCAGGGGCTTGCCATGCTTTTGTCCGAACCCCTGTCAAGGGGCTAGGGCCACGCAAGAGCCCCTGGGAGCATTTGGGGAGAGGTGAGGCATGGTCCCCAGTCCCGTCTCTCTCCCTGGGTGTCTTAACCTTTTCTGACTTCGCAGGCGTGTGGGGTCAGATAGTCGCAACCAATGCCTAAGCAACCACTCACATTGCTTGTAATCTAATAAAGATGTGGCCAAAATTATGCCAAAAACCTTAAACAAAATAATGTGTCACTTGTGTTTTATTGGGGGGTGTCTTGGGGACCTCGACATAAAACATCCCACATCCAACCTTTAGAAACAACTGCTCAAAACACAGTCAAAAAACAGTCATGGACAACTCTGGGGTTGCGGCACTCATCTCGCTTTATTGGCCGAGGGAGCCGGCGTACAACTTCCGGGTCATGTGGCCAGCATGAGTAAGCCACTTCTGGCGAACCAGAGCAGTGCATGGAAATGCCGTTTACTTTCCCACCAGAGTGGTACCTATTTATCTACTTGCACTTTGACGTGCTTGCAAACTGCTAGGTTGGCAGGAGCAGGGACTGAGCAACGGGAGCTCACCCCATCGCGGGGATTCAAACTGCCAACCAGCAAGCCCTAGGCTCTGTGGTTTAGACCCCAGCGCCACCCGCACCCAAAGGTCAAATACTGAGACTCAAGTGTTGTAACACCTAGGTAGGCTAACCTCCCCCCGCCCCTTTAATAAAGCTAGGTAGGCTGTCCAGCACAAGTCAGTCACTCCCAAGACCTGAATTTAATGGAAATAACTTAGCCTTGAACACATGCTAAGGTTGGAAATGGTTAGGACACTTCTCACTTACTTGCTTTTGGGGATTAAAGAAAGTCAATAAGATTTCTGAACAGACTGAGGGGCCCAAAGACTTAAAGATTATTTGCATGTGCATTACTAGGTAAAGGTAAAGGGACCCCTGACCATGTGCATTATTAGCCACTGACTAATGCCAAGCAGATACAACGGGCTGCATTTTCTAAACCAGAACCGAAATTATTTCCAGCGTATGAGCAGCTAATGCAGAAAATGCACAGCATGTTCACAACAACCCACAAAAAGTGTGTCACACTGGCTCTCTTGTCTTGCCAGAAACCCTGAGAGGACCCTTTTCTAATCTGTCACATAAAAGAGTAGCATCAGGCAATGCACAAAGCACATAAGATGCACCGAGAATTAGAGAAACAAAATGTTTTCTTTATCATCCTAGACTGTGGAGATGAATGCCACACATGCACAAACACAAACAGACCAAGCGAACTGAAGGAGAGTCAATATCTAGACCTAAAACTATGTGTAATGGTTATATGGGGTTGCTCGTGCGTAAGTTGCCGCCACTCCTGGCTAGGTAGCCTGGTTAAACCTTTCCTGGCTGGACAGCCCTTCACTTCGTGGCTGTTCAGTCGCTAGCAGAATCCGTCAGTGGGCATTTCTTGAACTTCTTCCAGCAAAGAAGTTCTTTGACGCCAAGTCTCCGCCTACTTTCCCTGCGCGGAAGTCTTCTGCACAGGGTGGGTGTGGGTAGCGGAGGACCTGTGCTCTCCCCGCTGGTCTCCAGCGAAGAGTCCTGGAGCTCTCTCTCCGATTCCCCCATCCGCCCCTCTTTATCCCTGGTGTTACGCTGATTCCTTCCCCAGCTGATGAGTCCCCTCTCTCCCTGCTTGGCCCTTCTCCGGCATTGCTTGGGAGCCCTGCCTCCACTTCTGGCTCTGATGTCAGTTCCCTGACACTATGCATTTGGCTTGAAAGAGCAACAGATCTTATACCGTGTTAGGACAGCAACTTCAAACAATAACAAGGGGAAAGAGGGGGGTAAGCAGAAAGAAAAAGGCGTTGAAAGAAATATGATCCGATGGTTTCCCTGGTTTGTGGGCCTCCTAGTGTCTTACTCTGCTTTCTCATGGGGACACGTGATCCTCCATCTGCATCCTTGACCACAGGACCAGTTTGCCACATTGAATAGTTTGTCTTTATGGGTATCTAACATTTTGTTTTAGGGGCTGAATTAGATGCTGCATTGAGTTCCATTCCTCCAACTCTATGGCTCCATAAAGACCAGTCGATTTGCACAGGTACTCTTCAGAATCAAGCATGAGCTCTCATAGCACCCTTCTCTGTATATGAATATCTCCAAACTGTCCTTTTTTGGCTATTTCTTTCAGTTGGGTTGTGGTACACATTAAAGACTCTTCCTACTGCAGCAGGAACATAAAGGATGTGCAGAACAGCAGAACAGAAAACGGGGCTTTCAGAATGTAAGAATTAGGTCTTTCTACCTTTTGATAAGGGACACAGGTGGCGCTGTGGTCTAAACGACAGAGCCTAGAGCTTGCCGATCAGAAGGTCAGTGATTCAAATCTCTGCGATGGGGTGAGCTCCTATTGTTGGGTCCCAGCTTCTGCCCACCCAGCAGTTCGAAAGCATGTCAAAGTCCAAATAGATAAATAGGTACTACTCCAGCGGGAAGGTAAACGGCATTTTCGTGCACTGCTCTGGTTCACCAGAAGCGGCTTAGTCATGCTGGCCACATGACCTGGAAAAACTGTCTGCAGACAAATGCCAGCTCCCTCGGCCTATAGAGCAAGATGAGCGGGCAACCCCAGAGTGGTCCGCGACTGGACCAAATGGTCAGGGGTAACTTTACTTTTACCTTTTGAAACCCCTGCATACTGGCTTGTTTAACATATCTTGTCATATAAATCCAATTTTTGGATTAAAAATCAGTAGAACTCCCAAGGTTTTGCAAGCAAAGAATTGCATCCCTCAGTTACATGATTGCCATTTCCCTCTTTTACTTGTTTTATATAAATGATTAATTATTGCACAATGTATGGGCTTTTTACTTTTACCTGTTTTAGCAGATCGGAAACTTTCTCTGGCATGTGGATTTATGCCAGTTTTGCCACCATATTTTCCCAACTTATTAAAAGGGCTGCACTTTGCCAATATAATTGCAGAGTAGATTCATTATTTACAATCCTAGTCTTAGCCTTCATATCTACTTAATATGTGTAAAGTGTTTAGCTTCCATTGTAGTCCAGCTGCATCACTGGAATCAAACTTGTAATTGCCTCTTTGGGATTTAAAACCATTATACTTGTGCTTTTATGTTCTCTTTTGTTTTGCTTGAATCACTTTTTCAGGTCTGTGAAGTACAGCTGGCACAATAAAAGTTTGATCAATGCATAACCAATGTGGTGTATATTTCTTCCAGAAATATAAAACTCAGGTGAAAAATGTTAATCTATGAAAATTATCTTTGTCAGCTACTTATTCTTGGAATTTAAATTGGCTTCAATTTTGAGGAATATGGTTTGGCCTGGGGTTTTCCAGTCTGGATTTTACAGCAGTTTTATGTTTTGTGTACTTTTGACATATTGAAACATAAGATTGTCTGATGCAAAGTTTCAATTACCAGGGAATATTTTTTTGTGGCTTAGAATATAATACCTGGCTGAATATGCTCATTATAGAAACACAAATGACACAGACGGAAAATACCTATGAGATCAGGCCATGCCTTTGACACCTTCAGTACATCTTCACTGATGCTGCTGTGGTTATCTCTTATTTTGTAAAGTTTGAAAATGCCCTTCTAACATTTGAGGGATGTTGAACAATCAGGTGGTGCTTCCCTCCTGCGGAATAGTATTTGCAGGCCTAGCCTAAAGGATGCCAGTTCTGAGAATGGAGACCAAATTCTCTTCTAGTTCCTATGACTGGTCCAGCCAAAATGGAAAAAGGAACATTTCCGAGTGGTTTGGGGCAAATACCCCATGGAAGCACTGACACAGCAAACACAATATTTAATTTACCCAGTTTGATACATCATGTGTCCATTTATAGAGAGAGAATTGCGGTGGCCTTTTGGAGACCATTCATGCAAAACTAGTAGAGTTTCACACCCTTGTGCAAATTAATTGAAACAAAGCTTGTTTTCTATCTTACTCGTAATCCTGTACTCAAAACAAAGACAAAAAGGCAGTTGATCATTATGGTGTCGGAAGCCTGCAGTCAATAGAAGGAATGATGGGCTCACCACAATATATTGAGGTTCTACAAAAGAGGGTTATTCCAGAGCTGGAAAAGAGTTATCCTGATGGTAGTGGGATATCGCAGCAGGACCTAGCCCGTTGTCACACATTGAAAGTGGTGAAGAAATTCATGACAGAGCAGCAAATACAGGTACTTGATTGCCAGGGAATTCCCTGGACGTAAATCCCATTGAGAATTTGTGGGCTATATGCAAAAGTCACCTCTGTGCTGCGGACTGTACGACTATGGAGAAGCTCATTCAGGCTCATTCAAGTGTGGTCCAGGGATCCGAAAATCAACAGTGACTGTTCGAAACGAGTAGATTCCATGCCCAACCGTGTTCAAATGCTGCTTAAAAATAGCGGAGATCATATCTGTTACGAATGTACGTATATGTGAGTTTTGCACAGATATATGTGAGTTTTGTACTACTAAATTCATTGCTTGTTTCAATTAATTTGCACAAGGGTGTAGTCTCTACATTAGCCTAATGTAAGATCCACCTACCACAATGAATGCCTCAGTGGTATGCTTTGGTTGCAGGTAATCTGAGCCGTGTTCAAGAGTTACTCCAGCCTGGAGTGGCTTTCTGGTTCAAGGAGCTGATCCATGCGCACATTCATTCTCCCAAATGTGGGGTGTTTCAGAGACCCAGGGAAAAGCACAGAAGCAGTCCGAGCAGAGTTACATATCCTCCAAGTGTCCCTGTTTTCCAGCCCCAGGATTACGAAATTATGGTATCAAGCAAGTACTGAGGCCTACCAGAATATTTCATGACTGCCCAACCATGGTCTATCTTTGTGGGAAGAGAAAGATTGAGTGCAAAATAAAACCTGGGTCAGAATTATTCCAGTATCCTAAAACCTCTAGGAAAACATGACTACTGAACATTACACGCAGCTGCCTCAGGTCCCCGCAGAGCACCTAAACAGAAAGCACAAGAGATTCAACTGTCTGTAAATGTGGCTACATTAATTAGGGGTGGACAAAATTCACTCCATTCTGTTTTCTTCCTTCTTTTGTTCCCTCTGTCTTCTGATTTTATGTGGAGAATTTCTAAAATTAAATCGAGAAGCAGTGGATCTACTTCCTTCTGTTAAGTAAGTAGTGAAAACAATTGCATGGTGAAGCAAACATAAAAAGTCGTTCCGTTGGTGCACAGGATCACAAGAATATAAGAAGAGCCAATGGCCCATTTTGTCCTCCATCCTGTTGTTACAATGGCCTCCCAGATGCAAGAATTACAGTTTCTGAACATGAAGGCAAAGCATAGCCACTGACAGCCATCAATCAGTTGTACGCATAGCTTAGGTAAGAAATTCATATGGGCAAAAGGAATGGCAAATGCCTATCCGTAAAACCAAGATGGAAGAATGGCAGAAGGAAAACATATGTACACAGAGGTAAATCAGACACACCCACTAAATTTGGGAGGGAATTAAGGGGAAGGAAATTCAGAAACACCCCTAACCGAATTTTCAAAATAAGGAAACCACAACTTTCTCTCCTTCTTCAAACAGTGACCTAGATTCACCTCTCCTAACATCCCACCTTTCTCATATTTAAGCAATTAGGTAAGATGAATTTCAAGGGGTTTTCTGTGACAATCTGATTCCTATTAAGTTGTAAGTCTCAAAGCAAGAGGAGGATTCCAACCTATTCCTGTTAGCAAGTTGTTTTCCGTAGGGATCTAAACACAGAGGGTGCTTGGCAGAGACAAAGGCTGTTAAGCATAAGCCTGTGAATGTGACTGGAAAGCCATTGCTGCTGCAGCTAGGAAAATCTACCGTAGCTTATTTGGTAGTAAGAAGATCTGTATGTCGATTTACCACTGCAATTGTTTCTGTGACCTAACCCAGCGCTGATGGAGGAATGCTTTCCCTAGGGTGTGGAGGACATTTGACAGTGTGCGAATGCAGCTGGTATCTTTAAAAGCTTGACATTTTGATGAAGCTTTTGTCCAGGAATGAGTTGAGAAGCTGGGAGCCAAACAAACAACCCCTATGGTGCATTGACTCTAATCTGAAAGTTATATGTCTGAAACTCATGTTGCTACACTTTCCAAGTGCCTCTGTTTGAGGTCTGTTGCACCCACTGTGGTGGGAAAGTTTATTTTTCCACCAGTATGAAAGTTCATGGGCTACAATGTTTGACTTGTCTGTATGCAATGTGGACAGCAGGATTGAGTGAAACTTTTTCAGTTCTTCAGTTTCCATTCTTAAATTAAGTTCAACGCATTTCTGAATAACTGGTGTTTTGTTTTTTTAATCCTCATTTTGGGATGCATGTCATAGAATCATAGAATTGTACAGTCAGAAGGGACCCCAAGAGTCATCTACTTCAAACCCTTGCAATGCATTTTTGTGAACATATGCCTCATATGCACACTTTCCCTTCATATACAGATATTTCTACACATTTTTTTTTTTGGTTGGAGAACTCAGGACTGAAGGACAGGTGCGTACTGTTTCACAAAGTGCACAGTAGGTTTTTGCAGAGATCCAAGAGTATTATGAAGGATAATAATAATAATAATAATAATAATAATAATAATAATAATTTATTTATGCCCCGCCCATCTGGCTGGGTTTCCCCAGCCACTCTGGGCAGCTTCCAACAGAACACCAAAATACAATAACCTATTAAACATTAAAAGCTTCCCTAAGCAGGGCTGCCTTCAGATGTCTTCTAAAAGTTTGGTAGTTATTTTTCTCTTTGACATCTGGTGGGAGGGGGTTCCACAGGGTGGGTGCCACTACCGAGAAGGCCCTCTGCCTGGTTCCCTGTAACCACCAGAAGGCCCTTGGTGCTGGACCTCAGTGTCTGGGCAGAATGATGGAGGTGGAGACCAGGTATACTGGACCAAGGCTATTTAGGGCTTTAAAGGTCAGCACCAACACTTTGAATTGTGCTCGGAAACATACTGGGAGCCAAATGCAAAGGGGAAACTGGAGGTGGCCTCATGACCCTGGATAAGGAAAATGGTGCCCAAGGTGACCTTGGGGACAAATAACAAGGCCCGCCCAGAGATAGTTTTAGGATAGCACTGGGTGCTGCACTGCAAAGAGCGCCACAACAATACTGTAAATATACAAACAACAACGGCATCTACATATTTACATATTTTTTCACCCTCCAGCATGCATCATCAGGTTGGCGTTACCTAGAGTGGGCTTTTTTTACAGAGCAAGTTGGTCCCTGGGAAGACAAGAGTGATCCATGATGAGAGATTTATCACTTCAGCAAATGTATCCTTTAGAACTGATAACATATTGGGGTGGGAAATAAACTTCGACAAACAAAAGATCTAATTGCTTCCAAAACCACAGGCTAGCATACGGAATTGGGGCTGAAATCCATTCACCTATTTTTAAAAGGATTTGATTCCACGTTAGAGGGATAATCTTTTCCTATTACCCACACTCATAACGCACACATTTTTCTTGATATGAACTTTCAGTCAGTCAAATGTGTGACATCCCTTAATGAAAAAGTACCAAGTCAAAACAATACATCCCAAACCATGCATATTTTGAACAGCTTTATATGTACAACAAAGCAGTATCTTAAACAAAGGCATAACAACAACAAAAAGCATTTTTAACCTGAATTTTCTCTTAGGTTAAAACTAAGTGTTACAATGCACATTATTCACTAAGTATCTTTTTATTAACCTGATTCATCATATTGGAGCTAGTCATTCATTCAAGCCGAGTAAATAATTTGGGAGCAAAAACCGAGCACAAAGCAATTTTTCTAATGAATCATCAGTCACAAACATTTCCATTGTAGCTTTAAAAAGCTACAAACAATTGCCCAAATCATTCTTTTAAACATTTACTCTGTTTGTCCAGCTATGAGACTAAGCTCTTGGGAAAATGAACTGAATGAAGTATATGAGGATATTCGATCCCTGAGAATTTTCCAGGGCTTTTAACATGACTCTGTACTCTTAATATTGCCAATTGCATTGCTCCGTGATTTAATAATATTTTGTGCTTCCCACCCCACTCCTAACCTGTGATTTCCCTGTCATTTTTATTGGTAAAACATTTCCGCTTTAATGATAGAGAGAAAATGTAACATATTTTGAACAATTCCTTAGCTGCACAATGGTAGCACCTGAATCAAAGTGATGGTTTTTCGCAGGGTCTAAAGATGACGAGATTGATAACGTACTGAGTATGTATCTTATCTCTAATAATCGTCAGCAAGCTTAAATTAATATTGAGGCTATTTTCCTCAGGAGTAAGGAGATAATGGGAGAATAAAACCTGTACCTAGATTTTGTAATTTTAAAACCCTGTGGTCAAATAACGCCAAGCATTCACATTCCCTCGGAGACAAACTCAAAGGATTTTGAGTTGCAATGATGAATGCATTGCATTCCTTCTTGTAGAATGTTACTGTTTTGGAGACCTTTCTAGATTTTTATGTACTGTTTCTATATTTTGTAAGATTGTTTTAGAGTTACGTTTTATCTTAGGCTGTGTAGACACTGCCATTTGCTCTGGCTTCAGTGTGCTCCCAACATGATGTTACCCAAAATCCAGAGCTATATTGCAGTTTCTTGAGAAATGCTGCTGTTTTATGCATTTACCTTCAAAACAGCTTTAATCTGGAAGAGAAACTTAAGCCACATTCAGTTCAGAGTAAAGCTGTGGTGCGTACATTTGAGCCAAGCACACCGGTAATGCACATCAGGTGAAAACATCCTGGTCATCTCTCTGGTGTGCAACTTGAAACACAGATGAAGGAAACAACCTCGTTGTGTTTGAAGCCACAAATGTACACTTAGGTAGGAAGAACCAGCTGCAAGATATAAGATGAGGGACATCCAGGTTGCCAGTAGTACGTGTGAAAGGGATCTGGGGGTCTTGGTAGAGGCACAAACTTAACATGAATCAACAGTGTGATGCAACAGCAAAAAATGTGGATGCTATTCTAGGCAGCATCAACAGAAGTCCAGTGTCACAATCAGCGCTGTAGCTAGGTAATCTTGCTGTCAGGAATTCAGCCTACACCCGAGTAGGACCCTGGTAAAGACCCTGGCATTTTGGCTAATCTACTTTATTTACATATAAATACACACAGAGCACTGCAACATGGCTCCCTCTCTCTCTAGCATCAGGCAGCAAAGAGAAAAAGAACAAAGGACAATAGTCCCACTTCATGGAACACAATAACAAACATCCTGTTTCCGTCACTTCCCACTCTGTGGAGTCAAAACATATACCGTCATGTGAAAGACAACAATCCCATGACTGCAACCATGGAGCAGGAATTCTAACACTTGCGCCCCTGGCAGAACTGTCATGTTGCGCCCCCTAGCCATGGACAAATTGGCTCTTCTTTCCACCTCTCCTCCAACCCCAACCCCTGCCACCCATTCAATTCACCCTCTATTTAAAACCTTTTCTAATGAGGCAGTAATCAATATTTTTATTTCTAGACATATTTTAAGCCAATTTTGCACAGGGGGAGCTCACCTGTGCCCCTGGCGGGGGCCCATCTCACTACCCCCTAGCTATGGCCCTGGTCCCAATCAAGGGAAGGGATAGTACTACTCTGTTCTGCCTTGGTCAGTCCACACCTGGAATACTGTGTGAAATTCTGGGCACCACAACTTAAGGGGGATATTGACAGTCTGGAATATGTGCAGAGGACGACTTAGATGATCAAGGGTCTGGAAACCAAGCCTTATGAGGACCAGTTGAGGGAGCTGGGTATGTTTAGCCTGAATAAGAGGAGACTGATAGGAGATATGATAGCCATCGTCAAATATCTAAAGGGCTGGCACATGAAAGATGGAGCAAGCTTGTTTTCTCCTGCTGGGACCCAAAAAGAAGACCTTTCTGACCATAAAAGCTGTTCGATAGTGAAACAGACTCCCATGAGAAGCTCTCCTTCCTTGGAGGTTTGAAAGCAGAGGCTGGATGGACATCTGTTATGTATGATCTTGTTGGGATTCCTGCGTTGGACTAGATGAGCCTCATGGTCCCTTCCAATTCTATGATTCTATGCACATTACCTTATTTGTCGTTAGCTGCCATGGACACCATTGTTTGGAAAGGCAGAAGAGACATTTGGATAGGTAGACAGAAAGACAGATAACTTTGAGACAGTCTAGTTCCACTGCGAGAGAAAGAGAAACAAAACTACGGGGTTGGACAAATGGAAGCAAACTGAATTTGATACCAAGCTCAGAGGTCTAAGAAGAGATATTTTAAGCACCCTCCATTTTTCGAACAAAAGACACAATGAACACACACACATGCTCATGCTTATTCCACCCTTTTTCGCCTCATCTGGCAGCCGCTTTCCGGTCCAGCAGACACTAGCATCTAATGAGTCAAACTTCCCATTTTCAGACTAATCAGTCGGCTGCACTAATTGCAAATGCAAATATGCAAATTTATATTAATTAATTACTCTGCTAATTAGTTCTGCGGTCTTTTTGGGTAATAAATCATTGTGCAGTGGAAAGGAAACAAGTCCTGTCCCATTTCACTCCACATAAAAATTTAATGCACTCATTGGAGAAAATATATATTTAAAAGTCTATTCCAATCTCTATGCCGCTACTGATGAGTCTCCTAAAGATAGGTACCATTGTGAAGAGGCTTCCACATCTTCAGCAAATGCCATCACTAAGGTGCCTGTTAGCAATTTAATTATCACATTATGAGCTTCAGAAAAAAGCCAGTTTGCCGTGCTGCAGGCTGTGACTTCAAGCTCACTGGGTTCACACATTTCCCTGCAAACACTTCTAAGCCTGAAGATGAACACACAGAACCAAACGTTGCATTCTCTAAACCTAAGTGGATACCAATCGCACTCGCCAGTCATGAACTGTAAGTAGCCAAGAATCCAGTCCCATAGATAAATGACTGTTGCCCTATTCATCTGGGCTCAATCCTTTGTCCCTGCTCCTGTTCAGAGGCTCAAATGTGGAAGAAGAACTCCCAACTAAATAGATGCTTTGGGGATTAAGCTAAAATGGCAGGAGGATGATAAATGGTCCTTTGGCACTCTGTGGGATCATCCAGCACAATCTGTACACTGAATGGATAGGATTAATAACTTATTAATAAATAGGAAACTTTGCCAATATTAACACCATCTTGATCGGTTTGCAGAAGCATCGCAATAGTCCCAAATATTTCTACACTGGAGCAGACCAAAGTTTGGAACTGTAATATGTATCTTGTTTAAGTGTTAGAGCTGTTCCACTGAGTCATATAAAATAAAAGTTGATTAACTAAGCTGTCCAGTTATATAACATATAACTTGATATACTGTGTATGGTAAAGGTAAACGTAAAGGGACCCCTGACCATTCAGTCCAGTTGTGACCTACTCTGGGGTTGCGGCGTTCATCTCGCTTTACTGGCCAGCGTACAGCTTCCGGGTCATGTGGCCAGCATGACTAAGCCGCTTCTGGCGAACCAGAGCAGCGCATGGAAACGCCGTTTACCTTCCCGCCGGAGCGGTACCTATTTATCTACTTGCACTTTGACGTGCTTTCGAACTGCTAGGCTGGCAGGAGCTGGGATTGAGCAACGGGAGCTCACCCGATTGCAGGGATTCGAACCGCCGACCTTCTGATCGGCAAGTCCTAGGCTCTGTGGTTTAACCCACAGTGCCACCCGCATCCCAATATACTTTTGTGTGTGTGTGTGTGTGTTGTGTGTGTGTATACACAGTACACACACACACAAAAAAAAAACAAAAAACACCACAAGAAACCATGGCTAAAACATTTCCAAAATGGCTGCTTACCAGGGTGGGTGACTGTTGCAGCCGATTGTTCTGGGTTCCAGCCCCCAGGGAGCAGGTTTGGGGTCGGCAGCTGGCAGATGGGGAATTCCCTAGGCTGGCCGCTTGGATTGGTGGGCTTTCCTGCCATCCGTCTATTTGAATTCTGGCCAATCCAGTGAGGCTGAGTGGGCGGAGCTTGAGAGAGGACCAGGGTGGCGCAGGTTTCACTTCTGTCTGCCCCCAGCCTATAAAGGCCATCTGCGCCCTATTGCAGGGACCAGCCAAATAACATCCCTTCCTGCCCTGTTCATTAGTGCTGTGTGTTTTGTACGCTAACCTTTTCCTTCCTAGGGCACTGCGTTTATTGGTTTTGCTGTGGTTTGATCATGGTTGCTATTTTCAGAACCGGGAAGGAATTTTCCTACAGGCTGGCCCCACTTGCAGGTCTTCCCTTCCCCATTGCAATAGTCACAACTTTGAAGGATAAGGCATTGGGTGGAATCCTTTTAGTCTAACAGGTGTGCATGCAGTAGATGGGCCATAGAGCTTCCTTTCTGACTTTTGGAAGACATCTGAAGGCAGCCCTGTTTTGGGAAGTTTTTAATGTTTGATGTTTTATTGCAATAATAATAATAATAATAATAATAATAATAATAATAATAATAATAATATTCTGTTGGGAGCCACCCAGAGTGGCTGGGGAAGACAAAGCCAGATAGGTGGGGTATAGGTGGATTATTATTATTATATTATTATTATTATTATTATTATTATTATTATTATTATTATTATTATTATTATTATTCAGCAGCTTGGGAGAGCCATCCGTGTAGATCTGTGTCTTGCTGACGACCCATTAATCCTGGACTTGACTCTGCCTTCCACCAGGGGGGCTAAGGGATGTCTAAGTCAATGCCTAAGCCAAATCCAACCCACATCTGGAATCAATAAAGTTGTGAACAATTTTAAATCCCAGAACGTAGTCCTGCCTAGCTTGTTCACCTTCCTAGGTTAGGCCTTGTTTACTGTGAGTGGATACGCAATAGACTCCACTCCCTAATTTACCCACATAACCAAAACCTTAGCCCATATAATTGAAACCTTCAATGAAGAGAAGGAAGGAAATTTAAACAAGGAGGAAGAACAAAGGAGGTATAAGATGCTAAGGTCCTGACATTCAGCTAGCTGCTAATCAAACCTGGGAAAATTTCCTTCGTAATCTCCAATGTAGTGGTCAGTTTGGATCATTTGCTTGAAATAAGATCCAGGCACCCATCTTCACAGAATACAGTTCACACACACACACACACACACACACACACACACACACATGGTGGTAGCTTCTGATAGCCGAAATATAAGTTTGCTTGCCAAACTGGTTTCTGTACAGTGCTAACAAACCATTCTTGTACTTGTCTGGAAGAGACCTGAGACTGCTGGGCCTGCACTTGAATGACTGGTGTTGAAGTAATTCGTACACAGAGTAGACCGACTTTTAAAAATGCCTTAAGTCTATTGATTTCTATGGGTCAAATTGTGTATGCTGATTAGATTTCTGGGCAATTTGCAGAAGATTAGCAAAAGTTTCTTCTCACTTCCAATTGTAGCAACATCATTTTTATATTCCAGATTGGTGGTTTGGGGGGGTGGGGTTTACATGCTTTATTGAAATTAATTGATAACAAACCATTCTTGTGTGTGGCATGTCCACGTATACAAATAAAAAACAGTTCAATCTTATTTAGTCCAATTCACCATAGATTCTTACTAAAATGCATAAGACTGGTGTTTTACTGTGGGTGTATGCTGCAACTTGTTCTTGACACAATGATAGCACATCAGAGCTGTATTTATTCGCCTTCAGTTTGTCCCCCCCCCCCCAAAGCTACCACATCATTGCTGTCTGGAAGGTCTATAGCACAACAAAAGGGGGACAAAAATAAACCAGAACATTAGTGGTATAAAGAGTTATGGGATTTCAGCAGGAAGCTATGACTGGTCGATCCCTGGTAGCTATTGATCGATCGCGGGTTCTTTTTTAGTTGTGTGGGAAGAATATCCAGCCCTGCCCCCTCTCCGCATCCTCCATTTGCACACAAGTGCTAGAACGGAAGACAGAGGCTGAGTTTTTCCTGCATGAACTTCTTGTGATCAAGTTTTTCCTATCCCCCCTAAAAAAAGGTTAACAACTTTGACTTTCTTTCCTAAAAAAAGCTCAACTTCAACCTGCTCCCCCCCCCCAGGTAGATCACTGCCAGTTTTTTATTGCGTGGACAGGCGGAGTCCCCAGATCCCACGCGGTCCCCCCGTCATGTGGAATAACGACTCAAGACAACGTGCTATGGGGATTAAATTGGCCACAACTTTATTAAATTTCAAATGTGGGTAGACCTTGGCTCAGGCATTGGGCGTTCTCCCTCCCCAGTCCCCAGCCGGGGACCTAGGGAGCATCAGGGTTATCCAGTGTGTGGGGGGGGGGATGGGCCAGCTCTGGAGAACATATGTTCAAGCAGAGATAGCCGCCCCCGTAACGCCACCACCGCAGGGGAGAGCAATGACGACCTTTCAGCGTACGGTCAAAGCCTCCCTTCAGAAAAACCCTTTAACGGGGAACCCTGGTATCGCCGCCGCAAAGAGGAAGATGGACAAAAGGATTCCACCCAAGGCCTGATACCGCCAAAGTTGTGACGTTTTGCTACGGGAAAGGCGAAACCTGCCAATGCAGGGAAATTCCTTTCCGGCCCTTTAACAGCGACCTTAACGTAGCAGCGCCCGCATACCTGTGAAGAAAGGTTAACCTGCAAAACCTGTGAAGAAAAGTTAACCTGCAAAATAAGACATTAACTGAGGGTGGGAAGGGTGGGAGAAGCTCTGGAGCCAAGTGAGGATTCCCAGATAAGATCCTCCCTCTATTGTGTGGGCAGGTAATCCCTCCCCTACCTGGCCTGGTCTCCTTGGCAACGCTTCCCCCAGGTGGGATTGGGCAACTGACTGAGGTAGGCGGAGACCTCCAGGTATCCCACCTGAGGGAAGGCAAAGCCAAGCCTATGCTGTTGGGGCCGCTCCAGATCTAGGGGCTGCACGCGTCCACGCAAAGGGCGCCCCCCGTTTTAAGAGGGGAGCGGTCATTCTGTGAGTAGGTCGCAGTCTCTTGGGAGTTGGACATCCCTGATAGATACTGATTAGAAATGCAGCCAACCCAAAAGTTTTGGATTACTGAATTGGTGCTGCGTTCAGACACCCGGTTGTTTAATTCTGCATGTCTTTTGAGATACTATACACCAGGGATGTCCAACCGCTCAAGCACGATCAACTGGTTGATCCCTGGTAGCTATTGATAGATTGCGGGTTCTTTTTTAGTTGCGGGGGAAGAAGAATAGCCAGCCCTGCCCCATCCTCCATTTGCGCACGATCGCTAGAACAGAAGACAGAGTTTTCGCTGTGAGGCTGATTTTTTCCTGAGCAATCTTCTTGTGATCGAGTTTTTCCTATCCTACCTAAAAAAAGGTTAACAACTTCAACCTGCTCCCCCCCCCCACCTGGGTAGATCACTGCCAGTTTTTTATTTTGTGAGTAGATCACAGTCTCTTGGGAGTTGGACATCCCTGATAGACACTGATGAAAAACGAACCCACCCCAAAAGTTTTGGATGACTGAATTGGTGCTGTGTTCAGACACCCGGTTGTTTAATTCTGCATGTCTTTTGCACCTGGCTCTAGCTGGTGGGTCTTGAGGTTTTAGTGAAGAAGAAGAACTTGCAAGCCTGACAAATGCCCATCCCTGTGGTATAGGTGGAGTTTTCGGAAGAAAGCAGAGAAAAAGACATTAGCATGCAAGCAGAATTTAGATATTCAGATATGCAAATGAATATGTTTTAAAGGCTGGATGGCATTGTGCTCTTTTCAGATTTACAGGCACACAGCACCACTAGGAATCAAACTGTTTGTTCTACACTTCTAACCGCTCCCCCCACCATGATCCTTGCCTGCGATTAGCAAACATTTCTTTCCGAGAGCCTCCAAGTTCACAACAAATACTTAAGGGTTTTGACAATTCTCCACAGGTACCAAATAAATAATTAAAACCTACTAGGTAGTGAAGGGGCTTTGTGCTGGCTCTTTGAAGTGGCCTTTAAATTATTAAATTAAAATAATTGCTTAAATCTGAAGTAACGCAAGACATCTACCTTGCAAAGGACTCAGCGTACCCCTAGTTAATTCAGCTTCTGTTCTCAATGATAAAGCACCAGCTCCAGCCTCAAACTGGATTGCGACTCAAGTCCAGAAGAAGATGCTACTAATTGAGTCACTTTGTCAATTGCAGAGTATTGTTGTTGTTGTTTAGTCGCTTAGTCGTGCCTGACTCTTCGTGACTCCCTGGACCAGAGCACGCCAGGCACTCCTGCCTTCCACTGCCTCCCACAGTTTGGTCAGACTCATGTTTGTAGCTTCGAGAACACTGTCCAACCTTCTCGTCCTCTGTCGTCCCCTTCTTCTTGTGCCCTCCATCTTTCCCAACATCAGGGTCTTTTCCAGGGAGTCTTCTCTTCTCATGAGGTGGCCAAAGTATTGGAGCCTCAGCTTCAGGATCTGTCCTTCCAGTGAGCTGCAGAGTATTACTCAACAAGCAGACTGAACTTCTGCACCAGGCAAAAAATAACTTTCCAACAGTTGGCTTCACACCCAAAAGGCACACTCACCCATTGTCTACTGAGTCAGATGTAAACCAACAATCCTTGTATAATTTTATGTGCAGTGAAGGGCTGAACATTTTGCCATCAAGCTACTATCATCTTAATGGTGGCGTCTCATTTATCCAACTCACCTCTCAGAGTTGACCAGCTCAAGGCGATATGAGCGGGAAGCTACCCTTGGTCCTGTTGACTTTATATCGTCTAAGGCTGACTTGCTACAGTGGAGTGAGGCTACCAGGTGCTTCTGTTGCACAAATATAAGGTGAGCAGACAAGAAAAGCTATGGATCACCTTGTAGCCAAGGTGGAGTCACCCAAGCAAGGAAGACAAGTGGGGGCTTCTCTGAGAGGTAGTGTGGTGTAGTGGTTAAGAGTGGTAGTCTCATAATCTGGGGAACTGGGTTCGCTTCCCCGCTCCTCCACATGCAGCTGCTGGGTGACCTTGGGCCAGTCACACTTCTCTGAAGTCTCTCAGCCTCACTCACGTCACAGAGTGTTTGTTGTGGGGGAGGAAGGGAAAGGAGAATGTTAGCCGCTTTGAGACTTCTTTGGGTAGTGATAAAGCGGCATATCAAACCCAAACTCCTCCTCCTCCTCCTCTTCTTCTTTGATTTTGTCTCCTGAAGGTGGTAGTGGACCCTGGAGTCTGAAATTTCAGCAGCACCCTGTGCAACACCAAGATTCAGGGAGGGACGGTCTCACCTTCCATTCTATGTCATAGTTGCAGCATCCCTGAGTGACTGAACAGGTTGTGCTCCTCTAAATCTACGTCTGCTAAGGAGACCTGCACTCTTGGGTGAAGTTAAGGCTGTTGTGTATCCATTTGCATAGAATGCAGCTGAGCGCCTTTATTAGTTCCATAACGGCCACTGTCTTCATTCTGGGCATTAAAACAACAAATACAACCACCCTGTTGAGAATATATATATGGATTCCAATGAAATGTTTTTCTTTATATAGCTAAAAATTGCCCAGCTTTCCATCTGTTTATTGAAGGACTCCGCACAACATGAAAAAGATGCCCCTTGCATGCTTGAATAGAAAACCAGCAGATTCAGCTCTGCTCATGGAAATAATTTGGGGTTCAATTGGCTAAGAATCTCATTTGCACAAGCGCCATTAAAATGAAAGGGTTTTGCTCATGGTTGTAAAACATGGTCACAATCCTAATTTGCTCTATGCATACTCTTCAAGAGGGATCCTGGGGGAAAGACTCTGGAGTCCTGTTCAGCAACTATTTGTGGTACTTTGAGGAGGAAAAGTTTGGCCCCAGGCCTCTCTCCCACTATGGACAGCCAAAGCCACTGGTCCCTCCACAACTGGAGAACCAGAAGGTAAACTTCAACATGAACACATTTTACCCACGAAAATAGAGCTTAGCACTGGGATCGGGGGAGCACTCACTCAAACTCAGTTTTTCAGATCGCATGCAGATCTTCCCAAGTATCTCTGGTGGTTACAAGTGCTCTTCAAACATAAGAAAGATGCCATTACCAGGTCAGATTTTCAGTCCATTTAACCCTACTCTTAAATGGCAGCACCTCTCCAAGTTCTCAGGCAGAGGACTTTTGCATCAACTGCTACCTGGAATCCTTTGAGCTGAAGTCCTGAGCCCATGGTTTCTGTGCACATGGAGCCATTTTAAAAGGTTGAAAGTCCCGTGGGCCTTTTTTTTTTTTTGGTGGGGGAAGGGGAGCAGGGGGGCATGGATGCCCTTTCACCTGCCCAACTATCTAAGCAGTGAAATGCCATTTGCCGTATCAGGGAGAGCTTCAGTTTGTGGTTCGAGGACCCGACCCCCGCGAAGTAAAATGAAGACACAGGGACAAGTGATATAAGGTTAATGGGCTAGAAAAGGCCACAACTTTATTGATTACAGCAATGAAAAGGTATTGGCTTAGGCATTGGATCGCGAAACAAGTGGGTTTATTCACCAGGGGTTCATCACCTGTTGATGCTAATCCAACTATAGGCTCACCCCTGATGTCACCGAGGGTCCTGCCATGGCCTCCCGCCAAGCAGGCTTCGGACGGAATACACGACCGCCAGATTCCTTTAATGGAATACCCCTAGACATTGAAGGCATAGGCGATGGCCACACCTAGCACTTTGACACACCACAACACATTATTCCAATGCCTAACCTACCCACCAATACCACCAAAAAGTTGTGACGATTGCTACGAGGTAGGCGAAAAAACCAAAAAGCCTAATGCCAAATGGAAAAAACTCCTACCAGGCCCCCCGGGCAACCGGGGCGACCAACCTAAGGTCCATAGCAAGGCCAATGACCTAAGCCCTAACTCAAAGGGAGTGGAGGGTGGGTGACTCGCACAGGACGACAAAGAGAAATGAGGCCGGGGAAATGGCTGGCACTGCAGCATAAAGGCGGCTGGACACGCCCCCGCCCCCCCCGTGGCACCTGGTTGGACGGCCACCGGGGGGCGTGAGTGCCAGCCAGGTGAGCTGGAGGCAGGGGGCGACGCCCCCTGCTAGGAGCGGTGTTCGGGCTCCCGTCCACAACCACTCCCCTCTCTTTCAGGGAGGAGAGTCTTTGTTAAGGACCCCTGGACAGTTAAGTCCAGTCAAAGGCAACTATGGGGTTGCAGTGCTCATCTCGCTTCAAGCCGAGGGAGCCGGTGTTTGTCCACAGACAGCTTTTCCAGGTCATGTGGCCAGCATGACTAGACAGCTTCTGGAGCAACGGAACACCATGACGGAAGCCAGAGCACACGGAAATGCTGTTTATTTTACCACCACAGTGGTACCTATCTATCTACTTGCACTGGCATGCTTTTGAACTGCTAGGTTGGCAGGAGCTGGGACAGAGCAACCGGAGCTCCCCCCATCGCAGGGATTCGAACCCCCGACCTTCTGATCAGCAAGCCCAAGAGGCTCTGTGGTTTAGTCTCCCTCCCTGCTCAACCACCCCCAAATGAAATCCAAAGTGGTGCTTCTCATATAGACCTGGGAAGCTGTGTTTCAGTTTCTTTTTAAACCAAACCCTGCTGGGTGGCCTTACACAAGAATCTCTCAGCTTTAGTTGTAAAATAGGAATTATAACGACTTGATTTCCTAGGCATGAAGAAAGGCAGGACTAGAAATCACTTTGGAAAGATTAAGGCTTTCTGGGAGATGATCTATAATGAAATGAAAAAGGTATTTAAATATACCTTCCTGAAGAAACCAGAGGCCTTCCTCCTGGGCATAGTCGGCCAATTGGTGCCAAAGAAGGATAGAGGGTTTTTTTATGTATGCAACAACAGCAGCAAGAATACTTATTGCAAAGTATTGGAAGACACAAGATCTACCCACCCTGGAAGAGTGGCAGATGAAGGTGATGGACTATATGGAATTGGCGGAAATGACTGGCAGAATCCGAGACCTGGGAGAAGAGTTGGTGGAAGAAGACTGGAAGAAATTTAAAGACTATTTGCAGAAACACTGTAAAATTAATGAATGTTAAAATGATGTTCGATTGAAAATAAGTGGTATTAGCAACAAAGTTATTAAGAATATGCAAAAATGAATTGATAATGGTTGGAAATATAGAGTTATAATATGTTAAGATATAGAGTTAAGACAATGAATGAGGGTAAGGATTTGCTGATTTGATTATGTAAATGGGATACAAAAAAGGGGAGGTGAGAGGAGGTCAAGGAAACAAGCAAATGAGCTCAAAGTTATAAAAAACGGATTTGTTTTTAATTTTTTCTTATTTTATTTTTGTCTTTTGTCTTTTGTCTTTTGTATTTTTATTTTCATTTTTTATGTATTTTTGTACTTATGTCTTTGTGTAAAATTTTAATAAATATTTCTTTAAAAAAAATAGAAATCACTTTGGAACATGGGCAAAGCAAATATGGTGGGGGGTCCATATATAACAATATGGACTACATAAAAATTGAACCCCGTGTGAAATATTTCCCAGCAAACCCACATGTATTGCTGTAGTTAAAATTCATATTTTAAAAGACATGCAACTGGGATGAGACAGTGGAAAAGAGGACAGCTTCCAAAAAAGTACGCATAAAGGCAACCCGACTGTTGTTTTTATTTTGGAGGGGGTGGTGATAAACGGCAGAGAAAAAGCAAACATGCAAAACGAAAAAAAAAACCCTGAGGGCAAACAACAGAATGAGGGGAGAAACCACCTAAGCAAAAAATAAAAATAATGATTTGGGGAAATGGCAGTAAAATGAGGGGGGAAACACATTCATCTACAAAGAAGCTTCGTGAACAGAGCCTTCAGGCTTTTTCCCAAGAGAGGTGCGGCATCTCACCCAACCATCAACATCTCTGGGGAGAAATGGAGCAGAGCATACTCTGAACAGCTTATTGTTCCCAGGAAAAGTGATGTGTCAGTCACCCTGCTTTGCCAAACGTATTCTCCAATGATGGACTTTTACATGCATTTGCCCTCTGTGATCATTTAATATACGGAATGCCTTGCAAATCTAATACACAGCAATGTATCTCTGTGCACAGCACACAGTGCGCTGAGTGACGTGGTCCTCATTTGTAGGCTACTACTAGGTTGCCACCTCCTGGCCACGAGTGCCCAGGGAATATCAGTTACGACAACTGGAAAGTATTTTGACGAGGTTGCCTTAGGTATGTAAATTAGAGAGTTTGGACTTGATATCCCGCCTTTCCCTCCCCTTAAGGAGTCTCAAAGCGGCTAACATTCTCCTTTCCCTTCCTCCCCCACAACAAACACTCTGTGAGGTGAGTGGGGCTGAGACTTCAGAGAAGTGTGACTAGCCCAAGGTCACCCAGTAGCTGCATGTGGAGGAGCGGGGAAGCGAACCCAGTTCACCAAATTATGAGTCCACTTCTCTTAACCACTACACCATGCAGGTGGCACTGTGGTCTAAAATCACAGAGCCTAGGGCTTGCCAATCGGAAAGTCGGTGGTTTGAATCCCCATGATGGGGTGAGCTCCTTTGTTGGGTCCCTGCTCCTGCCCACCCAGCAGTTTGAAAGCACGTCAAAGTGCAAGTAGATAAATAGGTACCGCTCCAGTGAGAAGGTAAATGGCATTTCCGTGCACTGCTCGGGTTCGCCAGAAGCAGCTTAGTCATGCTGGCCACATGACCCGGAAAAATGTCTGAGGACAGCAAAGCGAGATGAGCGCCACAACCCCAGAGTTGTTCGTGACTGGATCAGGGGTCCTTTACCTTTACCTTTACTAGGTTGCCAACTCCTGGCCACAAGTGCCCAGGGAATATCAGTTACGACAACTGGAAAGTATTTTGAAGATGCTCCCTTAGGTATGTAAATTCTTAGACAACACCTAGGAAGAAATCGTTCCTTCCATTTGGGGCACAGTCACGCCATGCTTTTAAAGCACATTCAATGCATACTTTAAACATGTGACTCCCCCCAAAAAGAATCCTAGGAACTGTAGTTTCTCCTCACAGAGATTTGTATCTCTGTGTCCTTAAACTACAGGAAGAGGATTCTCCTGCTTTTTAAGGAAAAGATTTGGCAGCTTTACTTTTAGTTTTTAAAAAATGATTTAGGAAGCCGAATTAGAAAGCTTCGATATACAGAAATAGTCATGGCAAACCAGCTACTCAT
Organism: Podarcis gaigeae; assembly: GCF_964106915.1. Lineage (NCBI taxonomy): Eukaryota > Metazoa > Chordata > Lepidosauria > Squamata > Lacertidae > Podarcis > Podarcis gaigeae. The sequence continues at coordinate 53,513,155 of NC_139688.1, read as the reverse complement.
TGTTGATACACATCAACACCACTAAAGATGCTGTTCTCTGCCTCCTTTACTTCCCCACCCAGGTACTAGGAGCGTCCACCAAGTAATCTCTCCTTTATGGCATCCTTTAACCACAGTTGCCTTACCCTAGAGTTGTCAACTCATCAAAGAAACCAATAACCTAATCAAATGAGTTTTATAATAATAATAATAATTTATTATTTATACCCCGCCCATCTGGCTGAGTTTCCCCAGCCACTCTGGGCAGCTCCCAATCAGTGTTAAAAACAGTACAGCATTACATATTAAAAACTTCCCTGAACAGGGCTGCCTTAAGATGTCTTCTGAATATCAGGTAATTCTTTATCTCTTTGACATCTGATGGGAGGGCGTTCCACAGGGCGGGTGCCACTACCAAGAAGGCCCTCTGTCTGGTTCCCTGTAGCCTCACTTCTCGCAATGAGGGATCCGTCAGAAGGCCCTCGGCACTGGATCTCAGGATCCGGGCTGAACGATGGGGGTGGAGACGCTCCTTCAGGTATACAGGACCGAGGCCGTTTTAATTGGTTAAACAATGAAATGTTTATGAATATGATGAAATCAGTAGTTTTGAAGGCCGGGAAGACTTTGATTTTAGATGGTGCATGTATGTGTTACAGGAAGCAACTTTTTAAATCAGATAGTCCCTCTTCTATGAAAGAAAAGGGGAAATGCATTTTACAAGACCAGGGGTCAGCAAACTTTTTCTGCAGGGGGCTGGTCCACTGTCCCTCAGACCTTGGGGGGGGGGCAGACTATATTTTGGGCAGCGGGGGAGAACAATTTCCTATGCCCCACAAATAACCCAGAGATGCATTTTAAATAAAAGGACACATTCTCTACTCATGTAAAAACATGCTGATTCCCAGACCATCAGTGGGCTGGATTTAGAAGGCAATTGGGCCGGATCCAATCCCCAGGCATTAGTTTGCCTACCCATGTGTAAGACCCTGCAGTTCTTTTTTAAAAAAATACTTAGCCTTTTTTTAATTTTTTTTAAGAAATAGGGATAAAATTAAAGTTTTCCTGAATTCTGCTCAGAAAGTGGAATTTGGTCTGAGCCCTGTTGTTTGAGGCAAAACTCACCTCCGTGAAATGGCAAATCAGGCCATTGCATACCCAACCACAGAGTCTCCGCCCCCAAAAGCCTGACAGGCTAAAGGGATAGAAAGAAATGCACCTGGCAATTGTCTGGGATTTAAAAGGCCACAACTTTATTAATATCCTGGCCGACTGAGTTGCTGAGTGCAGCACTGGCCTGCTTCTATGGGTGGGGAGTGGACCTGAGGGAAAACTGCAGCCTCCAGGTCTGCCCCCCTGGTTCCACCCCCCTGGCTGCCATGGATAGACTGAATTTGAACAGCAGGCCTGGTGTGGGCCCAAGATGCTCTGTGGCAGCCGGGGAAGTAGCCAACGGCCACAAACAAGATGGCGAGGCTCCAGAGGCGTAAGGAGCGGCACAGTGGATTGCAACAGCTGTCCACCCTGGGAGGCCATTACCAGCTTCCTCTCTTGAGCATCTGTGGCTATGTATCCTCCAACTACTTGCATTTGCACAATTGGTTTCAATCTCACAAAAGTGCAGTATTCGCCATGTGCGCCACCTTGCCCCCGCAATTGAGGGGGCTGGGGTTTCATGACGTCAGCACACCCCATCGCTATCCTCGGCCCTGCAAGGCCTCCTAAAAACATACTCCCTTCCTTTGGCTTTGCGCACTCTGAGTAGGAAACATAGGACTGTATAGGTCAGTAGAAGACTTAATGGGCTTACACAAGGACATTTACACATTTTCTGTCATAGGTGAGTGCCAGTTAGTAATCACACAGTTCCAAGTTGGAGTTAACTCTCTATGAGCAAGAACACAGTCTCCACAGACTTGGTTTGAGTGCCAGGCCTAATGAGCAGAGCAGCTCATTCCCAGTCTTGCTCCATGGAAACCAGTTGCCAAGACTGAAAGTCCCTAACCTCTTCACAACCATCTAAGTACCCTCCTCTGCAGGCTTTTCACAAGCAATTGGAGACTGCGCCTGCATGCAGCCAACCTCTCCTCCACCCTCTTCACGCCTCTTCTGGTTCTGGAAGACCAGAAGAGATGGGCACTTGTCACAGCAGGAGGAGGAGACACCTGTGCCTCTTCACCATCCTGGCTCATCCCTTGGCCTCTCTCATCCCACTCAGAGCTCTGACCTCTCTCTACTACAGACTTTCCCAGCTCACCAGGCCCTGTTACCTCTTCAGCTTCTGACACCTCCTCCTGCCTACCTGCCCACAGACTGTCTTGCCAGAGTGGTGCATGCTCTAGCTATCTCCCGCTTGGATGACTGCAATGCGCTCTATGTGGGGCTAAATTTGAAGCTGACCTAGAAACTACAACTAATCCAGAATGCGGCAGCTAGACCGGTGACTCGTAACAGCCACCGAGACCATATAACACCAGTCCTTAAAGACCTACATTGGCTCCCAGTACGTTTCTGAGCACAATTCCAAGTGTTGGTGCTGACCTATAAAGCCCTAAATGGCCCCGGCCCAGTATACCTGAAGGAGCGTCTCCACCCCCATCATCCAGACCGGACACTGAGGTCCAGCTCCGAGGAACATCTGGCGGTTCCCTCACTGCGAGAAGTGAGGTTACAGGGAACCAGGCAGAGGGCCTTCTCGGTGGTGGCGCCCGCCCTGTGGAACGCCCTCCCATCTGATGTCAAGGAAATAAACAACTATCTGACTTTTAGAAGACATCTGAAGGCAGCTCTGTTTAGAGAAGTTTTTAATATTTGATGGTTTATTGTGCTTTTAATTCTGTTGGGAGCTGCCCAGAGTGGCTGGGGAAACCCAGCCAGATGGGTGGGGTAGAAAGAAAGAAAGAAAGAAAGAAAGAAAGAAAGAAAGAAAGAAAGAAAGAAAGAAAGAAAGGAAGGAAGGAAGGAAGGAAGGAAGGAAGGGAGGAAGGAAGGAAGGAAGGAAGGTAGGTAGGTAATAATCATCGTTATTCCTCCAGTCTGCTCCCTCTTCTCCGACCACTCATCGTCATCACCAATCTCTGGGCTCTGAGTCTTTTTCCCTTCGGGGTTTCCCAGCTGGTTCGTTCCACCATTTCTCTGTGTCCAAGCACTCAGGAAGAGGTTGCAGCAGCTAGCCCTACGCTGCTGCTGCTGCTATGTAAGCCAGCTTTGCCCCAGTATTTGAATTCACCTTGGCACAACCATCTCCATAGCATGGACAAGCTCTGTGCTTGATATATGCATAGAGGCTCTCCATATTGCTACCACACACTGCCAATGCAGTATGTGTCTGGCAAAGACCCCTTGGCAAAGGCTGGACTAGCTAGCACACTTCCTGGGCCCCCTCATCCATATTTTCAACTCATGTTGGGGAACTTCTTACTGTCTACGTAGAATAAAGCTCTCCCTTCAATCAACAGCATGCAATCTATATACTGGCATATGCGCTATTTTGCCTTGCCTTCCTTGATTCTGGGTTTCTATATTGTCCCAACCAGCCAACGGCATCTTTTGAGATGCCTTACTGAAACATCTTTGCATAACATTATTTTGGCAGCGGTTAACATTCTATCGCAAAAGAATCCCAATTACATTTGTATTTTGAATAAGGAAAAAATGCAAAACGCAAAACTCGGATCACCGTATAAAGTTTGAGGCTTTCATTTGGAGCCACGGAGATCTTTGCACTTGCAGTTGTTAAATTTCCATCAACATCTCCCTGAATTAAAGACTCCCTAAGTATGCATCGACCATGAAGATCATTATGGTTATGGACCCTTAACATTTAAAATAGTTTTTTTCTGTGTGCCTGTGCGTTTATCTACTTAGTCCTGCTTCCACCAACTATAGGTTGACTAGCAATTAACACTAGACCACAGCGCATCCAAATTAACGATAGCCCTGCCAATTCTAATTGGTATTCTAATTAGTCCGACAATTCTACTAATTAAGGACATTAAACTTTTTAACAAAGCCTATCTTTTCTTTTGTACTGCATGTGTTAAAATAGCTTTGGAAACATAGTGGGGGTGGAGGGAGGAACAGGAAGGTTCACTTACTGTTACTGAGATGTAAAGTTTTTTTAAAAAAGAAAGAAAAATATCTGGAAGCTTCTCAAATCCGGGAGCCAAATATTTATTCTCTCTTCATTTTGTTCCTTTCCTATTTAGAGATGCATGGTAGAAAGGAATTCCTGGCCATGCTATTCTTTGCAGATATTATGTAACTAAAGGATGAGTGAAACTAACGCGGTACGAAAAATGTCTTCCATTCGGGAGAGCAAGAGCAATTAATAGGGGGAAAGTTGCATTACAAAATTATCAAAAGAATGGCAAAATGATGAAATTCTTATGTGGGCAGAGCTAGGGCTTTGTTGCACTGACCTTACCTTTGAAGAAGCCAAGTGCGGTTATGTCTGCAAGCAATCTCCCTGGTGATCTGCATTTTGCAGCCTCCCCAGGTGCCTGCATTTCTGGAACCCCCATGACATCCTTGTGGTTTTCTCTAAATGTGGAAGGCCAATGAGAGCTGTTTATTGCTTTTGGGGTTTTTTTTAGTGCCCTTATTAAAGGCACCTAAATGCGGGGAAAATCAGAAACCAGGAAGACCAAATTTTTTACTGATTGGAATAACTTTATAACGTATATTAGAGACCAGTGTAAACAGTTGAAATCACTAGTAGGAATACAATAACACTTGTAAAGTAAAATGAACTTTGGATACTATGGATATATAATAGATTACAGTACAAGATGCAGGACTAAAATTATAAATGGAACTAATGGAGGGAGGGAGATCTGAAGGTTCGAGAGAACCTTTTTTTGTTGTTTCTTTTGTGTGTGTGTGTGTGTGTGTGTGTGTGTGTATGTATATGTGTGTGTGTGTGTGTTTGTGTGTGTATGTGTATATGTATATATATATATATATATATATATATATATATATATATACACATATATACACACACACTCCCACAGGGCTTTTTTCAGTCACATGGCATGGGCAACCAGGGAGGCTGCAGTGGAATGTTAAGGGCAAAGAGATTGTCTTACTACTGATTTTGTAAACGTTCTTGGGAAAGACCTGATAACCATTTTGGCTAAAAAGCAGATGGGTGGGGGTGTCCAATCAATCAATCAATCAATCAATCTAGTGGCTACCTAGAGCCAGTAATATGGTGGTCTGGAAAAAGCCACAGAGCTGCCAAGCAGTGCTGCCATTTCACAGACCAATTCATTGAGGCAAACATTTGATTCCTGCAAATGAGTTAGTGTGACACATAGATCTTTTACTCAAGTTTGTTCCTACAACTTACTGAACACAAGACATTAATTCAAATTGGTGAAATTGTTTTCTGATCTGGGTGGGTACAGTCTAGAAAGCAAAGTTCCACTTTTTTCAATAAAGGAAGGTGTTAGTTTAAGAATTACATATAGGTGATCAAGAACTAAATGTTGAAATTCATAATTAATTCATGCTGAATGCTAATTGCTAATTGGAATATTTAATCATAATTTTTTTATTTAAAAGCTGTTCTGTATGAGTTAATATTAGGGATACACACACACAAGTAATAGATTCTGTTTTGCATCCAGGTAACTAAGCACTAAGGGACGTGGGTGGCAATGTGGGTAAAACCTCAGCGCCTAGGACTTGCCGATCATCAGGTCGGCGGTTCGAATCCCCACGGCAGGGTGCGCTCCCGTTGCTCGGTCCCAGCACCTGCCAACCTAGCAGTTCGAAAGCACCCCTGGGTGCAAGTAGATAAATAGGGACCGCTTACTAGTGGGAAGGTAAACGGCGTTTCCGTGTGCTGCGCTGGCTCGCCAGATGCAGCTTGTCACGCTGGCCATGTGACCCGGAAGTGTCTTCGGACAGCGCTGGCCCCCGGCCTCTTAAGTGAGATGGGCGCACAACCCTAGAGTCGGACACGACTAGCCCGTACGGGCAGGGGTACCTTTAACTAAGCACTAGAGCACATTTCCTCTCATTTTCAAATAGAAATAAAGGTTAGTTGACCCTCTTTGCTTTGCTCTGAAGAAACCGAAATATTAATTTCCAAGTGCTAGTCACTCAACTAATACTTGCTAGGTATTATGGTATTCCTCGCACCCAAGACAACATTTTTGGATAACAAGAGGTTTGACTATAATTAGCCGACATTTGCTTATTTCACTTAAGACTCTGATCTTGTCATGAAGCAAAAGTTTGCTAAAATTAACAGGATTGCATAAGCCAAGTTCAAATGCAACAAGAAGTCTGCTTACCCCTTCAGAAGTGGCACTATATACCTGCTCCCAATCGCCATTTCTTTATATCGCAAAAAAGAGAAACGGCTGTAGTTCAAAGTTGGGGGTGTTGTGTGTCGAGGTCCCCAAGCCACCCCCCAAATAACTCACAACGCACACTTAATTTTTGTTTAAGGTTTTTGGCATAATTTTGGCCACAACTTTATTTAAATACAAAACCGTGAGTGGTTGTTTAGGCATTGGTTAAGACTATCTGTCCCCCCGCCTGGGGACAGAACTGACTTCCGGGCACCACCGAAAGACAATGCGGGGGAAAGCAAGTCGGGGAGAAATGGAGCTGAGTCACAGACCCTCAATTCTCACCCGCCTGCTCCCCGAAGGCTTGCCGGCCCTAGTCCCATTCCAGGGATTGGACGAAAAGATGGCAAGCCCCAGGATTCCTTTAATGGAATTCCCTTTCCGCAGCAACCATGGAGGGGCAGGCCCAGCCTATCCTAACCCCTCCTCCACCAATTTATAACCAATGCCTAACCGCAACCTTACAAGTTGTGACGATTTGCTACGCATTAGGCAAAAACCAAATGGCGCAGCCAATCAGCCAGATGGACAAAATTCCTACCAAGCCCCTGCCCCAACAGCAGACGACCCCATGACAGGCATAGCAAGGTCAATGCAACAACCCCTTACTCAAGGGCGGGTGGGCGGGTGGGCGGGTGATCCGTTGCACGCAGCAAAGAGAAAGCTCCAGGCTGCGTGCAGAATATTTAAACATTTTACCCCTCCCACCAAAATTGCAACCTAACTTTTACCCCAGCAACCCAGTGAACCAGTCACTGCCCCAGGCCATCTTTAGAGACCCTGCCTGGTAACAGAGGAGTGGCTCAGCAGACCCCACCGCAACACGTGCTCTCCATGAAGGAGAAAACGCTTTGTGAAAGAAGAATATGCCTTCACTTTAAGCATGTGTGACAAAGCTTCGCTTCAAACCTTCTTGCTTCTTTGTGGTTTGGGTTTTTTTATTTTTTATCACTTCTGTTAATACAGTGTAAGTTTAATTGCTCAATATCCTTTGTGCCTTACATTTAATTTAGAACATGCTGTGCGCTTTGAAACAAACCACTCATCTCAGCAGGCACTTCCTATATGCTACACTTTTAGCCAAGTCCTACACACCTTGCGGCATCAGGTCTCCTGCAAAGGCTAAAGGGTCATGGGCTTTTTTTAAAAAAAAACAACCAGCCCCAAGCATGTGGTCAGCATAAAAGGTAAAGGCCGCCAAGACCATATAACACTGGTCTTGAAAGACCTACACTCAGTGGCGTAGCATGGGGGTGCAGGGGGGCCGTTCGCACCGGGCGCAACATCTGGGGGGGGGCGCTCGCCGCCTCCAGAGTCGCCGAAGAGCCTTGGGCGCAGGCTGTAGCAGAGCCCCATGTCTCGCGGAACCAACGAGCTGTGTGCGCGTCCGGGCTGAAGGCGTCCGGCAGGCAGCGGCTCTCAGCGCTCGCCGCGGTCCCCGCGCGCCAGGCAGCCCCTCCTCACAGCCCCGCCACCGCTACCGCTGCTGCTGCTGCTGCTGCTGCTGCTGCTGCTGCAGCTGCTGGGCCATGTTGCATTTTCCTTGCCTCTCTGCCCTCTTCCTCCTCCGGGCAAGCGGCGTCGTTTGGGCGGCAGCGCCAGCGGCAACTCGCCTCAGATCACCTGACATGGACCCGCCGCCGCCGCCATGGAAGAAGAAGCTGGCAGCGGCGGCAGGTTAGGGGTTAGGGGGCGCAAATTACTTGCCTTGCCCCAGGTTAGGGGGCGCAAATTACTTGCCTTGCCCCGGGTGCTGACAACCCACGCTACGCCGCTACCTACACTGGCTCCCAGTATGTTTCCGAGCACAATTCCAAGTGTTGGTGCAGACCTTGAAAGCCCTAAACGGCCTCGGTCCAGTATACCTGAAGGAGCGTCTCCACCCCATCGTTCTGCCCGGACACTGAGGTTCAACTCCAAGGGTCTTCTGGCAGTTCCCTCACTGCAAGAGAAGCCAAGTTACAGGGAACCAGGCAGAGGGCCTTCTCGGTAGTGGCACCCACCCTGTGGAACGCCATCCCACCAAATGTCAAAGAGAAAAATAACTACCAAACTTTTAGAAGACATCTGAAGGCAGTTCCCTGTTTAGGGAAGCTTTTAATGTTTAATAGGTTATTGTATTTTAGTGTTTTGTTGGAAGCCGCCCAGAGTGGCTGGGGAAACCTAGCCAGATGGGTGTGGTATAAATAATAAATTGTTGTTGTTGTTGTTGTTAGGTAAAGGGACCCCTGTCCGTTAGGTCCAGTTGCAGATGACTCTGGGGTTGCGGCGCTCATCTCGCTTTAGTGGCCGAGAGAGCCGGTGTACAGCTTCCGGGTCATGTGGCCAGCATGACTAAGCCGCTTCTGGCAAACCAAAGCAGCGCACGGAAAAGCTGTTTCCCGCCAGAGTGGTACCTATTTATCTACTTGCACTTGACGTGCTTTCGAACTGCTAGGTTGCCAGGAGCTGGGACTGAGCAACTGGAGCTCAGCCCGTCATGGGGATTCGAACCGCCAACCTTCAGCTCAGCAAGCCCTAGGCTCTGTGATTTAACCCACAGCGCCACCCGCATCCCACATAGTCAGCATACCCTCCAACAATTCTCCGATGAAAATAGGAATGCCCTAAATAACAACAACAATATTATTATTAATACTCTGCCCACCTGGCTGGGTTGCCCCAGACACTCTGGGCGACCTCCAACATACATAAAAACATAATAAAACATTAAGCATTTTTAAAAAAACCTTCCCTATACAGGTCTGCCTTCAGATGTCTTCTAAAGGTTGTATCTTATCTCCTTGGCTCAGGGGCCACATAACTCCATGCTCTCCAACATTTCTCCAAGGAAAATAGGGGCATCCAATTAATGTTTCTCCAATGAAAATAGGGGAAAACAGGACATTCTGGGATCAAATCAGAAACTGGGATGGCTCCCATAAATATAAGGTTGTCCCTGGAAAACAGGGACACTTGGAGAGTGTCACTGGTCTCTAAACAGCCACATGTGTCACCCAACATGATGGCCGGGTGTGGGAGATGCCTGCTTAAAGGGAGGGAACAAAAGTAGAACACCACTTCCCAAATGGCACCTCATTAATTTTTTGTGGGGGGCATTTTGTTAAAAGCACTTGGAATGTTTTAACAAAATAATTAGCAGCACAAAATAATTGGCAATAATTGGGGAAGGGCTGTAGTTCAGTGGACAGAGCATATTCTTTGCACGCAAGATTTCCCAGGTTTAATCTCCAGGGAGAAAACATGGCGAGCTGTTGCCAGTCAGTGTGTGGACAAAACGTGTTCTCCCTAGCAGAGAGCATGTGTTGCGGTGGGGGATACAAGCCACCCATTGTTGCTGGGCGGATTTGTGGAGAGACCCAGGCAGTGAATTGGTTAATTGGGTCGCTGGGGAGAATTGCTTGTTGCCAATTTTGAAGGAGGGGTCAGAGGTTTTAAATGCTGGACACCCAGCTTTGGGCGTCCTCTTGGCTGCTTGCACCGGATCACCCACCCACCCTCCCTGAATTGGGGGGGTTGTTCGCTTGACCTTGCTATGCCTGTCATGGGGTCGTCTGCCTTGAGGCAGGGGCCTGGTAGGAATTTGTCCATTTGGCTGATTGGCTGGTGCCATTTGGTTTTGCCTACTGTGTAGCAAATCGTCACAACTTGTAAGGTTGGCGGTCAGGCATTGGTTAAAATTGGTTGGTGGAGGGGTAAGTGCCTACCCCTCCAATGGTGGTGCGGAAAGGCAATTCCGTTAAAGGAATCCAGGGGCTTGCCATCCCTTTTGTCCTTGTCCCTGGCATCGGACTTGGGCCGGGCAAGCCACTAGGAACATGTGGGTGAGAAGTGAGGGACTGAGGCCCAGCTTCATTTCTCCCCCAAAATTGTTTCCCTGACTGGCTTCCGCTGGAATCCGGATGTCAGTTCTGTCCCTGGGCAAGGACAGATAGTTGGAACCAACGCCTAAGCAACCACTCACATGTGTGTATTTAAATAAAGTTGTGGGCAAAATCATGCCAAAAACCTAAACAAAAATTGATGTTTGAATTATTGGGGGGTGGCTTGGGGACCTTAACACGCAATATTGTGTTAGATGGACCATTGGGGTGAGGAAGGGTAAGGCAGCTTTTCATGACCCTACTAGAAGCCTCTTGGGTTTGTTCTCCAGATGTTTCTCTCCTAGCTTCTTGTTCTCCTAGCTTCCTTGCTGGGAGAGGAGCAGCAATAAGCTAGAGGCATTGAATGCTCTGCACATATTCAAACCAGTTTCTTCTCTTGCTGCACTCCAAAAAAAGATAAAGAAAAAGAAAAAGAAAAAGACAAGGAAGGGGGGCTTTGGGGTGTTATGTTTTCTTGGTGCACTGATTTGCTGGTAAACCCATGTTTTGAAATTATTATTTAGGATATCCCATAATTTTACACAACAGGCCTGCCCTTCTTATGCAATCAGATCACTAGGCATCTGATCTTCTCAACGGCTGAAAGCAGCACCATTGCACATGGCGCCCACAGAATTTGGCCCATAATTAGGAACTGGATGTATTGGATATTGAATATCATTCTTTTGGCCTTTTAGATGATGAGCATTACAAAATGGTGCATGCGTGTTAATAGGCATGCATGTGGTTTGCATATCATGGGGTTGTATTGTGAAATAAGTAGCAGAAGGCAGGGAGAATGTTTATGTAAAGTTATTAGGCATGTACAGAGGATGCTTTTAAAACCTTGTTGCTACTGCTGCTGCTGCTGCTGCTGCTGCTATTTTGCATCACAGCGATTTTTTTGAAAACCGTTAAAAAGCTGCATGATGGATTTAAAAGATTGCAAAATTGAATGTTAATAGGGCCTTTCCTGATTTGATCATATTCGCGGTGATATGAAACATATTTTGCAATTGTTTTGTTGTTGTTTTTTACAAAAACTTAACAGAAGAAAGAGAATGAGGGGAAATCATTTTACGCTGATTGGAAATATTACACTTCGTAGCATGGCAATTTATTACTATGTAACGCTGTCCTAGAGTTTTGAATGTTCACTGGTTTTTGTGTGTGTGACACTTAAAACAGGGTCTCGCTGTTCAGGGATCTGTAACTTGGTATTTGTAGCACACAGAACATACAAAATCTGTTAAAGGGCTATCAGCTGGCCTCAGGACCTTGCAAAAATGCATCCTTTTTCTTTCTTACCACAAAATAAGGGTCACCACTCTGTTTCATAGAAAGTAAAACCTAACAAAGATTAAAGTATTCAGCAATAGATGGAAAGACTTATTCAATAAGCTTTGAGTATACGGCTTGTGGGAGGCCACTCGCCACCCAAGTTTAAAACCTTGCCCCCACTGAGATGTATTTCTTTTTACACACACGCCTAATTTAGATTACGAGCTAATGGCCTGTATCTTCTTATGGCAGTAAAAAAAGTAGAGAATGTGAAATCCTTAAGCTAGATTTCTAGCTGCTACTAGAGGCATATAAAATAGTGGCTTAAATTGGTTTTTTAAAGCACATTTCCTCTTTTCTTTTTAAATACCCAAACAGTTAAAAAAAAGAATTTTGTATTAATAATAGGACCAAGATCAAGGAACAGTAATGTCAAAACTGGGTCCACTGTGAATTAAAGGCGATGAGTCATTAAACCTTTTTGTTGAGAAAGCGGGGTGGTCGGGAATGGTTGAGGGGGGGGGGAGAGAGAATAAAGTCATACTGGAAATGCTGACACAGTCCCATAACAATGGCAGCTCTGCCAGGGATTACTTTAATTCAAAAAACAAATTGTGCTGTTGTGTTTTTGGTTCGAGTGGGGAAAGTCGAAAGATTAACAACGTTGCATGAGGAATTTTTTTTATATTTTAAAAAAGAACACTTTATTTCCCATGTCAAGCAATATATTTAAATATCGATTATGCATATGACTTCCTGGAGTTGTGCTACTCCAGAAAAAATAAGGTGGAGTTTGCCAGAGGCACTCTGGCATGCTTTGCTGAAGGGGGGGGCACAGAACGAGATTGCTAGCTCCATTTAACCATTTCTTGCCCACTGTTGTTAATGATGATAACATGACAAAAAATGGGGGGGGGGGGGCTGTTTGTTCTGGAGAAGCAGCTACCAGCAAAATAAAGAGAATTCAGAGGGCAAAAAGGAATAAAGAGGCAGATATAAATAGTGGAAGGATAATCTGGAGTAGGGAGAATGTTTCTTTAATCGGTGTGTGTTTTTAAGGCAAGCAATTAGAAAAGCAGATAAGTGAAAATACTTTGCCTGTTCTGTAATATTAAATGGGGTGGGTTATAATGAAATCATGCAAAGAAAGGGCGGCAATATCAGTGTGCATCTGGAAGCAGAAGCCACCATGTAATTCTAAGTTGATTCTTTCTGCTTTTCTTTCCCTCTCTCTCTTTTTGTCTCTTCCATAATATATCAAAATCACCGAGACTGCCCTCCTGAAATCATTGCCCTTCCTTCCGAACAGACATGTATAGAATTGCACGGCAAAGAAAGAAACTGAAATTGTTTCATGCACCAAGTCCAAGTCAAGCACAGATGGATTCAAATTCAGAGAGATAATTTTTGGAACATGAACGCACTCACACACGGTGCCCAGTCGTGCGAGGGTCAGAGACTAGTTCACACCTGAGCCAGAGTTGCTTAAGTTAGGAGTGGCCAGACCCTTCTCCCGATTCCCACTTTTTCGTGGAGAGCGGCTCCTCTCTTCAAAGCCCCCAAGTGTGCTCATGGCATTCTGATCAATACGATAAAAACCCTTTCTTCAATAAACGTCAGCTTATTATCAAGCGGAAAGCAGATATACCTGTGGATAGGGATAAAAGTGAAATGTTGACATTTCTGCCTGTTCGACAAAACTCACAGAACTGCACCTACTGCATCTGAAACGCTGGTGTGGATTCTCTATCTATCTCTCTCTCTCCCCCTCCCCTATCAGCCTAACCTTCTGTGTTGATACATGAATGCTGGTACCCACTAACAGGGATGCCAGATGATCGGTGCAGAATGAAGGTCCCAGGAGAAAAGATCACATGGTTTTCTCTGCCCTGTGACGTCACCAGCAGATGGCATGGGTACCAGCTCTGGCAGTTGGCATCAATGTCACTTTTTAGAGATCAATGAGATAGTGCAGATATACACAGATCTAGACTCCAGGAGACGATGCGACAGACAGATTGAAAAAGATTTGGAAGGCAAAAATGAAAACTGGCTATTGAAAGACTTTTTTTAAGGCCAAGGTAATGCAAATTCATTTATAATACCGATATAATATTTAACTGAGTGTGCATGCAAGTATGTGAAAGGTACAGGTTACAAAGCCGTGTGTTTTATGAATGCTGTGCTTCCTTCTTCATCATCTGTTTCAGTCTTTCTTAAATGTTGTTGCATACTTTCACCGATTATGTAATACCGTAAGCGGGCTATGGACAATACTCAGAGAGTTACATCTTTTGATAAGGGGCTTTGTTTTGTTTTGTTTTGTTTTGTTTGGGTTTGTTTGTTTGTTTTTTAAAAAATGTGCCTGTTTAAAAGTCCCTCACCTCCTTGTTTTGCGAATTTTCATTTGCGTTATTTGTTGGCCAGTTTGAAAATCCTGATATATGCTGCTTGAAAAGTGAGTACAGGGGCAGGAACAATACGAGGAGAAGCAAATTGTTTCTCTCTCAACACCCCCCCCCCCTTCCCCGCTTTTCATTCTGAATTCTGAACACACGTGCACAATTGCAGTCAGAATCCTCAGTCCATTCCTGTCAGATATTAGCTGGAGGGAAACGTCTGTTCCTTGAAGAACACAGATGCTACAATAGAATGTGATGGGGTTTAGCTTCGCTTCTGGTTTTTGTTTTGTTTTTTAATGAAAAAAACCAGTTAATTTTAAAATTAGGAAATTTTGTTTCAGATTCCCCCCCCCCACCTTCTATAGAATAAAAGGAAAGCGTGCAATTTATTGCCAAATGCCTTCTGCAAATGTTTGGTATTTACACTATCCTGCTTTAATAGGAAAGAAATAATCCATGTATCACACATTTTCATACCGACCATTAGAAAAAGCCTCTCTTCGTATTAATTGAGTCACTGAATGATTCATTTGCCTTCTTTTCCATTTTAATTCTTTTCAATCAGTTCAGACTTGACTGTGATGATTTGTGGAAGAATGTGTGCAAACAAATAATTAGAATTAAAAAGTTAAAGGCATTTTTACTATTACCGAACAGATTTTTATTTTTTAAGTCTATTACCTTGACTCATTTGAAACTCTAGAGTTCTTGGATAGTTGAAATGTATGCATTTTATAATTATTTTTTATCAATTCCACATTTTTAGATGTTCTGTAAATTTGAGTTTTTAAAAAAAAATTAAAAGGGAAAAGAATTGATTTTAAATTTAACTTTCCTTAATTGCCAATGTTTTTCTTCTGATAGTTATATTGCATTTTTGACGTAGACCTTTGGACCAATTCAATGCATAAATATAGCAAATGATAACAATTTTGAAGAATTGGCTGTATTTCTTCGATGTTTGTGGGTGTGTATGCACCTACCGAAATATGCACAAGTCATTATTCTCAGTACTGGTAATTATGTAAAAACGTAACTGAAAGTATGTATAATAAATGTAACCTTCACAAATGGATACACTTAAATCCTTGTGCTGGCATTCTTTCAGGTCACATAAGATTATAACGCCATGTTAACGCT
Organism: Podarcis gaigeae; assembly: GCF_964106915.1. NCBI lineage: Eukaryota > Metazoa > Chordata > Lepidosauria > Squamata > Lacertidae > Podarcis > Podarcis gaigeae. The sequence goes on along the minus strand of NC_139688.1, from coordinate 53,498,125 downwards.
ACCATTTGATGAGTCTGTTGTAGTGCCAGAGTCCCAGATGTGCAGAAAGTTTTCCAGAGAAAGTGAAGACCCAAAGCAAATCAAGAAACCCGAAAGCTTTGCAAAACAGATTACGCACCAGGGGAAAAGCATCAAACGGTCGACAGCGGAAGATACAGAGAAAGAGGAGGTGGAAGATGACCGAGAGGAGGAAGACGAAAATGGTTTGCCCAGGAGGAGGGGCCTTCGGAAAAAAAAGACCACCAAGATGAGAATCGAGAGGGTCAAATTCAGGCGACAAGAAGCCAACGCCAGAGAAAGGAACCGAATGCACGGCCTCAACGATGCGCTGGACAGCCTAAGGAAAGTGGTCCCTTGTTACTCCAAGACGCAAAAACTGTCTAAAATAGAAACTTTGAGGCTGGCTAAAAATTACATCTGGGCTCTCTCCGAAATCTTACGGATTGGCAAGAGGCCTGACCTGCTGACGTTTGTCCAGAACTTGTGCAAAGGTCTCTCTCAGCCCACCACAAACTTGGTCGCAGGATGCCTACAACTCAACGCCAGAAGTTTCTTGATGGGTCAGAGCGGGGAGGTGGCCCACCACGGCCGATCTCCCTACTCCACTTTCTATCCCCCCTACCACAGCCCAGAGCTGAGCACACCCCCAGGTCATGGGACCCTCGACAATTCCAAGACCATGAAACCCTACAATTATTGCAGTGCTTACGAGTCCTTCTACGAGAGCACTTCTCCCGAATGCTCCAGCCCCCAGTTCGAAGGTCCCTTAAGTCCTTCCCCAATTAACTATAATGGGATATTTTCCCTCAAGCAAGAAGCAGCTTTGGACTATGACAAAAACTACAATTACGGCATGCATTATTGTCCTGTGCCACCCAGGGGTCCCCTTGGGCAGAATTCTGTGTTCAGGTTGCCTGCAGAAAGCCACTTCCCTTATGACCTACATCTACGCAGCCAGTCTCTCACCATGCAAGATGAATTAAATGCAGTCTTTCATAATTAATGAGGGAAAAGTGGAAACAAACAAATAAATAAATAAATAAATAAGCGGTCATTTACCTCTCTTCTCTAATTATGATAAATCTGACGCTTTTGCCCCGTCTAATCGGTGCACCTCTACTTTAAAAAAAAAAAAAAGCGTGTTTGCTAAGTTCTAAAGTGTGTCAACTATTGTAGGGCATTAAAAAAAAAATCTCTGTGTAAACAATAATAATTAAAATAAGAATAGATAAATAAATGATTTTACTTATCAGTATTTAATTCCAGATGGAACTTGGTAAGCACTGTGAGATTCTGTTTTAGCTGGACTTCTTAAGGTTTAATTTCCCCCTTCCTATCCTGTTTGTTCCATTTTTGCTGAGCAGTGTGTCTAAATAAAATTGTGGAGCCAAGAAAACGCACACTGTGTCTAAAAGTCTGCAACAGTGTTTTAATTGTACAGTAACTATACCAATGCATGCTACTCAGATCAGATGAGTTTAAAAAAACTGATGTATTTATAATAATTAGAAATGATATATTATGTAACGGAGAAGAGGTGATTTTTTTAAAAACAAAACTCTCCTGAATTTTTTTTTGTTTAAGGAAAAACTGTCGCAGGCATCATGAGACATAGTGGAAATGGTGCAGCAATATTTTAAGCTATGCAACAAAAAAGAAAGTGCATCTAAATAAAACGAGTGGTAATCATTGATAATTATTCAGCTTAAAATTTGAAACATTTGCTGGCAGGGGCTACCTATTATTTTTGAAAGTTTTTTGTCACCGTTTGCATCCATCATTTTACTATAAATCCCATATGGTATCTGCACTCCTTTTGTATTATTCTGCCTTCACATGTAAAGTTTGTTAGAATGTACAACTGTGTTTTTCATTACTTCTTTTAAATGCAATTAAAACATAAATGTTTTCAGTCATCACCATCAGCTATGATATAAAGTCAGCTATGTCATACTGATTCAGTATGATCATATCGATGGACCTTGGGTGCCTTGTTATTTTTGTGCAATGTTATTACGTTCATACTATTTAGGAAGTTTGTGTGACACAGAGAGAAGTTTGATCCATTCAATTAAACATCCCAAGTAAGTGTGCTCAAGACTGGAGCACAAAGGAGGTAAATATCGCTCCAAACAGCCCATTGAGAGAACTGTATTGATAAGGTGCCACAAAAATTGTGAGCTACAGAACTTTTGCTCTGCAAACCCCATCCATGCTTGAGTTTGATAAATTGCTTACAAATATTTCAGTGCAGGATTGAGATCAGTTTTTGGATTAACATATTTTATATTCTTGATCTATTCTCAGTAATAATTTTTAAGACTTGATTAAAGGAAATCTGAGGATGAAGCGAGGGAGGTGTGGAAAACCCAGCAGTTTCTACAAAATATCCCATGGAAGTCCAGCAAACATTCTGTCCCTTACTGATTTTTGCGTCTAGTGTTCATAAAAATCAGCAAGAGAAGAATGTGGAAAAATATTTTCCCTGATTACTGCAATTATTATTTACTATTTATACCCCCACCCATCTGGCTGGGTTTCACAATAATTTTGTGACACTTTCAGCCTGATCCCACAAAGAAAACCCCACAGATTTATCTGGACATTAGTCCTATGACTTCAGAAGAGTTTACTTTCATATATGTGTGCTTAGGGCCACTGGCATTATTTAGTATTCCATCTCAAACATGCCTAATATATGGTATTAAGTAGCATTCCCAAGATCAGAAGCTAAGAGATCTAGGAAATTTTCTGGGTTTATGTATTCTGTACTTTGTTTCTATAGGGTTATCTATGGCTGGTTCTCCATTTGGGAGAATGGTTTTCAGTGAAATTGTGTAGGGATATCCTATATTTTATCTTAGCTTGCAGCCCACCAGCCAGATAGCCTAGTAGGAGCTCAATACATCTCTTTTTGCTTTGGGGGGGGGCTTTAAAAACCGGGTAGGGGACTTATCCAACACCTGGCAGGCCTCAATGTGGGGCTGGTATGCTGCAACTTGCTTGCGGCTCACAAGTAGTACAAGACGGAGTCTGTTTATTGTTCCCCCTTAAGCCCTTGATACTATTCTTGACTGAGCCACTCAGCTCAGCACATCTTTCAAGACTGGCTCAAACACATATATGCATCAATTGCTCTCCCCACGTGCCTCCTTAACACTTCATAACTCCATGTCCTGGGTCTGAGCTACTTCCGTTGCAGAAACATTGTGCTTTAGGTAACACGAAACTGTATTTCCACAATGTGGGATCTGCAGTGGCTCGGATCACGTTGCAGTCAAGAAGTGATGAATATGCAGGTGTTAACAGGTCCTCTGTGTGAAGGGGGTGGTAGCTTAAAAACATTCCGAACTTCAGGTGCATTAATAATATTTCATAGTAACACGACTGAGATCAGAGGGGGAAGCAGTTTGGTGATAGAGTTGAATGTGACAGGTTCAATCCCTGGGATATCTGATATTAGGTTAACAGGTCTGACTTTGCTGCTGCCTCTAAAGTAGGCCAATGATCTGTCTCCATATAAGGCAGGTTCAAATGTTCTGCATTTGAAAAGCTTGCTGGTTAAAATGTCAACAATCTGATGTAGAATAGTCTTGAAGTGGTAACACAGTGTTGTTCTTGCTCTGCTGGGGCAGGGGGGGGGCAGAGAGATTAAGAAAAGAGAGGAACCCCTGACTAGCTTGTATTTATCCTGTATTTAAGTCAAGCAAACAAAAGTGAAGAATTCACTGGCCCCCCAACCCAGAAAATTGCCATGACTAGTCTCTTCTGTGGTTGAGTAATTCTTACTTACAACCTAAAAGCAAATCTTGAATTGAGAATACAGTGGTACCTCGAGTTACAAACGCCTCAGGTTACAAACGCTTCAGGTCATAAACTTCACTAACCTGGAAGAGTTACCTCGAGTTGAGAACTTTGCCCCACGATGAGAAGGGAAATCGTGTGCCAGCGGTGCAGCGGCAGCAAGGGGCCCCATTAGCAAAAGCACGCCTCTAGTTAAGAACAATTTCAGGTTAAGAACGGACCTCTGGAACGAATTAAGTTCATAACTAGAGGTACCACTGTATATACATGTTTGCTTGAGCTACTAGAAGGTTGGGGAACACAGGAACCTGCCTTAAACCAGGTCAGATTATTTGTCTGTCTTGCTCAATATTATCTATATGATTGGAATCGGCCCTCCAGGCAGAGAGTCACATAATGTGCTACCATATCCTTTTACCTGGAGATGTCAAGAGATGGAACATGAGATCTTCTGAATGCAAAGTTCTGTGTTCCTCCCCATATATCCCACAGACACCACAAAGTAAAGACCATCTTAGAAAGCTTTAAGATAAAATGGATGTTCCTCCTCTTCCCCAACAGCAACTTGGTGTTTGCAGCTTGCGCCGATATGGCCGTGGGCATAGCTTTGCCTCATGCTCTCTCCTGAAGCCCATGTTCTGCTCAGAGTACCCACAGTTATGGAATCCAGGCAGAGAGGGGAGAGAACAGAGTTGCCAACTTCATTGGCTCCCGGTCTCAGTTCAAAGTACAGGTACCTTTAAAGCCCTACATGGCCTAGAACCCAAAAATCTGCTGGTGTGGCTTCTCTGATCTAGCCTACCCTCTCATGATATTGCCATCACACAGTCTTCTCCAAATGCCCCCAATTTCTGAAGGATGGGAGGTGGTAGCTGGTGAGAGGGCCTTCAAATGGCAACACTTTTAGAATGCCCTGCCTTTCCCTGAAGGCTACTCTAATGATTTTTGATAATTATTTTATACTATTTTGGGTTAGCCACATAGAGGTTTGGGATTTTTTTGTTTAATTAAGTGGTCTATAAATTTTGATATATTAAAAAAAAATGTTACCAAAAACCTATTTGTTTTCTCCAGCTTTTGAACCTCCTAAGGAGAGGTTCTATGTTTTATTCCACAATGCTCTCTGAGTTTAGGCTGTTGTGCTTTGCTGCTATTTCTCTGTATTCCACACACACACACACACACACACACACACACACACACACAAACACACACACTAATGTAAGCCACCCTAAGGACATCACAGTGTTGACCACGCAGGATAAAATTATAGAAAGAGCGGGTGCTGGATGGGAATGTCTTGCAATGACCAACGCAGGATGAGCACATACACTTTTTGATGCAAAGAGATGTGTGCCTTTGCACAATTTGTCCCTAGGTCAAAGGGCTGGTGGAAGAGTAGGCTCTGTGCTGCCATGTGATCTAAAAACTGCAATTTCTTCTTTCTTCCAAGTGGAATCCTCATATTTACAGACACAGAGATTAGCTTCCTGAAAAAATAAGGTAAAGGTACCCCTGCCCGTACGGGCCAGTCTTGACAGACTCTGGGGTTGTGCGCCCATCTCACTTAAGAGGCCAGGGGCCAGCGCTGTCCGGAGACACTTCCGGGTCACGTGGCCAGCGTGACAAAGCTGCATCTGGCGAGCCAGAGCTGCACACGGAAACACCGTTTACCTTCCCGCTGGTAAGCAGTCCCTATTTATCTACTTGCACCCGGAGGTGCTTTCGAACTGCTAGGTTGCCAGGCGCTGGGACCGAGCAGCGGGAGCGCACCCCGCCGCAGGGATTCGAACCGCCGACCTTTCAATCGGCAAGTCCTAGGCGCTGAGGCTTTAACCCACAGTGCCACCTGCGTCCCCTCCTGAAAAAAATAGCTATGAGTAAATGAGAGGGCTTCCCTCCTGTCTCCAGAACAAGGTGCCAAAGTAGTTGTGCCAGTGGTGTGCGGTCAGTGGACTAGGGGGAAGATGCTTGTCCCCTAAATGTTCCTGGGAAATTAGAGTATTAAAGTCTGGAACCACTTTCCCAAAGCCCAGAAAACTTCTGCCTGGCTTAGAGATAGAGGCACAATGCTCCAATGGGATCCAAGAGCTCTTCTGCCAGGCCAGCCTCCCCAAGCCCTAGCAGGGCTCCAGTGTCCTGTCAGAGGCCTGGCGCCTCCTTTCCAAATAGGTAACCAAACAATTTAACGCCTGTGTTGCAAACAATAGTCAGTAATATCCAAGGCAACTCGACGACCAAATACAATGATACGATATCAATATACACTCTTTATATAATATGAAATATATGAAATCACATAAACAGAAAACTTATGAATCTCTGAAAGTCACAAAATATGCACTCTTAATGGATTCTTAATGTTCAGGGAAGTTTTTAATATGTAACGCTGTATTGTTTTTAACACTTGATTGGGAGCAGCCCAGAGTGGCTGGGGAAACTCGGCCAGATGGGCGGGGTATAAATAAATTATTATTATTATTATTATTATTATTATTATTATTATTATTATTATTATTATTATTATTCTCTTGAAAAATAAAACCAAATAATAAACATAAGTCTTATAAGTCTCTGAAAGTCTTTGAAGACTATGCAAATCTCTGAAAGAAGCAATATATCAGATTCTTATCTGGTGAAAACAGGCTGGAAAGCTTTGTTTATGGTGTCCAATGCTGCCGAAGTAGTTCCCAAACAGACGTTATGAACAGTGATTCCGGATATACCCACTGTTTCAGAGACTTATAAGACTTATATTTATTTGGTTTTATGTTTTCAAGAGAATAATAATAATAATAATAATAATAATAATAATAATAATTTATTATTATAATAAATTATATTATAATATATAATATAATATAATATATATATAAATATATAATATATATTTATATATATATTTATTATTATAATAATTTATTATTATGGCGTGTGGGTTAAAGCCTCAGCGCCTAGGACTTGCCGATCGAAAGGTCGGCGGTTCGAGTCCCTGCGGGGGGGTTGTGCTCCCGCTGCTCGGTCCCAGCGCCTGCCAACCTAGCAGTTCGAAAGCACCTCCGGGTGCAAGTAGATAAATAGGGACCGCTTACCAGCGGGAAGGTAAACGGCGTTTCCGTGTGCGGCTCTGGCTCGCCAGAGCAGCGATGTCACGCTGGCCACGTGACCCGGAAGTTTCTGCGGACAGCGCTGGCCCCTGGCCTCTTGAGTGAGATGGGCGCACAACCCCAGAGTCTGTCAAGACTGGCCCGTACGGGCAGGGGTACCTTTACCTTTACCTATGTTTTCAAGAGAATCCATTAAGAGTGCATATTTTCAGAGATTCATAAGTTTTCTGTTTATGTGATTTCACATTTTTCATATTATATAAAGAGTGTATATTGATATCGTATCATTGTATTTGGTCATCGAGTTGCCTCCTTTCCAAAGCCTGGGAGGCATGATGCTCACGCATGTGACGTCACATCCCCCAGTTGCCCTTGCAAGCTGGCATGTCTGGCTCTGCAGGTTCCCTTACAAAAAGTCCGCTACACACCACTAGCCAATGCTCTGGAAGACTTGCCTTTCCTGTTATGTGGCTTACGTATGATGATCCAGGCATGCAAAATATACCGTATTTTTCCGTGTATAACTCGCCCCCGTGTATAAGCCCCCCCCCTATTTTGGGGGACTCAAAAATCAGAAAATGGGGGGAAATTGCCAAGAGTTGTTGAGCAAAAATCCTCTGCCCGCTCACCGACAGAAGCCACCAATCACCTGGCCATTTGCCGCAGCAACAGCCAATCAGCAACAGGAACCAATCCCCCATCCCCACTCTGCACTATCCATGTATAAGGTAAAAAGAAAAGGGACCCCTGACCATTAGATCTAGTCGTGGCCGACTCTGGGGTTGCGGCACTCATCTCGCTTTACTGGCTGAGGGAGCCGGCATACAGCTTGCGGGTCATGTGGCCAGCATGACTAAGCCGCTTCTGGTAAACCAGAGCAGCACACAGAAACACCGTTTACCTTCCCACCAGAGCGATACCTATTTATCTACTTGCACTTTGACGTGCTTTCGAACTGCTAGGTTGGCAGGAGCAGGGACCAAGCAACGGGAGCTCACCCCATCGTGGGGATTTGAACCACCAACCTTCTGATCAGCAAGTCCCAGGTTTTGTGGTTTAACCCACAGCGCCACCCGCGTCCCATCCATGTATAAGACGAACCCCAATTTTTGAGATGATTTGATCTGAAAAAAACATCATTTATACATGGAAAAGCATGGTAACTTCAATATATACTGAAAGGGCTATGTCTGGCTTATCCTTCTCTTCCCCCCTTTAAGAATAAAATGCAATTAACCTTAGAATGCAGCCTCATTATCTAGTTCTATTTAGCACAGGTTATACAAATTTTAGGTGGAAATTACTTTTTAAAAAATGATGTGCAATATAAAAAAGATACGGTATCTATAATCTAATCAAAAACCCAAAGAGAGTTCAGACGTTTTCTATAGTGCATCACCAATGCATTTATACAGCAATCAATGGTTATGTTGAATGCCGATTTGCTAGAGAGAGCTAAAGCTGTTCTCTGTGAACAAATAGGACCAGAAAGTGAGATCCAGGATGGAAAAGGTCCTGTCTGGGCCTGGACCCAAAACAAGGAACTTCTTATTGAAGCGGCCTTTATGAGAAAACACTCCCTTATATGATAGACAAGAGCATTGTCATTCAGAGCTGCCAACTCTTTTCTTTTGATCAGGAAACTGCTGGTTTTCAAGATGCAATGCACTCTTGCTCTCCAGTGCAATTGTATCTGTGCGAAGAAAATGTTAAGAATAGAGTGACTGACAATTCAATACAGCCATACAGTTACTGAATCTATATTGCAGGAAATCACCTCTGGGGAAAGCCCAACACTGGACACAATCAGAGCCAATTTAGCTGTGTGGAAGACCTAGCTCTTCAAAACACAGAGAAAACTGATTTTTTCCAAGCTTTTCTTACTGTAGACAAAGTTTACTTCTGCTCTTCACAACACAGAGGGGTAATTTTGCCTCAAGTCCCCCTTGCAAACGTAAAACGTTTGATCTCAACCTGTTTTTTTCAGACGTGAGGGAGTTATTAAATAAGATCTGAGCTCTCATAAATGATAATCTCATAATGCTTTATATATGTATATATGTTTTTTAAAACCTCACAAAAATGTGGTCTTAAATGTATTTAAATCTCACCAGTGAACACGATGCCAGTTATTAAAAAGTAATTCTGGAGAAATTAGCTTGCAGCTACAAAATTAATATAATTCATTTATTACTTGCAGCCACAAATCAAACTGCTGTTAACACTGCTGTACACAATTTAATAGGCACAGTGAGATTCCATATGGCGGTAGATTTAGAATCCTGGTCATTCCATAGAGCCATCAGCAAAATAGTCTCATAGGCATGTTCAGTCTGCAAGAATTTATTGCATTTGTGGTCTAAAATAAATGTTTATTAACCATGAAAAGAAAGTTGAGGTCTTGTGCACATTGTTATAGCTCGACAGAGAAACCATTGATCTAAGTGGCTGGGTTTCTATTGTCTTAAGAGGTGGTTTGCAGCAGACACCCCGTGGTTAATCCACCTCCCGTTGGATTCAATGACAAATTAACCACCGATTTGAATGGGTTCCAAATACACTTTGCCATGATTCAGCAGCTCCAGTGTACAAATGGGTCTCAGAGGCGCCCAGGCAGTTCTGTGGTGCATATGGACTGCTTCACTCTCCTCTGCCAATTTGAGAAAAAATGGGCTGATCCAAAAATTTCTCAGCAAACAATTTTCAGGCATTTTCCTTCCTTTTTTCTGAGGTTCTCCTGTACTGCTGGAGAACTTCTGCCCTTCCCCAGGGAGAATATTTGGCAAAATGGCATCTCATTTTGGTTTCACCATCCATTAATTTTGGGTGTAACAACGGATCAGGTTTTAATGTCATAGCATATTAATTTCGTATTGATGACGGAAGCAATATTCCTCCCAGTCATTGTCTCGCAGAACACTGTTTTCTTCATCCAGTATCACGAACTAAAGATTTTCATTCTAAATCCACATTTAGAGTTATTTAGAGTTTCGTTCAATATTAAGAGGGGCAGAATTTCTCAGACAAAGAATAGCAAGTGAAATCTCTCTGTTGTGGAATTTTGCAACCCGCATATACTGTAGCAAATTTTGAAAAGCCATTTCAGCTCAGTTCAATTGCGAATTTTCACATGTATTCAGGCGCTGGTGGGAAACCTCAGACACTAAGGCTGCATGTGGCTTCCCAGCCCTCTGTTTTCGTCCCTCAAAATTATCCACAAGTCACACCCTCCCTCCAGGGTGATCCTCTTGTACAGTGGTACCTCTGGTTGCAAACGGGATCTGTTCCGGAGGCCCTATCGCAACATGAAAAGAGCTCAGCCTGAAGTGCCATATCTGCGCAGGTGTGTGGCATGATTTGGCCTTATGCGCATGCACGAAGCACAATTTAGCACTTGTGCGCATGTGTGAGTGGCGAAACCCGGAAGTAACCCTTTCTGGTACTTCCAGGTCACCGCGGGACGTAACCTGAAGTAACGTAAAATGAAGCAAACGTAACACGAAGCATGACTGTACACATCCTGGAGCTTTGTCTGGCTGTAATGTTTGTGTGGTGAGTCCCCTCCCCCCCTTTTGAAATGAAGACACAGGACACATTATTTAAGGTTAATGGGCGTAAAAGGCCACAACTTTATTGATTACAGGAATTGAGAGGTATTGGCCTTAGGCATTGGTTCCTATCGACTACCCGGCTTCAGCCCAATTGCATGAAGACCAGGAAGGGTTAACCACCAGCCGGGGAAGTCCTGTTGAAGTACGCAAACTAGGATCCCCTGGGTGTCACCGCTTGGGGGCGTGCCTTAGGCCCACACCTCCATAGGCTTCGGACAGGGCAACGCCCCCCGGAGTCCTTTACCAGACTACCCTTCACCTTGGGGGAAGGTGATGGCGCTTCCTTCCCCCCTTCATTTGCATAACAATAACCCTTTGCCAATGCCTAACCGCCAATACTGAGGAAGTTGTGACATTTGCTATGAGGTAGGCGAAAAAACCAAATGGATGGAAATTTGCCAAGTGGAAAAATTCCTACCAGGCCCCTTGCGATGACCATAGCAAGGTCAGGGCTAACTAAACCTAAGGGTGGGCGGGATGGGAAACCAAAGCAGCTGGAATGGGGAAGAGAGGGCGGTCCCTGGGCGCGCCAGCCTTAAATGTGTTAGGCCACACCTCCCCGGCCCGTCGATTGGCTGGCCGGGGTGGTGATGCACCCGAGGATTCCCCTACTATTCCCCAGTCCCCATGTGCATGGGGAGGGGGTGGGCCCGCAACCCCACCTCCTCCCCAGCTCGGAAGTGGCTATCCCGGAACTGTTACAGCTCATGTTGCATGCCTGGGTAGAGGATGGAGAGATACCAGGCCCATTGGTAAGCCAACTCTGTATTACAAAGATGTCTGCAAGCATGACCTGAAGGCTGGCAACATCAGTCGCACCATATGAAATCCCTTGAAGATGATCACAATGCCTGGAGACAGACAGTCAGGTTGTGCACCCATAGCAATGACTGAAGGAAGCATGATAACTGGAAGGAGCACAGAAACAAGATAGGTCATGCTGCATCAGCACAACAGGACGCCTTCATTTGCCGCAGCTGCAACAAAACATGTCTCTCCCATATCAATTTCCACAACCACAGCAGGTGCCTTAACTCTTTATTGGTTTGACCACTCCCACAGGTGAACTCTTCCATTGTCTCCTGAGATAGTCAGATGCCAACAAGAACTGATAGCCCAGAACTCTAAATCACCACGGCAGTTTCCAAACCCAAAATCATTAACATTAATGTCAGCATGTTCAATGTACACACCGGTCAAGAAAGGAACTGCTCTCCTTATGTCATGGCAGGCTGTGTGAAAACAGAATGAATTTGCTAGCAAAGAATGAGTGTGGCTGTTTGCTTTGATGCACAGCTAGACTCAGTTTCTCACAACACCCCCAAGACTTTACATCTGTAAGGTCTCCTAAACTGAAGGGCAGCCCAAGATGAGTAGCACCAAAGGCTGGGCAAGTTATTTTGGCACCTGGGGCAAGGAAAATCTCCCAGATCCCTCTCCTATTCCCTAGCAATAAAAATCCTAAATTAAATAACTAGTAAAATTTGCTTCCCTCTCATATCCCAAACCAGCCACCTCAGTCTGCCAAACAGTAGAGCCAACCCTGACTAAACTCCTGCCAGCAACTTCCAGGAAGCAGCTGAGGGTTTTTATAGTCGGACTTGTGTTGTGGTGGCCCCTGATCTTGATCATTTTAAATAAGAGACTCACTGGGAAAGAAACATTGGAATTGCAGGGGGTATCTCAATGAGAACATTGACTCAAAGTGCTGCTGCAGTGAAAAAGGCAAACTCCGTATTGGGGAACTTTGGGAGGAAAGAAAGAAAGAAAGAAAGAAAGAAAGAAAGAAAGAAAGAAAGAAAGAAAGAAAGAAAGAAATGCTTTGATACGTTATTGTGGAGCTGGGAGAGGTGCAGAAAAGGACAACCCAAATGATCATGGGACTAGAGCAAAGGAAAGGTTATAACATTTGGGGTTGAATGGTGGGGAAAGCAAGAATGACAAAAGGGAGTAATTCTTCACACGGCACAAAGTTAAGCTACAGAATTTGCAACCACAATGCCTGCCGTCTTTGGCTTGCTTTAAATGAAGGTTAGACAAATTCACACTGAATAAGGTTATCAGTGGCTACTCGTCATTTTAAAAAATGAGGCGCTGGTACTCATAGCAAAATTCTGTGGGTGCCAGCACAAAATGGCTGCCACAGACAGCAAAAGAAATAGGTGGTGGTATTGCATACTGGTGAGTACCATCACAACCAAACCCCCCCCCCCCCAAAGAAGCCATTGCAACTAGTGATGGTGGTTATCTTATCATCTATAGTTTCAGACAGAGTGTCTCTGGATGCCAGTCGCTGGGGAACACAAGCGGGAGATTGTTGTAATGCTAAGGTTTTGGCTTCCCAGAGGCAAAAAAAAATAGCCACTATGGTACTAGACGGACCTTTGTCCTGATCCATTAGAGCTCCTCTTATGGTGCACTTTTGGATCCACACTGCGGTTGAAGTTTGCTGATGTTTTTATTCTTGAGGATCTAGTGGTCATCATGGACAAGGGGACAGTATCAGGGATGTCTAGAGTTGGCGTACATTTGGATTTCTGTCTTTTCAAGTTTCTTGGGTGTCTCAATAGCTAGTACTCTATGTTCCTTTTAAATAAAATTGTGGCCTGTTTAATCTAGGATATCCTCACATTGTTTTGTTCAGTGAAACCTTTCTTGTGGCAAAAAAAGAGGGGGACACGCTCCACAGCCAAAGGCCTGAGTCAACAGAAGAAAGGAGTGACATAGGAGCCAACGTCCCTCAAATATTTGAGGGAAACCCCCCCCCAAAAAAAAATACCCCTGATGGGCATTGCCATTCAAATGGTGTGTGTGTGCGGTGTCATGTAGTCAGTTATGTGGGGTGGGGCTAATCTCCCCCCCCAAAAAAAAAATATTTTATTCAAGTTAGCACCCCAGGGTGTGCACACCTGATCAACTCCTGCAAAAGTAACCAACACTGTTTGCCTTTGTGAAGAAAATGTGAATGCAGTTGTCATGGACCATGGCTGCAGGAAAGAGGGACAGAAGGGGGGAAAACAACAAGAAAGAAAGAAAGAAAGAAAGAAAGAAAGAAAGAAAGAAAGAAAGAAAGAAAGAAAGAAAGATTAAAAAAAGAAACAGCCTTCTATAATAACCTCACATTGCAGTTCTTCTTAAAGAGGAAGGGAGAAGCAAAACCATAAACAGGTTGAACTTGCAGACAATGTGTGTTCTCGGTTGTCTCCGCTGAAAAGAGGTTGTCAGCCTCTCTTTTGTCTGTGCTGTTCTCATGAGTTCGCAGACCTGTGGGGAATATAATGAGGCTTCGTGCCTGCACCTCCTGGTGTGATGTTTTTAAAACTTCATTTCTAGCAACATATTCCTCAGATGCTTCTCCTCGATTTTCTTGAGGCATAAGGACCAGTTGATTATGCAAATGAAGGTGCAGAATGCAGGAAATGAGTTAGACACAGAGGGAGTTGCTGGCAAATGCCACTGCTTCCTGAGGGCATAATGGTAAGAGACAGCTGCTACTGCCAGCCTAAGAGCATGAGCTGGTGGGAGTTGCTTTGCTCCGCTGAAAAGCTTGCAGTCAGATCAAGATTCTCTCTACTTTGGGAGAAGCCGAGCTCTTTGGCTCTAGCCTTTGTTGTTGTCTAATGCTCTCTGCACGAGACTTGTCTCTGCTGAGGGAGCAAGAGGACAGCCATGCATGTACCAGAAAAACAGGGAGGCCTCAATGTGGCATCTCACTATTGTGAAGTGAGCGAATGGCAAGGCAGGCAAGTGTTGTGCCAAAAGGAAAGGTAATAATTGCATGAACAGATAAAGGATTGCATAACACGGATTAATAACAGCCTATAAATTCTCTGTATAGTTAAAGCGATGGTTTTCCCAGTAGTGATGTATGGAAGTGAGAGCTGGACCATAAAGAAGGCTGATCGCCAAAGAATTGATGCTTTTGAATTATGGTCCTGGAGGAGACTCTTGAGAGTCCCCTGGACTGCAAGAAGATCAAACCTATCCATTCTGAAGGAAATCAGCCCTGAGTGCTCACTGGAAGGACAGATCCTGAAGCTGAGGCTCCAATACTTTGGCCACGTCATGAGAAGAGAAGACTCCCTGGAAAAGACACTGATGTTGGGAAAGATAGAGGGCACAAGGAGAAGGGGACGACAGAGGGCAAGGTGGTTGGACAGTGTTCTCGAAGCTACCAGCATGAGTTTGACCAAACTGCGGGAGGCAGTGGAAGACAGGAGTGCCTGGCGTGCTCTGGTCCATGGGGTCATGAAGAGTCGGACATGACTAAACGACTAAACAACAAACAACATAAATTCTTACAAGGGTTCTTGTGGGATGTGAAACACATAGCAGTCAAGTAAATCATTCCTAGAGTGAACATGCTAGGAGATGCTTTGTACCAGGCAGGAGAAAAACTTCCTGTTTCCTCCTGAGCTATGACAAACTTCCTCTGCATGTGTCTGTGTGAGGCCTACCTAACCTGTGCAAGGGAGCACAACTCCTTCCTTTGTCTCTTCTCCATTTTGCTTTTCCATGTGTTAGCAGAAGTGACTGCCTGGTCGCAGTCACTTAGGAACAAACTCCCTTATGGGATAGTTCCACACGTGTATATAGTTTTGTAACCTAAGTCTGCCTTCAGGGATCCAACTGTGAACTGAATGGTTGTGCGTAAACTTCATTTATAAAGACTTTAATAAGACTGCCGTGTCTATTCTTTTTAAGAGGGACAAGAAGGGATCTTACCAGGAGTCTTATATTGAGAGGCTCAGACGAGTCTGCAACAAGCAAACCGCTGTGCGTTTAAAGGGGAATGTTACTCTTCTAAGTAAATGGACTTGCTAATGCAAGTAGGGAAGGGTATCATTAAACGATATATCGTCTCCTGCATCCCTGAACATTCCCCCAGTTCTGTTATTCATTTTGGTTCAAGGTCCATTCATTCAGTTCTTGGACTCTAAAGTTTAGATTTCAACCACATGGATGCCTAATGACTGGTCACGGTATACAATAGCAATACAGTGGTACCTTGGTGAAGACTTGGTGATGAAGACTCTGTATCAAAACAAGTTTTGGTAATGTTGTAACACTGCATATTAGAATTGGCCTATGTACACTGATTTTAAATAAATAAATAAATAAATTGTAATAAATATGTTGAGAGAGAGAGAGAGAGAGAGAGAGAGAGAGAGAGAGAGAGAGAAGAGCAGCACTTTACAGTTGGCCTATGTTCATTTATATTTTATATTTGTTAAATTTTAATAAAGCCATTTTTTGTTTTCTATATACCGTATTTTTCGTGTATAACTCCAAACAAAGAAATCCCTCATATGCACTATCCATGTATAAGACAACCCCAATTTTAAGCTTGAAAAAATAGGGGGGATTATAGTCTTATACACAGAAAAATACGGTACAGTGGAACCTTGGTTTGTGAACATGATCCGTGTGGGAGGCACGTTCACAACCTGCAGCGTTAGCAACCCGCAGCGCCGTGTCTGCGCTCGCGCGGGTCGTGGTTCAGCACTTCTGCACATGCGGTACTTGTTCCGGTATTTCCAGGTTTGGCGCAGTGCACAACCCGAAATCGTCTAACCTGAAGCGTCTGTAACCCGAGGTACCACTGTGTGTGTGTGTGTGTGTGTGTGTGTGTGTACACATACACACACATGAGGGGTTTTTTTTGTTTTGTTATTCAAGATTATTTTGTTATTTTTGAAATCAGAATTGTACATAAAAAATGAACAGAACCATATTTTTCAACTACTATTGTATATTATATACTATTGTATATCAACCTCTCCATTCTGAAGGAAATCAGCCCTGAGTGCTCACTGGAAGGACAGATCCTGAAGCTGAGGCTCCAATACTTTGGCCACCTCATGAGAAGAGAAGACTCCCTGGGAAAGACCCTGATGTTGGGAAAGATGGAGGGCACAAGGAGAAGGGGACGACAGAGGACGAGATGGCTGGGCAGTGTTCTCAAAGCTACCAGCATGAGTTTGACCAAACTGCGGGAGGCAGTGGAAGACAGGAGTGCCTGGCGTGCTCTGGTCCATGGGGTCACGAAGAGTTGGGCACGACTAAACAACAACAACAATTGTATATGTAGATTGCAAAATATGTAGGAAACATATATGTAGGAAAAATAAATCATAGAGTTTTGCTTCCCTCTTCAGTGTTGCCCCTATGTCAAGGATGCCACATCATCGTGGTTCTGGGCAACAAGAAGAGACTGAATCCTAACTTAAAACCCAGCTGAGCGGAAGCATAGATAAGGCTCTAAGCTATGAGCCATGTGCGATGTGCCCCTGGTGAAGCCCACTGAGACTGGTGAAGGAAAACAATGCACGTTGGCCAAAGAGGAACTGCATCAAGGTGTCCACGTTGGTTGACCTGGCAATCGAAGATGGAGATGCAACAGGGTCTGGCAGAAAAGCTCCATTGCCACAACTGCTTTGGGGCTGAGACCAGGGTGTCTGGTGGAGCAACAGTATGACAATTATCAGGTGTGTCAGCAGAGCTCTAAAAGATGGAGGGGGAAATTAGCCATAGCTATAGCTTGTGATTAAAATTAGCAAATGAAAAAGTTACATCCTATTAACAGAAGCTTACGAATGGTGTCTGGATCAAAGTATGGACATGTTGATCAGCCAAGGAGCATCTCTCGAAACACAACATCAAACATGGATTCTTGTTGGGCCCCATTGACCACGACCACTTGAATGCCTCCTGAACACCTACAACAGCAGAAGTGTGTGTGTTGAGAGCACGGCAACTTGCCCGCAGCTTCCATACCATCTGAGACCCTGGATCTGGCTGTTAAACCTTTCCAAGTAGGCCAGGAACTGGCAGTAGCTGGGAGACACAGTCATTTGGCCAACTTCCCAGATAGCTCTCTTTGGCAGAGCTTGTGCAGGCCCCTGGCTGGTTTTCGAAATGGCTGGCCCTTGGATTAGAAGGTGGTAGCCCCCTTGAGATCAATCCATTGTCTTGCTCCATGGCTTCCCTATTAAGACAAGGAAAGGTGTGAGGGGTTTGTGTACAGTGTGCCAGCGGGAGAGCTATTCCCCATTTGCAGAGCTCCCAATCTGGCACCGAGTGAGAGAGAGAGAGAGAGAGAGAGAGAGAGATATCATAGACTAGCATCGCGTTAAGACTCCAGAATGGCTCACAGAAATTCCATGTGTGCAATTATGTGTGTGTGCGTGTGCGCGCACACTCACACACACACAAATGCACACACCCCAAGGAAGACAAAATGGGAATATATTCCCCAACATTTTTCCCAGAGTCAGAAAGAAAGTAAGTAGTTCATAAATTCCATCTGGAGCTTGGGGATTTTTGATGTAATGAGGTTTACAGTTTCAGAGGAGGCTGCTTTGCTAATAATTATGTAACAGTAATTAAATCTGAAAAAGGCTGTACTCTAACTATGTTGATTTATTGCATCGCCGGCAAAGTACTCCTAAGGCATGTATTGGCTTACACACCTCCCTCCTCCAGTTTCCTTTAAATTCTAATGGAGCACTGGGTCACAGATGGTCTGAGATGCGATAGTTTCCCTATTAAATTCCTAATAATCTTTTTTTCTGAGGCTGAGTCATGGAGGCCTGGGGATTTCTCATTTTAATTAGAAGGTTTAAGGAGCTAACTCTGTTTGAAATGTCCTCCCAGGATAGATGGGTGCAGGTGATCCCATTCAGAAGAAATGACACAATATCAAGGCCAGCAGCTCATTTCCATATTAGATTGCAGGGAGTTCTGGCAAAAATCCGAATCTGGATGCTGATGAGGCCCTGGCGGAGCTGCCGTGAACTTTCACCGTGCGAAATGAAAGGATGCTGTCAGGGGTTCAGGAGCAGAGACACAGGAGGTGGAGCAAATGGAGAGCGAGGAGGACGAATCCGAGGGGGGTGTAGGCAGTGACAGTGGTCAGAGAGATTCCACGAGTCTCTCCAGCGAATCGGAAGATTCACAGAAGGGAGCGCCGATGGCCAGGGCAAGGGGGGTGCCAAGGGGGAAACCCCAGAAGGAAGGGGCCAGCGGGGACTCCCAGAGCAGCAGTTGGAAATCAGGACCAGCTTCCCCACCAGAGCGCAGTGGGGGGGAGGAGTCCCAGGCATCGGGACCAGTGTTCTCACCACCAGAGAGAGGAGATGAGTCAGGATTGACCACGCCTCCATCGGAGAGCGGGGAAACGGTCAAGAGGAAAGTCACAGGCTGGGCGTGCGCGCCAAGTTCAAATGTACAGGCGAGCGGCACAGCAGGTAGCCCGGATAGGGAGCCAGGTCCTAAAGCCCGCCGGAAGGAAGGGCAAGACTCAGGGGGGTCAGCGTCAGAAGAGTCCAGGAAGGAGGAAACCCCAGGGGGCAGAAGGACCCAGAGGAGGAAAGAACAACGGAAGAGGTGGAGCCGGGCTAGGATCTTAAACTGGTGCGGAAGGGATAGTGACTCAGAGGGGACTTCGCCGATCTAGAGTCAAGACGTAGGGCTGCACGCTCTGGGGTTTGAAATGGAAACTAAACTTCAATAAAGACTTTTGTACCTTACATCAACCGGGCGTTGGTCCTCTGTGAGCTGGGACCTAGAGGCAGCTCTGACAGATGCGGTTTTTGGATTAGATCTGGAGGCGTTCTTTGGCTTTGCGGCAGTTTCGCCCGCTGACTTCATCCTACAGCCTTTCCCATTGGGCTAGATGGCAAGACGAGAGGAATCATAAACTATAGAGTTGGAAGGGAGCACGAGGGTCATCTAGTCCAGTGTTTCCCAACCTTGTGCCTCCAGCTGTTTTTGAACTACAACTCCCATCATCCCTGACTAGCAAGACCAGTGGCAAGGGATGATGGGAATTGTAGTCCAAAAACAGCTGGAGGCACAAGGTTGGGAAACACTGATCTAGTCCAACCCCCCTGTTTGTCCAAAGTGGGGCTCAAAGACACAACACTGAAATTAAGAGTCTCATTCTCTACCAACTGAGCTATGTATAGTAGAAGCCTGAGCATCCGTCCTTTGGAAAAAACCACTGCCACTAAGGGGATGATTTGTTATCACTTGTACCACCAGTACAGTGGTACCTCGGGATGCGAACGGGATCTGTTCTGGAGCCCCGTTCACATCCTGAACAGAACGTAAGACTGTGTGTGCGCGTCTGCGTGTGCGCAGGTTGCGTTCTGCCGCTTCCGTGCATGCACATAATGTCATCTGTTACTTCCAAGTCGCCGTGGAGTGCAACCCAAAAATACTTATCCTGAAGCGTATTTATCCCGAGGTATGACTGTAGTTAGCATAGTGAAGTTCTGTCCCAGCTGGGCCCTACGACTGAGATTTCTAATGTGAAAATTAATACCACAACAAAATGTGGTGTGTTCAGCTAGCCTTTCCTAGTCCACTACCACCTCCCAAATTTTCCAGTCACCTTAGCAAACATTCAGTGTTCAGTCCTCATTTGATTGGGTTTTGGGGTGGGGTGCCCCTTAGATTCTCACCTCTATTTTTTCCTACTTTACTGCAAAGTTCAGAGTTCCCTGCCTATGCTGATAACAAAAAAAATTCATTCCAGTAGCACCTTAAAGACCAACTAAGTCAGTTCTTGGTATGAGCTTTCGTGTGCATGCACACTTCTTCAGATTCTTTGGTATCTGAAGAAGTGTGCATGCACACGAAAGCTCATACCAAGAACTGATTTAATTGGTCTTTAAGGTGCTACTGGAAGGAATTTTTTTTGTTTTGACTATGGCAGACCAACACGGCTACCTATCTGTAACTGGAACTATGCTGATAACCTCCCTCTTGCTTTTCAATGGCCCCATTTTGACTACGGTCCTGTCAGCACTCAACGGCTGAGTCCTGTGTTAGAAGGACTGATAGGACAGGAACCTCAAAGCAATGTATTCTTTTGACAAACTCGCCGAGTACGCTTCCTATTGGCCTCTCCCCAACCTTGACAAAGGAACGCTTTAGATAAATTCATATCCCGATGATCATATTATGTCCCGTATCAGAGGGAGTGTGCTCGAGAAAATGAGTCTTTAGTGTCATTGGCCCCATCCTGTGGAACACCCTGCCACTAGAAATTCAGCAGATACCTTCTGTGCCAACTTTTCTGCTGAAAACTTTTCTAACTTGCCAAGTCTATGAAAGCAATTAAGATGTTTGTTTAATAAATAATAATAATACATTTTATTTATACCCCGCCCATCCGGCTGGGTTTCCTCAGCCACTCTGGGCGGCTTACAGAATATATGAAAATATAATAAAACATCAAACATTAAAAACTTCCCGATACAGGACTGCCTTCAAATGTCTTCTAAAAGTTATGTAGTTCTTTATCTCCTTGACATCTGAAGGGAGGGTGTTCCACAGGGTGGGCACCACCACCGAGAAGGCCCTCTGCCTGATTCCCTGTAACCTCACTTCTTGCAGGAAGGGAACCGCCAGAAGACTCTCAGAGCTGGACATCAGTGGCTGAACGATGGGGGTGGAGATGCTCCTTCAGGTATACTGGGCCGAGGCCATTTAGGGCTTTAAAGGTCAGCACCAACACTTGGAATTGTGCTCAGAAACATACTGGGAGTCAGTGAAAATCCTTTAGGACTGGTGTTGTATGGTCCTGACGGCCGCTCCCAGTCACCAGTCTAGCTGCTGCATTCTGGATTAGTTGTCATTTCTGGGTCACCTTCAAAGGTAGCCCCACATAGAGCGCATTGCAGTAGTCCAAGCATGAGATAACCAGAGCATGCGAGACAGTCTGTGGGCACGTAGGGTCTCAGCCAGCGTATCTGGTGGAGCTGGTAGCCTTTTAAATTCTTTTGCTTTTGACTTGGTTTTTTCATAATTTTACTGTATGCATTTGTGGTTTAATATTTTTGTAAGCCGTTGCAATATATTTCTACAATACAGCGGTATACAAATATTTCTATAAACAAATAAATAAAAATGCACCTATGTACTATTCCTGCTGGGGAATATCAGCAGGAGAATGCTCCTCCACTCAAGCTGTGTGAGAACATTTGTTGGGCTTAGCTTAGGCTGCAATCATTTATATATTTTATTTATATATTGACTCAATGTGACTCACTTCTGAGTAGCCATCTATGGGATCGTGTCTAACAGAAATAAAATGCATTAAGTTGTATGGTACTTCCACCCTAGTAAGTGTGTTTAAAGGTGTAGCCTTACGTGCCTTTGTTACACCAGCTGCTGTATCATATTTACCCATGTAAAAGATTCACATATTTGCAAATTCGTTAGCTTTTTAATTGAGCTCAAATTTGAATTCAGTCATCTTCTTTTTAAGTGAGTTGAATTGCATGTCCATTCCATGATCTGACAATACAGGGCACGGGCATTCTGAAATATAGGTACAATGCTTCCCACAGATCCATTTGTAAGTGCTATGTTTACATGAAGAAATATAATGTATCCTCATTACATCTGCATTTTCCCAACGCTGTGAGATGTTGAAATCTTGAAGAAGTTTCTGATGTTGCTTGAAGACTAGATGTGGGATCAGAAACTGAAGCAGCCACCACAGAAAAGCAGATGGTAGCAGGGCTGATCTGGATATAAATCACCAAATACGTTGTAGACGAATGAATAATTCAACTTTTTCCTACCCAATGTTCTGCATCGTACAGTTACGCTTTTAGATCCTATACATAGCTACATGGAAGTAAGTCTCTCTTATGTGGCTTACTACCACATAAGTTGGTAATGAATTGAAGTCTTAATTGTTTTGTAGCAAAGCATGTATTCTCATAATCTTGTGATGCTTTCATAGTAAGCCATTATCATTCTCACAGGAGAAACATGAAAGTGGTAGAGTCAAATCTTCTGCAATCCCATGACAATTTAATGCTTGTCCCTATCAGTTTCATGCATTTGGAAGTTTCATGGAGAGACTACAAAACCCAAGATGCAGCGCAAATTCCACAGGCATAAAAATCATAGACTTTTAATGGACATTTATGTGCATCAATGAATATTCAAACAAGTGGTGAAATAAAGGAAACCAGCTGAAATTCAAATAGACAAAATAGGATTTGGGGAGATGCAACTGTTTGCTGTTTTCCCAAGTGCTTCAAACCCCCACTCAACTCACCCCCAAAACAGAAAAAGGCTAATTTTAAAGGAAACCCTATGAAAATGGAGATAATGTGATTGTCCAAAAATGAAGAACGGGGCATTTAAAAAAAAAAAAATTAAGGTTGTGTTGGGAAAATATTGGTGCACATAAAGTCTAATAGTACCCAGGCAAAACATATTCATCTTATAAATCCTAAGACAACATTCTGCATTTGCAGATATCATGGTTTCTAAGGGATTCCACCCCACCATCTTGTAAGTCTTTTATTTGCAAAATAAGATAAAAAGTGCAGGGGAAAAATAACCACAAATCTTTAGGTTCTTGCTGAAATATCTGCGGAGAGCTGAAAGCCACACGACACCCAGCTCATCTGATCCAAAAGAGGTTATTCTTAGGTGCTTGTAACTGAGCCTGATAATTTGTATGCCTGTTTAGGAGTGAGTCTGGTGCACTGCTCACATTTCCCTTGATGATGCATTGCTGTTTGGCGGGGGGTGGGATGCTTCTTAGAAGACAGCTGCTAGGGCTTCATAGGCGTACGCTGCACAGCCAATTCTTGTACTTTACAAAAATAATGAGCATATCGTATCTTTTCAGCATGGCACACAGTTGTCAAGAAGTTAGACCATACCATAGGAGATTTCTTTCTCTCTCTCTCTCTCTCTCTCTCTCTCTCTCTCTCTCTCTCTCTCTCTCTGTGTGTGTGTGTGCATGCTCAAATGTAGCTCCATTTATTTCACAAAACTATTGCAAAGCCAGCAGTAAGCTCCTTTTATGGACAGACAGAAACACTGGCAGACCTCACTTGCATTGTTTAATATGTTAAAAATTCGTTTCTGAAAAAGAAGCTCTGAAGTGCACCGATTTAATTGAGAACATAAAAATAAGATTCCCCCCTTCCTTCCACACACACACACACACACACTACTTCTGCTATTCACATATTCTGTACACATACTTAGCAGAAGTAAGGAAACTTTTATGCAGTGTTCAAAACCTCCATTTATTAATATGGAATGGTAATAATAGAACAGCAAAGGTCTGGAACAGTTACACACACTTTTTCACACCAACTGTCACTTTCAACTTTTCCCATCCTCCTCCCAATTGCCAATTTCTTCTGGCTTTAATTCTGCCCCAGTCTCAGCTTTAATCACATTATTGCCTTTTAACAGGTTCTCGCATTCTGCTCCTACATGAATGCTTTGTTTGTGCCCTGCCCTCATTTCCTCCTTTCTGTTTTGTTATTTTGCAAAACAATATTTTTTTTACTCACCTTGGAAATCCCCTGAATATGCAGAAACCTTTAAATGTGCATGGCCCTGTCTACCAAGTTTGCTACTGAGTAAGACACGGGTGGCACTGTGGGTTAAACCACAGAGCCTAGGACTTGCTGATCAGAAAGTCGGCGGTTCGAATCCCTGCAACAGGGTGAGCTCCTGTTGCCCGGTCCCTGCTCCTGCCCACCTAGCAGTTCGAAAGCACATCAAAATCCAAGTAGATAAATAGGTACCACTCTGGCGGGAAGGTAAACAGCGTTTCCATGTGCTGCTCTGGTTCGCCAGAAGCAGCTTAGTCATGCTGGCCACATGACCCAGAAGCTGTACGCCGGCTCCCTCGGCCAGTAAAGCGAGATGAGCGCCGCAACCCCAGAGTCGGTCACGACTGGACACGGGGTCCCTTTACATTTTTAAGAGAGAAAGATCTAGCAGTAATTGCCATTCCCACAGAAACAGTGGGGATAGCAGTGATATTAGTAGTATACTTCGGGGGACAAGCATTATAAAAGGTATTATTGTTCGATAATAGCGATTCTCAAGGTATATGTGTACTTGTAGCATCTTCTGAACCAAATGAACCATTTCCACAATAGCTTGTGT
Source organism: Podarcis gaigeae (assembly GCF_964106915.1). NCBI lineage: Eukaryota > Metazoa > Chordata > Lepidosauria > Squamata > Lacertidae > Podarcis > Podarcis gaigeae. The sequence continues at coordinate 53,473,656 of NC_139688.1, read as the reverse complement.
TGTCCTCCCTATAAACCACCAGCAAACTCAACCTGCAAGTGTGGATCCTTATCAGAGGCGTCTTACCTATTGGGTTTACCAGCGCGTTGTGCCAGGGCGCTGGCCTCTCCGGGGGAGTGGGGGAGCTGCGTGGCTTTGCTGGCGGCCTCCCCTTTCCCTCCTGCACGCCCACCAGCTGCTCCCCGTCAACCATATGGCTGGCAGGCGTGCAGCTTGCCTCCCAAGCCCCAGTAAGAGGAGAGCGATCCCTGCAGAGGCTTGGGAAAAGGTCAACAGGTCAAAGGGGGGGAATCTTTGCACCATGGTGCCGGATATGCTTAAGATGGCCCTGATCCTCATATAGCCAAAAAGGCACAACCAAAGAGGATGGTATCAGCAGCCTCCTCGTCTCCTTGTATGCAGAAGTATACATATAAAAAGGACTATCCTTGAGAATCCTACCAACCTAGCAGTTTGAAAGCACATCAAAGTGCAAGTAGATAAGTAGGTACCGCTCTGGCCGGAAGGTAAACGGCATTTCCATGTGCTGCTCTGGTTCACCAGAAGCGGCTTAGTCATGCTGGACACATGACCCGGAAGCTCCCTCAGCCAATAAAGTGAGATGAGCGCCACAACCCCAGAGTCGTCCGCGACTGGACCTAACGGTCAGGGGTCCCTTAACCTTTTTATCCTTGAAAAAGGCATGGTTCATTGGCTGGTTGGAACCCTGAACAGAAAGAAACACTCCACACTGCCCCACTTCAGCCCCACCTCTATAATCTAAGAAACTGATAGTGAACTCGAGTGCTGAGTTATGATTGTTACATAGTCAAAACAAGAGGAAGACATCTGCAAAAGCAGAAAGAGATTTAGGAAGAAACCCTAAGTGTCCCACAATGGTTCAATTAAGTCTGAGGTAGCTTGGTAGTTGCAAAATGCTCGTGGTCTTTTTTGCAGGTGAACAGAATGTTGTATTCTGAAAGGAGGCCATGGCTGGCTGGCTTAGAAAACTGAAATTCTTCATGCTGTCACGTATTGCGTGGACAGGCGGAGTCGCCAGATCCCGCGCGGTCCCCCCGTCATGTGGAATAACGACTCAAGACAACGTCCTATGGGATTAAATTGGCCACAACTTTATTAAATTTCAAATGTGGGTAGACCTTGGCTCAGGCATTGGGCGTTCTCCCTCCCCAGTCCCCAGCCGGGGACCTAGGGAGCATCAGGGTTATCCAGTGTGTGGGGGGGGGATGGGCCGGCTCTGGAGAACATATGTTCAAGCAGAGATAGCCGCCCCCAATAACGCCACCACCGCAGGGGAGAGCAATGACGACCTTTCGGCATACGGTCAAAGCCTCCCTTCAGAAAACCCCTTTAACGGGGAACCCTGGTATCGCCGCCGCAAAGAGGAAGATGGACAAAAGGATTCCGCCCAAGGCCTGATACTGCCAAAGTTGTGACGTTTTGCTACGGGAAAGGCGAAACCTGCCAATGCAGGGAAATTCCTTTCCGGCCCTTTAACAGCGACCTTAACGTAGCAGCGCCCGCATACCTGTGAAGAAAAGTTAACCTGCAAAACCTGTGAGGAAAATTAACCTGCAACATAAGACATTGAGGGTGGGTAGGGTGGGAGAAGCTCTGGAGCCAAGTGAGAATTCCCAGGTAAGATCCTCCCTCTATTGTGTGGGCAGGTAATCCCTCCCCTACCTGGCCTGGTCTCCTTGGCAACGCTTCCCCCAGGTGGGATTGGGCAACTGACTGAGGTAGGCAGAGACCTCCAGGTATCCCACCCGAGGGAAGGCAAAGCCAAGCCTATGCTGATGGAGTCACTCCAGATCCAGGGGCTGTGCGTGTCCACGCAAAGGGCGCCCCCCGTTTTAAGCAGGGAGCAGTCATTGTTGCAGGTCCTTCTGGTTTCTTACTAAAATCAATTGCGGACCCTAGGCACCAAAATATTGCTTCTGCCAATTAAAAATAAACCTTCCTTTTATAAATAAATAAATAAATAAATAAATAAATAAATAAATAAATAAATAAATAAATAATGTGATAATCAAGGCAAGGCAGTTTATATTGTTTAGAACCATAGGTGAACAGTATATGAAAAATATGTTGGTAAAAGAATGCTCCATTCTGCTTGTGGTATAAAAATTAGGGCAAGGAGACACGAGGAAATGTAATCTGTTTTGCATGTTGAATACTAAATCAGTTTGCAGTGATAAGACATTCTGCAAGTGCCTGTGGGATGAGAGGATGTTTCTAGAATTTGCCGGATTTCGCCATATGTTGAGCTTTCACTAAATCTAAGGAGAAGGTAGCTAGCTTTGCCAAACTACAAATGTGTGTGCAGGTTTGGCTTCTGTGATATATGCTTATAATTCTGCTTCTGCTAATAAGAAGGGAAAGTATACCCAGCCCTATAATTGGGAGGGAAATCTCATTGTTTCCCTTTCCAGATTTTTGATGTAAGGAAAAGGGAGTTCAGATCCTATCAGCTAAAAGGGAAAACTGAATTCTTTAGAGGCAGAAAGAGTGGGTCAACATAATTGCTCCTACAAAAAAAGGAGTTGCTGCAATAGCTTTCCTCTAAGGTCTTTGGTTATGTTCTCAGCTAGCATAAGATTATTTACAAATAAACTTGGGGAGGGGGGATCATACAGGAGGGGGTGGATGGAATAAGCATAAGGGACAAGAATACGTTAATGGAAAAATGACTGCAAGTTCCAGCTAATGGCAGGGACAGAGACGTTGGCTCCTCTCGGCAACGCATGACAGGTGCAGGAGGGTAATACCTAATATAACTAATCTTTGACACAGGAATTAAGTCATTTTTGCACGAAAGCAGGTCATTAGAAGCTAAATTGAATTATAAGTAATACCATCTCTGTGGAGGATTGTAAATTAATTGGTTTTTAACAATAACATTTCTGTGTTTTATTAAAGCAGTGTAAGAATCCAGCGAAGAGAAGAATGCGGCAGATAAACAGGGCAGGTGTTGATGATGCAAATGAAATAGATGACAGATGGTTAGTAGCACGATCACTCACTGCGTGCGTATAATGGATAGAGGTAATCAAATTCCTTTGTGGGTTGGTGACTTTCTTTACATCAGGAACTTTTAACTGAGGGATGCCTGCAGAGCCTTGTCTTAAAAATTAACTCCACTCAATGCTATTATCATTATTAGGTGGCTATTGCCATGCTGAGGCCAGGAAGTAAGAGAGATAAAAAATAAAAATGAAAGTGAAGTGATATATTTTGATTGGATGAATACCCATTAGTAAGGAACAATTCTGTTCTCTTTCACACACATTTTCGTAAAAATAGTGGACGTTACTTATTTCTCCATTCCTCCTGATGAAGAGTTCTGTGTCACTTGAAACATTGTAAACTCTAATGAAAAGATATATTCTGATATCCTAGAAGCTTATGAAATATCAGACAAATACAGCTGGATCAGACCAAGTCCAGCATCCTCTTCTCAGAGGAAAACCCACAACTAGGGAATGCATAGACCTCTCTGTGACGTTAACATATGAGAGTGCTGGAGGTGAAATAGTTAAACAAGTTACCCAATCAGAACCCAGGGGGGTGGAGTCAGAGGGACTATAAAACCAGCTCTGGAAGTGGCAAAGGGAGGAGTTCGTTGGGTGGGTGGTTGGAGTGGGAGTGAATTGGGATAGAGTCTGTGGGTAGGTTCAGTTAGTGTAGTTGAGTTAGTTAGTTAGTTGAGTCAGGAACAGTTAGGGGCTAGGAAGACAAGTAAATATCTGAGAGGTGGTTTAGGGAGTGAGAGCAGGTAGCGGAAGTTATAGGTCTGGATAGGCACCCCATGAATGTAATTGACCAATACCATTTATGAAACGACACGCTTGTTAAACTGCAATAAATAAACAGAAGTTTATGTTCTAATTTAACCCTGACTGGACTCAGTATTGTCCCAGGTAGGGCCTGGGTGGTGGCAGCGAGAAATAATGTGGTGGCACAGGGATCAATAGACGGTGAAACGTCTGGGGACCCTGTGTGATCGCCACTCTCTCCAACTTGTGTTCCTTAGCAACTGATATAGTGGTATCCTAATACAATTGACTAAAGGGCTTTAAATACAGTGGGCTAGATCCAGACTACATTACCTGCACATTGGTCCCATTGAAACCAATGGGTTCTAAACTATTTGTGACCATCCCCATTGATTTCAGTGGGATCCAAGTTCCACTAACCTAAGTCTGTTTTGAACCATGGTGAGGAGAAATTCTGCCTTGAGACCAAAATTTCAACCCTGTGAAATCTAAATACATCGGATATATTTGCCAACATTTTCCAGGAAATACAAAAAATTTATTGTTACGTTGCTTGGCCATGGAGCAAGAAATCGCTGTCAGGAAAAGTATGTGAAAAGAATGTCTGGAAAAATGCATCCATACACAGGAGATGTGACTATCTAACAAATTTATGGCAAAGTCCACATTGCAGTGTAACTCTTCAAGGAGCACTATAAGAGAAAAACTTCACATTCAAATTTACCTCGGGAAAGCTCATTGAGATGGGCTGTAGAGCATGAGACTCTATCTCAGGGTCATGCATGGGCTTGAGCTGCCCATTGGGCAAAAGATTATTGCATTGCAAGAATCTCTACAACTCTATGATTCTATGGAGTTCGTTTGTATAATCTGAACACACTCAGAAGGAATGTTTTTCAGATTTAGCGACATGGGCTTTGGAGAATGTAGATAGAATCCTTCAGAAGAGCATTCATTCAGCCCTAACCTTTCCTTTCTGGTGAAGAAATGTGCACATAAGTTGAATTGTTTTGGTATTTATTTGTTGTTGCTAATGGTTATGGGTCGTCCTCAGTGGTTGTTTGCCATTTGTAGCTAATGAAATGCATTCTTTATGTTTTGTTGTCTGCATTTTTAAAGGTTTTACTTGGGTATGATATTCGTTTTATCGATTTAGTCTGGGAAAGGATCTGTCCACTCTCAGAGACCAAAATATTTACCTTCAGCTGAGAGGTTAAATAAACACAGCAGCAAAATGGCCATGTTGTTCACCACGGCTCACAAAACATGGTTAGACCAAAATCAATACGAAGGAATTTCATGGTGATGAACAAACATTCCATGAATTGAGGAGGAGGTTGTGTGTGTGTGTGTATGTGTATGTGTGTGTGTGTATTTTGGCATCATACATTTTTATTATTGTAACGCTATGAATAATTAAAAAACACCCTACCACTTTGTACCTCCACTGCTGTTGTTCTACTATAAATTACAGTAGCATTTTTATTTTAACTTCAAAAAGAATATATTCGAGAGCCTATCGCCAAAGATATGTCTTTTCTAATAGTGCTTCCATTTTCCATATTCAGTAATATTTTTATTTTCCAGTACTGAAACTATAGGGGAAATGCAGACAGATGGAACATTTCATTCAAATGTGCACGAGTCCTGGCCTTTAAAACCTGGCATGCGTAATCATAGGTCCAGATTCTCCAGCGTGTTTATAGCCCTTCAATGCTGCTAAAATGGCACAAAAGAAAAATATCATTACTTGTCAGAGACAATGGTTGTGCTGAAGAATTTCACTGTAACTGGGTCCTATGGCTTTGCCACAAATGGTTCGTTGGATAGCTGTAAGTGATGAGTTGGTACATGAATGGGTGTCATATACACAGAGCTAGACAGATGGCAAGCTGGATGTGTGCTGGGCAGCAGTTCACTATTTGCAGTACAGTGGTACCTCGGGTTAAGTACTTAATTTGTTCTGGATGTCCGTTCTTAACCTGAAACTGTTCTTAACCTGAAGCACCACTTTAGCTAATGGGGCCTCCTGCTGCTGCTGCGCCGCCGGAGCAAGCTTTCTGTTCTCATCCTGAACAGTGGTGTAGCGTGGGTTGTCAGCACCCGGGGCAAGGCAAGTAATTTGCACCCCCTAACCCGTGGATTTGCGCCCCCTAACCCTAACCCCCAGATGTTGCGCCCAGTGCAGCCGCCCCCCCGTACCCCCCACGCTACACCACTGATCCTGAAGCAAAGTTCTTAACCTGAAGCACTATTTCTGGGTTAGCGGAGTCTGTAACCTGAAGCATATGTAACCTGAAGCGTATGTAACCCGAGGTACCACTGTATACATAATCTTATTTTGTGATCTCCACACAGAAGAATGTGCATGATATTGCCTCATTGATGGAGTTGTCCTTTCCAAATACTCAATTTGTGATTTAAATAAAATAATAGTTGCTTTGATAGCTACAGTCTTTCTGACATCGGCTTCATTTTACAAGTGTTATATTTAGATTCCTACCTGGTCCCCACTAAAAATTACCTAGTTCCCAGAAACTTGTGGGAAATGATATATAATGAACTGAAAGAAATGTTGAAAATAACTTTCCCTAAGAAACCAGAAGCTTTTCTTTTAGGTATTGTAGGACCTGAGATCCCGATGGATCAGATGCAACTATTTATGTACACGAACACGGCTGCACGGACCCTCTTAGCCCAGAAATGGAATGATGGTACAACTCCGACCAAAGAAGAGTGGTAGTTGAGCAGTTGGGGGAGTGGTGCAGGAAAAACAACTTACTCCTTAATTTAAAGAAAACAAAAGAGATTATTGTGGACTCAAGGAAATGTAAATTGAATATTCAGCCACTCATTATTGAGGGGAAGTGTGTGGAACAGTTCTCAGTGTTTGAATTTCTGGGAATGGAGTTGAGAGATGACCTAACCTGGGGAGAAAACAGCAAAGACCTGGTGAAGAGAGCACAGCAGATGTTATATTTACTGAGAATCCTCCAGAAAAATAATCTCTCAAAGGACCTGTTGATGGCATTTTACCATTGTACTGTTGAGAGTGTATTAACTTATGGTCTGTGTATGTGGGTTGGCAGCTGCGTGGTCAGGGAAAAAACAATGCTGTCCAGGGTTGTAAAGACTGGGGAGAGAATAATTGGGTGCACTCTTCCCACCTTGGATCAAATCTATGCTTCCAGGTGCCATAAAAAAGCTGCAAAGATAGCGCAGGATAGTGCGCACCCCGGAAATGATTTCTTTCAGCTTCTGCCTTCTGGAAGAAGGTACAGGGTTATAAAGACTGGGACTAGCCACCTGAGAAACAGTTTCTATCCAAATGCGATTTTGATTTTAAACGCCGTGTAAGGAGTCTCTATGGGAGTATACTGTATTTAATTATGGGGTATCAGAGTTTTAGGGGGCTAACCAGGCTGGGATAGCAGGCTTGTTGGTTTTTGAATGTCTGATGTAGATTTTTCAATGTCGTTGTTCTGTATGGGACAATGACAGTAAAGATTATCGTATCATATTGAAGCAGAGGACTTGGGGCAGAGGCTACAGGGGAATTCAAGGAGTCTGCCTCTCCTCCTGTGACAAGCTCCTCTCCCTCCTTGACTCCAAGGGCATTCAGGGTGATGGGTTGGGCAGAACAGAGATTAGAGGTTTGCTGATGTAGTTTGAAGCTGCTTGGGAAACATCCAGCAGTGGAGGAGATCTCCATACAGGAGGAGGAGGACGGGAACCATCAGCCCTGGCAACTGCTGGATAGGGGCACGTCCCAATGGGAGGGAAATTGTATGCCATTTTCTTGAATTGACTTACAATATGACGAAGGCTAATAATTGAAAACACATGTTTTGCGAACAAAGAGAGGACACTGTGTGTGTGTGTGTGTGTGTGTGTGTGTGTGTGTGACTCAGCAGAATGCTGAAATTTGACATTTTGTAGAGCAAAGAGTACTTGCAAGCAGCAAACTGATGATATTTTTTCATTTATAAAGTATAATATAAATTCTAGCAGGCCATTCAATCATTGGAATTGATGGTTCACCTCTTTTCCACTGAACATAGAAAATAAGTTTTCTGACTGAAGCTGCTGATTACATCTAGAGAAGCTAGATTTATGGAGGAGCGCCTGTATTATGTATTGTTTTATCAAATTGTCTATAGCACTTTATACAATTAAAAAGTTTTGATTTTATTTCCTACATCTTATGGCATAGCTCCATCAATGCGTCACCTCACTACAGTATTGTGGCTTATCTTCGACTAGCAAACTCCCAAAATAATTAACATCCCCTACATATTTTGTCTTTTTTGAAATCTGCACTTCCCCAGCAGAAATAATAAAGCGGTTTAATAACTGTTAAATTGTTTGCAGGTGCCAGTCATAAGTGCAGACATGAATAAACCAAAATAATACTTTGCAGTATTAAATGCAATGAACGCAATGAAACAAAAACTAGCAATGAGCCGAAACGGGGTGGCCAGTTTTGCAAAAATGTTTGTCAAAAATAAAAGATGCTCCCTGGGGGAGCATTGCAAAAGGGCTGAGAAACTGTTCCAGAATGATACTTTGTTGTCTAGCTTCACAAGAAGCACTGCCCTAATTTGTATGGGCTTCATTTCAGGAGGGTGGTGTCTGGGAAAATAGGGGTAGATTCCATACTGTTGTCAACTGTCAGAGCTTGGTCAGATGCAGGTCAGCACACAAGACGCAGAGGCGGGCAGTGTAGTTAATTCCTTTTACACCAATCTAACTGGTACTTCTGCAAAGCATTATTGTCATTAATAACTTCACAGTATTTAGAGGCAGAGTGGCCTCTCCTTTTCTGGAGGCATTCAAGCAGACGCTGGACAGCCATCAGTTAGAGGTGTTTACTCAAACCTCTGCTCTTCTATAGAACTAGTTTTCCTCTCCGTATCCCTCTATCCGTGCTTTACTCAACCCTCAGGCATTGTTTAAAACTGTCATTTTCCTTTCAATGCCCTTCCAATCCACTTTACTTAAACTTCTGTCACTGCAATCAAACGTCTTCCTCTTCTATTCCTCAGCTGCCTCATGAGAGTGATAGAGAACATGGAGTTCTCAAATATTCCATACTACAATACAATGAAGGCACTTTACTCAAATCTCTGCTGTTGTTTAAAACCACAATTTTCCTCTCAGTTTCCTCCACCCCTCCATTTGCGTGACGAGTTCCCGCCTCCCCCCCAGGAAGAACTAAAGACACGGGACACCAAGTATTAAGGTTAATGGGCAAAATAGGCCACAACTTTATTGATTAGAGGAATGAGCGGTATTGGATTAGGCATTGGTCCTATCGACTAGCCGGCTTCAGCCCGATTGCAAGGGTTAACGCCAGCAGGGGGAGTCCTCCTGAGGTATGTCAACTAGGAGCTCCCCCGGGGTCACCGCTCGGGGGCGTGCCATAGGCCCACACCTCCATAGGCTTCGGACAGGGCAACGCCCCCCCCCGGAGTCCTTTATCGGACTACCCTTCTTGCTGTGGGGGAAGGCGATGGCACTTCCTCCCCCCCCCTCCTCACATACCTTTTTAACCCTCCCTTACCAATGCCTAACCGCCACTCGAGCAACAGCTCGCCAATCAACTGGCTGGTGCAGCGAAAAGAGGGGAAGCCTTGGCCGCGCCAGCCCTAAACAGGGCCGGCCACACATCCCCGGCCAGCCTATTGGCTGGCTGGGTGGATGACACTGCCGAGGATTCCCCTGATCTCGCGGGGGCTGGGCGTAGCCCCCGCGCACGTGGAGTGGGCATGAAGCCCACAACCCTACCTCCTCCCAAGCTCAGAAGTGGCTTACTCAAACTTCTACCATTGTTTCAAACCACTACCTCCACCCTCTCAGTGTCCCCCCATTCTTGCTCCTATGATGTGCAACATGTCTTCACTTTTGCCTCCCTGCCCAGACCATGGCTTTCTGCAAATCCAGGATTGTGAGGTGGCACTATATATCCTCCAATGAAGGCTGCATGATGACATTCTTATATTTTTATTATATAGAGAGATTATCAAGAGAACTGTTGGCTTCAACTGAGTTTGAGAAAGGACTTGTAAGTTCCTTTAGGAAATTCTGGGATGTATTTACTTCATTTTATTTTAACTAATTTCTGTAGCATCCTGAGTAATAGCAAATGCCGTTCTCCCTTTAGAAAATGAAGTAGGAAAGCTTGATTTAAACAAAAATTAAGGACAAGTCACATTTGAATATTATATCTTTGGGCACAGAGCCAAGCATGGATGCATCTAGCTCAGTTTTGGATCCAGGCCAAAGTCTCAGAGTCCCACTTGTTCAATTTTATAGCTAGTGAACAAAGTGGGGGGAGATGCAAGAGATGTAGTATGGTTGTTTAGTAACCAATGTTTCAGGGCTTGTTAAGGTGCAAATGCAGGCATTTATGTGCAAGAAAAGCGTAAAATTAATACTGCATTCCCCTCCCCACAAAAAAAAACAAAAACAGAATATAGTGGATGCAACAGAATAATGTATGCAAGCTTGCATTTTTTTAATATCAGCAATGCAGCTCTATGTAAAGCCATGAATCTAAGAACGAAAACTGGGGGGGGGAATAATAATATTACTGGATCAGCCCATTTTTATACACACTACTATAGAGAAGCATCTGAATATTCTTGTGCTGATTTTTGAAATGTATACAATGTCACATTCCTTCATTCTCCATTCTCACAGCCACCTATTCAAAAGTCAGGAAAATACATCTTCATGTTTGTTTTCTTCCTTATTTTGGTGCTTTTCTCTAACTATATCCACTATCAGAATACTGAAGGTGTTCATACACCCGTTCCCAACACTGCAGAGAAAAGTGCAGCTCGCATCAATATTTTCACAGCCAACAAGGTTACTGGGTGTTGCCTGAGAAGTGGTTTCTAAGACCAGCAGCAGAATTTGAGAACTGGGCAAGATTTCTAGGGTTTTCTGGAGCAGGGAATCTCCTTTCCTCAGGACACTAGCAGCCAATCAGATTACAGCAAGCGAGGGCAAGATTGAAAAGGAAAAATGGTACAAAGAAATGATGGTAACTAGGAACAAAAGGATGCCAGCCAGCATAGAAGCTATGTGACTGTTTCGTTCCAGAAATTTGTCAGTGTGCAAATTTGTCAAAGTGAGTATCAAAATGAGAAAATATTAGACATAGTATTCACTTTTTAGAAAACCTGGTTACTGGCTAAGTTCACAGGCAAATCCTAGTGAAAAGAAATCTTAAGAAACTCTTCTTTCTGGGAAATGTTTCAATATAAAAACCCACAAAATAAATAGGATGCCCTGTGTCCTTCTAAAGGTCATGTATAACGTTGTTTGATGTTACCAATAAGAGGAGAAGCTGTAACACAAAAGGAGGAGCCAAAATCCATTTAGCGCAATGAATCAAAGGTTACCAGCCATCAGGGGAGAGTGACAAAAAGGCTTGTTGAGAAGATCAATCTGAAGACAGGCTATTAAGTAATGAGTTAAGTAATTAAGAATTAAGTAATGGCTGTTATATCAAGATTGCCATGCTGATGAATGAAACTATAACCACGTTGTAAAATGTAATCTTAAACATGCACGCCACCCATAGCACAAAGCTCTGATGTTCTTTATCTTTACATCGTCTTATTAATATTAACCAATTATTACAACACCCCCATGAAGTTTGTGCAACATATAGGAAGATGGCAACCCTAATGGATGATTAACTCATGAGAAAGGATCCTTTATCTCCTTTCTCCTGCTGCGCCCTTTGACCAGTCGTCTGTGACAGATGAACGTCTTGGCTAACATTTCCCCTTCTCCTAATTCTTACCAAACTCTGAACCGTTTGCACACGGTACATTTTCATGGTGCTTATCCCAAAGGTAGTTGCCATCTGTTACAACACTGTGTTAGCCATGGCATGAAGTTGTTCCTGTCTAGAATGAGCAGAGCCAGCTTCAGGTTTTGGGCAGCCCTCCAGAAAGATGCCCTTGGTGCTCCTGCCCACCTCTGTGCAGTGGCAGTGAGTCTGTCTAAGAACACAAGAAGAATCTGCTGGATCTGACCAATCATCCCTCTAAGTCAGGGGTAGGCCACCTAAGGCGCATGGGCTACAGGCAGCCCACGGGGGTCTTTTAACTAGCCCACAAGCCAGTGGCCGAACTTCATGCTCCAGTACTGGGGGCGGAGATCAGGTGGGGCGGGGCTGGCACACATCCCAGGCGCAGAGCGTGCCACCTGCAGGGGCAGGGCGTGCGTCCCAGGGGCAGAGCACAAGACCTGGTGGCAGGGCACGCTGCCTGCAGGGGCAGGGCACCCAGCACGGGGGGGGGGCAGCCGCGATGGCACCCTGGGGATCAAGCTGCCCCCAAACCCAGCCACCCGCTTAGCGAGTCCCCATGTACTGCGCTAAACCAGCGCAGTGCGGCATGGGGACTCGCTTCTGCGGTGCCGGAAATCACGCCTGCACAGACGCAGGAAATCATGCCTGTGCAGACGCAGACACCAGAAATCACAGGTGCGCACGCTCACATGCATGCACAATCCAGCCCATGGAGGGATCTCTGCTGGAGTGAACCAGCCCAGGCGAGGTAAACCTTGCTGACCCCTGATCTAAATCCATCATCCTGCTCTCACTGTGGCCAAAGGAAAACCTTCAAGCAGGACCTGAGTACAAGAGTACAGTGGTAACTCGGGTTAAGAACTTAATTCGTCCGGGAGGTCTGTTCTTAACCTGAAACTGTTCTTAACCTGAAGCACCACTTTAGCTAATGGGGCCTCCTGCTGCAGATGCGCCGCCGGAGCACGATTTCTGTTTTCACCCTGAAGCAAAGTTCTTAACCTGAAGCACTATTTCTGGGTTAGCAGAGTCTGTAACCTGAGGCGTCTGTAACCCGAGGTACCACTGTACTTTACCCTCCAGTGGTTTGCAGCAACTGGTATTCAAAAGCGTTGCTGCCTCCAACTGTCTCATCATACGTGCACAAGAGAACAAGAGGAAGGAGTAGCAGCAGCAGCACCTATTTTGAGAAAGGGCAGGTGAATGAGCAGCAAGACACAACATCCAGTTGCTTGCAGGGAGAGGTGGACCCCACTGGACAGCAAAGGTTTGGGCATCTACCTAAGCATGCCACCACTTACACAGAACCTGTGGTTGAGTCTTCCTCACCTCAACCAAATTTGCTCTAGCAATTAAACAGAGCAAGGATGTCACATAGAGGAGGGAGAAAGGTTGTTTTCTGCTGCTCCAGAGAAGCGGACACAGAGCAATGGATCCAAACTACAAGAAAGAAGATTCCACCTAAACATTAGGAAGAACTTCCTGACAGTAAGAGCTGTTCGACAGTGGAATTTGCTGCCAAGGAGTGTGGTGGAGTCTCCTTCTTTGGAGGTCTTTAAGCAGAGGCTTGACAACCATATGTCAGGAGTGCTCTGATGGGGTTTCCTGCTTGGCAGGGGGTTGGACTCGATGGCCCTTGTGGTCTCTTCCAACTCTATGATTCTATGATTCGATGATTCTAGGTTTTCAACTATGTAGGGCTTGTCATCAAAAACAATCACGAGTGCCCATTTTACCAGCAATGTCTGTACAAGGTACCAAAACTCTGTAGTTTTCATGCCAGACTACACTATTCCAGCCACAGAGATGTACCATAACATTTCTACAAGCATTAGGAAACATGTCTTAAAAGCAGTGGTGGACATGGCCCCTTGTTGCCTGTTTCTGTACCACTCTGTCAAATGGCCCATGGAAGCTTTGCTAGATCAATCACCGATTGACGCACCTATGGACCCACTGAGGCGGTATGGGGGAAATTCCCTCAAAAGCCAGGATTAGAAAATCTGAAACAGTCAGTGACAATGTAAGGGTTTCAAATAAGCCTCACCTTGATTAGAACATACTAAATTCTTTCTATTACGTGTTCAGACCCAGAAACCTCCCCCCTAAATAAATTCACACATGACTCAAATTTTAGTTTTGGTTTTTGGCAGAATTTAGGCCACAACTTTATTGATTAGTGACTGGTTGCATAGGCTCTGGTTCGATTAGCTCCCTGCCATGCAGGTAGCGCTGACTCAGGGCTCCAGCATAGGTCAGCCAAGGGTGAACACCTGGATAAGCGGAAAGTCGGGAATGGGCTAACTCCGCCACCCAAATGCCCCCCTGGACTCAGGCATGGGCACAACCCCCTCTCAGGGGTTGACCAAACCATTGAGTCCCTGGATTCCTTTAATGGAATACCCTTCACATAGGGATGGCGAGAGCGTTCTCCCATCCCTATCACCTGAACCAGAGCCTATCCGCAACCTTACAAGTTGTGATGGTTTGCTACATGGCAGGTGAAACCCAAATGGCAACAGCCAATCAGCCAAGTGGGGAAAATTCCTGCCATGCCCCTGTCCCAACAACAGACGATGGCATAGCAAGGTCAAGCACAAAGCCCTAAAAGTAGGGAGAAGTGGGCGGGTTCCGAATTCACGTGCCGAAAGAGGATCATGTGCATGGGCATAAATAGGTCCCTTGAACCGTTTGGACTGCATCCCATTGGCCAGATTACACCCAGCTTTGAGGGACCTACCAATCGGGTGTTGTGGCTGACCAATAGTTTTCGGTTTTCCAGGTCTCACCGCAATACGTGCCCTCTTTAAGGGAGGACCCGATTTCACCCAATAGCATGGTTGCAGAAGAAAGAAGACGCAGTTCTAACTTTGCAGTGGGATAAATATCACTCTAAAACTAAGCTGAATACTGCAGGAAAGTAAATCTGAATAAGTAATAAGGCTGCTGGCTTTACAGCTGTAAAGTGCTTTGGGTATTATAACTGTTTGCATTTTATTGTCTTGAGTTTGATTCCATGGGAATAAAATATGGTAATTTCAAACTTTTAAGTCCCCAAACAACATCCCAAATCACATGCATTGCTCGATCCTTTTTCTTAATTCTATGCACCAACACTTCATTATTGGAAAGTCAAATTTGCAACTTGCTGGAGATGGGGTTACTAGCGTGCGCGCGCGCGCACACACACACACTGCAGTGCTGCCAAGATAAGAAAATGCAGGAATAAAAACATTGGCCCAATACCATAGATATTATTGGTCTCCCCACTGAGCCATTGTCTACCCTGACTGACAGCTGTTCTCCAGGTTTTAGACAAGAGTCCTTCTCAGCCTTACCTGGAGATACCAAGAACTGGTTATCTGCAAAGTTTATTTGTGAAGCTGGGCAACTTTTACTGAAAGCTGTAAGTATAAACAAGCTAGAACAGGGAGGAGGTTGTTATAACTGTTTTATTCATTTTGAAAAAAGGATCCATTTCATTCCAATGGGGTTGTGCCCTAATGACAATTAAAACAGTACTTTTACCAAATATCCTCAGAAAACCCTTTCCATCTCAAAACCTCCTCATGTCTTCCATAAAAACCTTTGCACGTTGCAAAGGATTCTGGGAACAGTGGAATGTTAATGGTGACAACCTCAGTTCACATGGCACACTCACTTGGGAACTTGGGGGGGGGCATATGTTATTGGGCACCAACTCCCATCATCTTTAGCCAGCATAGCCAATGGTTAGGGATGGCAGGAACTGTATCCCAAACACATCTGGAAGGCCATAGTGTCCTCATTGGACTCAATGGTACTTAGGTACTTCTGAGTAGATATGTCTAAGAGTGTGCTTTGTTACCAAGCCGAAATGGCTTACAGATTCAATCAAATATAAAATAAATTTCTACCTACCCTGTAGGATAATTCTGAAGATCAGAGTTCCTGGAAGTTCTTAACCAGCTTCCGACCCCTGGAGCCATCTAAAAAGAAGCAATATTTTTGTAGTTCAGGGTTTTCTGTTTTGATCAATGATTAGGATGTTGTTATTCTTTCTTTCACGTTATAACAGCTGTGCTATTCAGGTTTCTGCTTTTTTAACCTCTTGCAGCTGATAACTTCAAGCAAGTAGAGGAGCTTAATTTTAAAACTATGGATTTGGCGAACAATAGAGGAATAATAGCAGATCCTCGCTTGGATCAGAGATATGAACTTGGCAGGTGTTGTGAGTCATGACAATCTGTTATGAATCTGTTCTGCATCTCTTCCTGGGTTAAATGTAGTTTCATCATTAACTGGGCTGGGGGGGGGGAATAGAATTGATATATTTATGGGACATTAAACCTCTAAAATAATAACGATTCCACTTTGCTATATACTATCAGTCACATCCACTGGCAGAAGGTTGAAGCTGGTTTGCCCAGACAAATGGCGATCAAAAAAACTGGACAGCAGACATTTTTGGGTTTTGGATAGTGTTCTGATGTTTCTGTGAGTCTAGCAGCCCCAAATGTGTGCTTGCATATGGACTCCTATGATATTCACTTTGAAAAAGGACACTATTTCAAAGACACTATTTAACTCCACTACTGTCTCCTCCTAAGAAAACTACAGCTGTGAATACCGCCATGGAGTTTTCCATGCAGTCAGATCTTCTTGGACTCCAGCTCCCATAAAACCCAGCGAGCACAGCCAATGGACAAGCATTATGGGAGTTGGAGTTGAACATCTTTTGGAACTCTAAATGTATAAACTGCCACACTTTTCTCTCTTGGGATTCATGGGATGGGAGATATTCTTCCCAGTGTTTCCACTAGGCATTACTGTACAAAGAAAATGCAAATGGCAAATAAGAAGAATGCCACTCCCAAAGAAAAACTGAAGTAGCAGCGACAGGTTCTCTTTTACAAGAAGAACTCCCATCTGCATAATGCAGAACATGAAAACCTGCAGAATTGTTTTAGATATGAGAGGGTTAAAAAAAAATAAAAATCTGTTATTTTCTGTATCGTTAATTTTCTTAACAAGCCATAGCAGTTGGTGGTGTCTTTTCTTCCTGGTGGTGTTTCTCTGCGGAAAGTAATTCTCCCCATTACCCAAATGTGCTATTTTTTTCTCCCACGGTCGCCATCTTGGTCTACAGCAAGTTATTGTTTTTAAACGAAGCAACCATTTGGGTAACCAGCCTGCAGATAGTGCAAAATCTTCTAAACTATACATAGCTCAAGACTCAACTCTCTCAGAAGTCTGGGTGGGTAGAAGCAGCCAATGCTAAGCTGAGTATGATTTAAGGAGGGTCTCTGCCAAGTTGGGAACTGAAAGTGCAGCTGAATCCCAGTTTTAGGTAACAGAACCCTTTCTAAAAAAAATTAGCCCAGCCCTCTCCTCAAAGTACTCCTAAGATTGTAGACTTAATATTCAGCATGAGATAAAGGATGGTGCAAAGTGTTTTAATGAATCAGAGATCATGTCTCATCATGATTTTTATTTTTGTTTGATAATTTTTTAATGGAATTTACTTTGATAATTTAGACTAAAATCTTCAAGCCATTAACTCTGGAATAGTCTGTGCTGATTGAAAACAGTTTTTGGTTTTTTTTTAAAGACTAAATTACAAGCTTACTAATATAGCAAAGAAAGAAAGAAAGATCATTTTGTTGTTGTTGTTTAGTCGTTTAGTCATGTCCAACTCTTCATGACCCCATGGACTAGAGCACACCAGGCACTCCTGTCTTCCACTGCCTCCCACAGTTTGGTCAAACTCATGCTGGTAGCTTCAAGAACACTGTCCCACCATCACGTCCTCTGTCATCCCCTTCTCCTTGTGCCCTCCATCTTTCCCAACATCAGAGCCTTTTCCAGGGAGTCTTCTCTTCTCATGAGGTGGCCAAAGTATTGGAGCCTCAGCTTCAGGATCTGTCCTTCCAGTGAGCACTCACCAATGACAATTGAAGATGTTTATGATGTAGGCTACAATCCCATAAACATTTACCTGGGAGTAAGTCCCACTGAACTTATTATGGCTTAATTCAGATGGCTTGCTCTGTCAGGTGTTCTGTAGCCAAATGCATATTTACAGTCAATGAAAAATAAGGCAGCTTCCAATAGTCTCTCATAACGTATCATAATAGAGTTCAGTAAAAGAAAGCAGGTGGAAGTATTTGCCTCCATTGCTACTGTCTCAGAAGGTGTGCCTCTGACATTGTGCTCTTTTGCATTTCTACCCACTAATAACTACCACTAAATAAAAGGGTGTTTCCATAAGTGCGTATAGGATTGCAGCCTGTGTGTCAGTTAGCGTTGAGGTGAGAGGATGGTGACCTTTCTGGGGCTTGTACATCTCTCTCATTTTGAGAGTAGCGAGGACAGTTCCACTGCTCTATAGGCACACGTGCATGTACAGAGTGTGATTGACTAGTTGGTGCAGAATATAGATGCGCATAGCGCTGAAAGTAACGCAGTGTGGGTGGATAATATCTGTATAGTTGGAGACTGAAGCAGAGCCATCTTGCAGAATTATTTATGGCTGGAGCTGGATCAGGGTCAATACCTTGCTGTGCGGAAAGATGAAATTGCCAGCTCACCTCCGCAAGATAGGATGCTTCACCCATTACTTGGACAACAGGTATGCATGCATTGGGGGTGCAGGATGTTCTCAATTTGATTGGCTGCATGGCTCTGTGAAGGTGACATTCTCACATAGAGGATATAGATTTGCATAAAATGTGCATGCGTTGATTTATACGTATGGATGCCATTTTAAAAACAGTAACTCTAATTTAAATAAACAATATTATTGCTGCTGTCAATGCGCAACTTCCAAGATCTTGGTCTCTCCCTTTTTATGGTTCTTTATCTTAAAACTAGACAGATCTTCAAAAACCAGACAGTCCTCTGCAAAGGACTCAGGGCCACAGTACAGTTCAGACAGAAGTCTTTTCCTAGCCCTGCCTGGAGACCTTTTCCTGTTTCACGGAATGTACCATATTTTTCGCTCTATAAGACGCACCAGACCACAAGACACACCTAGTTTTTGGAGGTGGAAAACAAGAAAAAAAATATTCTGAATCTCAGAAGCCAGAACAGCAAGAGGGATTGCTGTGCAGTGAAAGCAGCGATCCCTATTGCTGTTCTGGCTTCTGGGATAGCTGCGCAGCCTGCATTAGCTCCATAAGACGCACACACATTTCCCCTTACTTTTTAGGAGGGAAAAAGTGGGTCTTATAGAGCAAAAAATACGGTATGTGATCTACCTTTCCTATTGATCAAGCCTAAAATGCATATGATCAGGGCTTTATTTCAGCACCTCTCAGGTGTGCGCCATTGCCTTTATAAGAGAACAAGAGAGGTGTTTGTGGTGAGTTTTGGCACCTCTTTTTCTAGATGAATAGCACTGCATATGATTATCTTGGCAAGAAGACCAATAAACTACAGGTCCCATGTGTCACGCTTCTCAAGGAGCTTCTGAGAATGGAAATAATAATTCAGAAGCACTATTTCTGCTTATTTCACTTAGTAAGCTGTGTCAGGGATAAGGACAAAAGACGAAACTAGATAAGCTAGTCTTAGATGTACCTTCCAACTCTAACCTTTATTATTATTATTATTATTATTATTATTATTATTATTATTATTATTACAGCTGATGTATAACTGGAATTTCTCCAACGGTTTTCACTAAGAGGGAAAAGTAAATGAGAATATCACTGTTTATAGTGCTGTTATAGAGTGTTTTTTCCGTAATGCACGAGTTTGGTAATTAAATCTATTTCTGCTGGTCTTGTGGCCATATGTCTGCAATATGTAAAAATACATTTTTGTTCTCTTCCCCCACCCCTCCTTTCTCAATCTCTTTATAAAAAAATAAAAAAATAAAATCCTTTTGTTCCTAGTACAGACTGGCTGTCAGATTGAGCCCTCCAGATTCCTGTGCGCTGGTACCCACAAGCTCTTCCTTGCCAAGCTGCCAGTCTGAAGCGTCACACCTTAGTGCCTTTAAAGATTGCCCTGCAGAGATAGAGGGAAATGGCAATTTTTACATGATGCAGTCTGGCGGCCCAGGAGATTTGAAGTCAGAACTGGTGCCAAGATTTACCCAGGAGAGCAAGCAGAGGCAAAACAGAGAACCTGGGCCAAAGGAGGGGAGGGAGGGGTGGCGGAGGGGAGGGGGGGAGCGAAGGGGGGAAGAAAAGAGGGGGAAACGTCAGAGCCGGAGAAAGGGTGTGCTAAAAGTACTGGTGGGGAGAAGGCTACTGAATGGACAGAACTGTAGCGTTTGCATATGTTTGCTAAAATGGTTGGGGTCCCAAAGAATGTCAAAGGGAAGAGGTTGATGTTTTTCGTCCCCCCCCCCGCCCCAAATTGTAGTAGATTGCAGAATGTAAATGAGACAATTATTACACCAATGCTCATCAAGCTGTGCTGGAAAGACTTCAATAGCCTGATGAATATGCATGCAAATTTGTTAATTAAGTTAATTATTCTGCTGAAAATTCATTTGTCTTCCAAGGACATTTTCCCAATGATTTTAACATGCTTGTGCCATTAGTCATGCTCCATGCTATTTAACATTACTTTTTGTCCACTTTTTTCCTTTACTTCTCCTCTCGTTGTTGTTTTTTTTAAGTTTTAAAACCAAACGATTGGCTCCCTTAATTGACCCCTGCAACGCTGGAAAGAGACTTACAGCTGGCTCCGTAGGAATCTCTTACGACGCATTTCATTTAAATATTTCTTTGACATAGAAAATGTCACCTAAGAGAATACAAAGCCGCCCAGCGGTACTATGTGTGCTGCTCCACACAGGGAAGCTCCAAGAGGTAAATCGCTCCCCGCTATAGGGTATTTCTCCAGCTGTACTTTTATTTAACACCAGCAGCTACCCAACCGTGCTCTGAAAGGTATGATGATCTTTCCCTAGATTTCACCCTCCTATGAGCATATCACAGCATATTCAAGATGCTCGCTCAAACAGGAACAAGGTCTGTGAGACTTTTTCTGTCACCATGAGGCCCAAAACCTGTTACCATGGCAACCAAAGGGAACAGAGAGTTTAAATTCATATCGAAATGGCAAAATGGCATACTTTAAAGAAACAGAAGGGTTTTGTTTTGTTTTTTGGAGGGGGGGTTGTTTTAATTAAAAGAAAACCCAACAAACAAACCTAAGCAAGAGAAGAGGACCACAATGGTGTTCCTCCTCCTAGTTTTAATGAGAGCTAAACCTTCTCGTTTCCTTTATTTCCACTTCAGTGGAGGCACAAAATATCGGAATGACTGCTCCCCGCTTAAAACGGGGGGCGCCCTTTGCGTGGACGCGTGCAGCCCCTAGATCTGGAGCGGCCCCAACAGCATAGGCTTGGCTTTGCCTTCCCTCAGGTGGGATACCTGGAGGTCTCCGCCTACCTCAGTCAGTTGTCCAATCCCACCTGGGGGAAGAGTTGCCAAGGAGACCAGGCCAGGTAGGGGAGGGATTACCTGCCCACACAATAGAGGGAGGATCTTATCTGGGAATCCTCACTTGGCTCCAGAGCTTCTCCCACCCTTCCCACCCTCAGTTAATGTCTTATTTTGCAGGTTAACTTTTCTTCACAGGTTTTGCAGGTTAACTTTTCTTCACAGGTATGTGGGCGCTGCTATGTTAAGGTCGCTGTTAAAGGGCCGGAAAGGAATTTCCCTGCATTGGCAGGTTTCGCCTTTCCCGTAGCAAAACGTCACAACTTTGGCGGTATCAGGCCTTGGGCGAAATACTTTAGTCCACCTTCCTCTTTGCGGCGGTGATACCAGGGTTCCCCGTTGAAAGGGTTTCTGAAGGGAGGCTTTGACCGTACGCCGAAAGGTCGTCATTGCTCTCCCCTGCGGCGGCGGCATAACGGGGGAGGCTATCTCTGCTTGAACATATGTTCTCCAGAGCCGGCCCATCCCCCCACACACTGGATAACCCTGATGCTCCCTAGGTCCCCGGCTGGGGACTGGGGAGGGAGAACGCCCAATGCCTGAGCCAAGGTCTACCCACATTTGAAATTTAATAAAGTTGTGGCCAATTTAATCCCATAGCACGTTGAGTCGCTATTCCACATGACGGGGGGACCGCGCGGGATCTGGGGACTCCGCCTGTCCATGCAAATATTTAATGCCCAGAGCTGGCACTGCCAACACTCTTGGGGCATTCACCAGAGCCTTAGCACCCTGACAGAGGCCACCACAGATGAATATTCTGGATCCTACTTTAAACATTTTTGCTGGGACAGAGCTCCGAGAAGCACCAGACAGCTAGGTGCAGCCGCCATTTTAATTCCCCATTCTGCCTCTCCATAATGTCATTCTGAAGCATTGCAGGAAATTAAAATGGCAGCTCCCCAGTACTGCATGGAGCCCTGCTCAGGGATGTTATACCTTGCCCTCGCAAGCTAAGCCTAGGAGAGTCTGCCAATCGTGGGGGGATGGGGGTGCGGTCACAAAAGGAAAATTCAAACCTGGAATTGGCCCTGCTAATACCACAAAAAGGGGACGCGGGTGGCACTGTGGGTAAAACCTCAGCGCCTAGGACTTGCCGATCGCATGGTCGGCGGTTCGAATCCCCGCGGCAGGGTGAGCTCCCGTCGTTCGGTCCCAGCTCCTGCCCACCTAGCAGTTCGAAAGCACCCTTAAGTGCAAGTAGATAAATAGGTACCGCTTTATAGCGGGAAGGTAACGGCATTTCCATGCGCTGCGCTGGTGCTGGCTCGCCAGAGCAGCTTCGTCACGCTGGCCACGTGACCTGGAAGTGTCTTCGGACAGCGCTGGCTCCCGGCCTCTTAAGCGAGATGGGCGCACAACCCCAGAGTCGGACTCGACTGGCCCGTACGGGCAGGGGTACCTTTACCTTTACCTAATACCACGAAAAGGAAACCAGAATAGGAGGCCTCTCATGTACCACAGACCCTCCAGGGATGTCCCTGATTTAGGGAAGCTGTCCCACTTTCTGATTTGATCCCAGAATGTTCCACTTTTCCTTAGGGTGTCCCTATTTTCAATGGAGAAATGTTGAAGGGTACGGAGCAGACATAGGCAAACTCAGCCCTCCAGATGTTTTGGGACTACAATTCCCATCATCCCTGACCACTGTTAGCTAGGGATCATGGCCATGGAGTTGTAGGCAAAAATAAGTATGTTAATTGGACCTGACAATTTCATATAAATGTTCGGCAAACAATGGCATTTTTTTATAATTTTTTTTATACAGTTTGCCTATGCCTGGTATGGAGTTATCCGACCCCCGAGCCATCTGAAGGCAGTTTTTTCATGTTTAATGTTGTATTATGTTTTTATATATGTTGGAAGCCACCCAGATTGACTGAGGCAACCCAGTAAGATGTGTGGGGTATAAGCAGTAAAATTATCATTATGGAATGGGATGTCCCTATTTTCATTGGAGAAATGTTGGAGAGTATGGTACTATATGCCTCTTCAATGTCATATAGCTGAACCTACACAGTTGGGACACACAAGCCTAGAGAAACAGGATTCTTATAAGTGGGGCTGTGTGCGGTCCTTTTGTTGTGCAACACACGATCCAAGGAAAGCTGGTGGAGCGGGGGTTATAAAAGATAAGAAAATTAGAGATAATGGAGTTTAAGAAATTAATTGGCAAAAGATCTCTCTTTTGTGCCGCCCTTCCACACTACAAAGTCTGAATGGCCCTGTAGTGTCACAGAGATCGTAAACCAATTAGGATGATATTTTAAACTCTGTAATTTCTGCAATTCCATCTGCTTTAGACGGTTTAATTAGGGAAAGTTACAAAAGCCAAATATATTTGACTATTTTGAAAGCAAGCCCAAAGGCAAGAAAGAAGAGTCACTTGGCAAAATGTGCAGTCGTACTGAAAGGAGCAGGGTAGGGAAATGGGATTAGTGTTTCCGCCCCATCCCACCCCGCACTCAAAAAAGGGAAGAATGTTTTAAGTGCCCTAAAAAGTAATGGATAACAGCAAAGGTATCTGTTGTTTTCCGTACAGCAGTAGAATTTGGCCCCATCTCCTAGCCCTGTTCCTACTGAAACAAAGGCTAAAATATCATGGGGTTAGAAAGATATAGGTAGGTACAGTGGCGTAGCGTGAGGGGTGCGGGGGGGGGGGGGACAGCCGCACCGGGTGCAACATCTGGGGGTTAGGGTTAGGGGGCGCAAATCCACGGGTTAGGGGGCGCAAATTACTTGCTTTGCCCCGGGTGCTGACAACCCACGCTATGCCACTGGGTAGGTAGCCGTGTTCGTCTGGCGTAGTTGAAACAAAATAAAAAAATCCTTCCAGTAGCACCTTAGAGACTAACTAAGTTTGTTATCGGTATGAGCTTTCGTGTGCATGCAGACTTCTTTAGATACACTGAAACAGAAGTCACCAGACCCTTATATATAGTGAGAGGGTGGGGAGGGGTATTACTCAGAAGGGTGGTGGGAATGGGTGATTGGCTGATAGGTGTGGTAAACCAGTTGACGACTGTTAACGACTGCAATTAGTTTTACAGGAAAAAACAAGAGACGAGATGGCCAAACATAGCTTTATCATGTATACATGATCTGGTGGCTTCTGTTTCAGTGTATCTGAAGAAGTGTGCATGCACACAAAAGCTCATACCAATAACAAACTTAGTTGGTCTCTAAGGTGCTACTGGAAGGAATTTATTTTATGGGGTTAGACAGTTTTGGTCTTCTTTGTGCGCATGTATAACCTTCGGCTACACACCTGGTCCTTCAAAGAGAGTGGAGTCCTGTCCATCACAGGCTGTACATTCATAAGAGCCACCTGCCTGCCTCCAGCACTAATCTAGGTGAACTTGGACTCATCTGACCAGATACTGACCCTGCACAGCACAACCCCACAGGTTCTGCCATATTAGCCCCCCCCCCCGAGTCCAGGTGCTGAGTGTGGAATCTGAAAAGGGCCTGAAAGGCGTCAATCACCCAGATGTGAGGAGCTGCTCAGACTCCGTCACCCTTTTGCAAACATCTGTACCCAATGTGCAGGTATTGTTTTTCATTTCAACAGGGCTTGTCTGCGGTTTACCCTTCAACGCAGCAATGACTTGACCAAGCGTATCTGCCATGAACTTCATAGCTAAGAATGGAACCACAATTATATTGCATTTTTATCCTGTCCTTCCTGCCCAGCTCAGAGCGGTGTGCAGCGTAATCTTCATAAGTAAATGGGATGTAAGCCTAAGTCTCCCCAGTCCTAGACTGACACTTTAACCCATGGGTAGGCAAACTAAGGCCCGGGGGCCAGATCCAGCCCAATCGCCTTCTAAATCCGGCCCACGGACGGTCCGGGAATCAGCGTGTTTTCACATGAGTAGAATGTGTGCTTTTACTTAAAGTGCATCTCTGGGTTATTTGATAGATAGATAAATTTATTGTCATTGTCCGTATATACACAGTATACACAACAACGAAAATCAAACACCCGAGACCGGATTCACATACACATTCGCACGTATCTCCAACACTCTCATCCTATACAGACATAATCTATTGGAACATAACATAATCCAGAATATAACATAACCTATTTGAAGCATAGCATAACCTAAAACCTATCTCATTCCTTACTACTCACTGCTTGCTATTTCTTACAACTGGCCCTGAGATCATTATTTGTGGGGCATAGGTGTAAAATTTTTGAATGTTGATGACATTGAAATGAAATGAAGGGGTTCTAGTAATAAGGTAAAAGACTATGCAAGAGTGGATTGATACTAGATGAAAGTTCGAAGTTAAAATATCTGAGGAAAAATAATTAAGGATAAACCAATAGGATAAGAATTTGCTGAACCAATTTTTAAGTGGAATACAAAAAAGGGAGGCGTGAGGAAGTCAGGAAAATAAGTTAACTAAAGAGGACAAAAGAAAAAAGAGGGGGTTTTGTTTTTGTTTTTTGTTTTTTTCTCTACGTTAATTGTTTGTATTCTTGTAACTTTCTGTTTTTGTGCTTTTGTGTTTTTCTTGTGTTTTTCTTATTGATTGTTTTATAATTTCTTTATTGTGAAAACTGAATAAAATATCATTTAAATATATATATATATATATTTGTGGGGCATAGGAATTCGTTCTCCCCCCCCAAAAAAAAAATAAGAGTCTGGCCCCCCACAAGGTCTGAGGGACAGTGGACCGGCCCCCTGCTGAAATGTTTGCTGACCCCCTGTAACCACAACACTAGTCTCACTTTCAGGAGAAAGGCAGACTCATTGCAGGCTCATTTTCTTAGGAAATCATCCTCTGATTTTCAAGATGTTCAGAACAAATTGACCTATTAGGTTTGTATCATGTTCATTTAGTTTTGGTAATATTCCTCTGCCTAGCAGATGTGTGTTGTTATGGGCCTTGGATATCATCATTCAGCAATAGCTGATAGCAGTCGGGCGGCAATTTGACGCATGGGGTCCTCCTTGTTTTAATATTTCCCATACTATGACTGGAATGCAACAAGTCTCCCGTTCGGCCCCTTTTCTGTGTGACAAAACATTATGTGGCATTGTCAAAATTGTGTAAGATAGCTTTTTTAAAAGAAGAAAAAGAACAAAAAATCACAGTTGTCTTCTTAAGAGGAACATGGTTAAAACAAAGGGTTATTAATTAATTTTATTCCCTACAGTTTGATGGGAAAGTGGGGGCCAAATATCTCAAATAACATGATATATATGCCTTTGTACACATAGAGAGAAAGACAAAGCAAAAAAATAAGTATGTTAATTGGACCTGACAATTTCATATAAATGTTCGGCAAACAATGGCATTTTTTTTAAAAAAAAAAACCTGAACCATTTCTGAGCATCCACATCTCTTTAATATTCCTGTCATGACTTACTAGTATAGAACAGCCACTTCCCATTTGGGTACTCAGTACAGCATCCATTCTCTGGGTAGCATTTTGGCAGGTACTAGAATAATGTAAAACAAATGGTTTCAAAAACCTTAAAAATAGGCCCCATTGGTTTAATGAAAACAGACTGAGCTTGTAAAACGCTGGCTGTTTGTGACAGACATTTAAAAAATAACAGCGTGTATTATAAGGGAAGTGCGTCTTTCTGACTGCATTAAGGGTCTGTTGTTTCCAAAGTACTCAATAACACAAGAGATGTGGAGAAACTGCGGTTCTGCTCTGCTGACTTTTGGCAGAAAGGGGAATGATTTCATTCCACCCACCAAAACTCTTTCTCTTTACAGAAAGAGAAAGAAGGAACCTTTTACCACATGTGGTGGACGTGCCCCAAGGTAAAAGACTTCTGAGAAAGGATTTATAATGAATTGAAAAAAGTGTTGAAAAACACATTTGTTAAAAAACCAGAAGCCTTTTTACTTGGTATAGTGGGGGGTGAAATCCCCAAAAAGGATGTTACTTTTTTTCTGTATGCCACAACAGCTGCGATATTATTGCTAGCAAAGAACTGGAAGAAACAAGATTGACCAACTATTGAAGAATGGCAGGTGGAGATGATGGAATATATGGAATATATGGAACTTGCTGAACTGACCGGGAGATTCCGAGACCAGAGAGAAGAGACGGTGGAAGAAGATTGGAAGAAGTTTAAGGAATATTTGAAAAAATATGTTAATATTTAAATATTAGAATAGCTTTGGAAGTGGATATAGGCGGTGGATTAGAAGTAGAAGATAGTGTATTTTATAAGTGATAAAATGTGAAGTTTTTTTATGGTTAAAGTACCGGTAAGTGTGATTAAAAAAAAAGATGGTTAGAAATTATGATATATGTAAACTGATAAAGATGAAGTAAAATGAAAATCAGACAGGTGGGACTTGGAGAAGCCCACTTAACAATGTTTAGGAAAATAAAGATATGACAAGAATTTGTTTGTCTTTTCTGTTTGTGTTCTTTATTTGTGTTATAAAATGAATAATTTTTAAAAAAAAAAAATAGTGTGGGAATGATGGACCTCTAACTTGTGTGCGCCAAGGGTTCAGGGAAGAGAGGGGAAGTAAAACATTATTTCCTCACCCTGTCCTGATGCTCTACCCCCTTTGTTTCTGGAGTGGGTCCAGAACCTTCTAGAAAGCTGTGAATCCCCAGACTCATTCAAAATAAAATACTGCTGTCTTACCTGTGCCAACAGAAAATGTTGAGATGTCATTGCAGGGAGTGCAAACTCAGACAGTGGCTCATCTTCCATCTCTCTATTCAAATTCCCCGCTCCGTCCACCCCACCAAGAAAGCTAGCTAGTAACCATGCCATATGTATCACTCTATCACTCCAGCACTAAAGCAGAAGAGGCAACATGATACCTTTCAGGTGTTGTGGGACTCCAGCTTCCATCACATCTGATTTCATTCAGGTGTTGTGGAACTCCAGCTCTCATCACACCTGATAATGGGCTGTGCTGACTGGAGCTGATGAAACTTAAGCAACATCTAGAGATCTGGATGTTGGCTACTCTGTTCTAAAAGTCACAGGAACAAGGAAGGCAGGAACCATTTTTTTAATTAAAAAAAAAGGAGCAATGTCTTCACATATTTGTACATGCACTGTAGCAGAAACACCTGAGCTACTGGAGAAGGGAAACCATTTTATCTTGAGTTACCCCATTTGCTCCCTTCTCCTGGGATCTTGAGCGATAACGTCAACTTGTCACAGGTGCATTTGTGCTGCTGCTTCACCTCCACATTGTTATAATGGGAGCTTTCAGGGTGGAAACTGGTGAGTCGTTTGTGGCTTCATGGAAGTGAACTTGATCGGTGCTGGGACAGCAGACCACGGGGAGCCCCATGAAAACCATTTATCTTTCCAAGCAGGCATAAGGGTTTTATATATAAAACAAACAAACAAAAGTAATTAGTGGTACAGTGGTGCCTCGCAAGACGAAAAGAATCCGTTCTGCGAGTCTCTTCTTCTAGCGGTTTTTTCATCTTGCAAAGCAAGCCCATTGACGGCTTAGCGGATTAGCGCTATTAGCGGCTTTTATCGGCTTACGGGATAAGCGGATAAGCGGCTTAGCGGCTTAGAAAAAGGGGGGGAACCCGCAGGAACTCGCAAGACATTTTCATCTTGCGAAGCAAGCCCATAGGAAATTCGTTTTGCGAAGCGCCTCCAAAATGGAAAACCCTTTCGTCTAGCGAGTTTTCCGTCTTGTGAGGCATTCATCTTGCGGGGCACCACTGTAATGCCCCTTTATTGATACCAACAGTGAGCACACTTTACTTGATGCGGAAAAGAGGCCATCTTGGTCAAAATGATTTTTTTCTGTGAAACCAAGAGTACATCTAAAACAACATAGTGTGGGTTATAATTTTAATTCTGTATATAATGCCTTGTTTTTTCACTCTCTCCATAAATTGAAAGGGCATGCAGCAAACAAAGACACACACAGCCCAACAACCCTGGGTTTCAATAACTCACATGTGTGTTTGTGGAGTATAAAGTCCATGGAGTAAATAAATTTGCCATTTATGTTACTATTGCCAGGGGGGAGAGAATGCTACCTGTACCCTAAGGGATGGAAAGGGAAGCATGTGAAATGGTCACGGAGAGGTCAGGTTCTCATGGTTGAGTAGACAGACAGTAAGGAAACCTACATACAGTAAGGACAAGGGGTTTGGAAGCCAATGATTACCAACTACAATGGCAACAAAAATACCAGGGCCCAAATTAAGTCTTCCCATGTTCAGATTTCTATAAATTGATTTCAGACATTTTAGTAGATGCTGTTGATCTTAAATCTTCCATGACCAGAAAACACAGAGACTGTTATGGTAGATTTCATGGTTTTGCTTTCAGAGAGAGCCACGAGGGAGTGTACTGCATTGGACATGCCCTGGCAATATAATGCCAATTAAAAAATAACAATTCATTGTAAAGAGCTTAGAATATTTTAGCATAAAGAGCAAGAGGTTAGTTCAGTATTCCAGGATCCTTGTGTTACAAACCCGCTTTAACCACTGCTGTGGAGAAACAAGAAATGGGTGACTTGGCAAATTAGATTAAGGTATGTCAAAAAAAGTAGTTTGAAAATAATCTAGATGATCAACTTCTTCATGAGACCAAAGTCCAAACCCTTTGTCTCCAGGAAGACAACTGAAATTACCGTATCCAAAACCTTCCAATTTTGAGCAATCCATAGATGAGCTGCGGCTGGCAGACATGTGATAAATTCTTTGTGGCGAAGGGATGGTTACAAACAGAAGTTTGGGGTTGCAGCAATAATATCCACCCTGAAACATGCATCTTTCTGGAGGCAATGAAAGGATAGGGCAAAAAGGGCAAATAGTTGTGATGTCTTAAATATATATATATATATATATATAGAAGAGCTTTATGATTGCAAGAGGAAAATCAAACAACAGGCTGTCTGGGATCTAATTTGCATTTTTTGGATGGTTAATTAGGTCACAAGGGTTAATACGTTAAAAGATGGTCTGCCTATTGTTATGTTGGTTGTCAGAACCTATCTCAATCAAGCATAGCTGCAGATGATCGGGCATCTGTTATTGATCAAAATGGAAGTCTTCATTTTGTCTTAGAGGAATGAAAGGGGAGCCAAATAACAAAGAAGAATTCAGGAGAGTTCTCCGTTCATAAGCACAATAAGGAGAAATAGGCTGTTAAGAGACGCAAAAATGTTTGCCACAGAGCAGGGGAGGTCTCAGGAAGGAATGTTTTCAAGTTTGTTCCCCCTCCCCTTCTTCTGGTGCAGAAATGCTGGCGTGGGTGACATTTTCCTTCAGCTGTATTCACCTTTCTTTTGGAATCCTATTTAATCCATATGGTGTCTGATATTTTGGTGTACTTCAGGCAACCTTTCCCAACCTAGTGCCCTTTGGGGTTGCTGCTCTACAACTGCCATTGTAGGCTCCCCGTGTCAGTTCTGACCTAGTAAATTGCAGAAGCTATTTATTTTCTCATCAAAACATTGCCACACTGCTTTTCCACAAAGCTCAAACAGCTTCAACCTTTCAGCTTCCCAAACATACTCATGGTACTCAGAATGCCACAAGATTGGTAGACATAGACCATTTAAGGTTTGGTGATGTGCTCTGATTTGGAGATAACTTATAGCGCAGCCTTAACCCTGTCTACTCAGAAGTCAGTCCTCTTGAATTCTGTGGGGCCTACTCCCACGTACAGTGGTACCTCGGGTTAAGAATTTAATTCATTCTGGAGGTCCGTTCTTAACCTGAAACTGTTCTTAACCCGAGGTACCACTGTAGATAATGGGGCCTCCCGCTGCCACTGCACGATTTCTGTTCTCATCCTGAAGCAAAGTACTATCTCTGGGTTAGCGGAGTCTGTAACCTGAAGCGTCTGTAACCTGAAGCGTCTGTAACCCGAAGTACCACGGTAGGTGGGGTTAAGATTGCACACTAAATGCTATACAGGACAATGTTTAAGAACACGTGAAACAGATTCAGAGATGTTGTTAAGCAATTGTAATATTTCCAGACATCCAGGTAAATCATGAATGAGTGACAGGTAATGTAGAGATTACTTACAGTGGGGTATATGGGTTATTTGCTATGTTCATGGGGTGTGCAATGATTCTAAGATGCTCCCTCTTTTTGGAGGAACAGACCTTACTATCATTTTTCTCTCATCCTTTTGGCATTTTAACCACAATCATACAATCTTTCCTGTATTTTGTTAATATCTTGCAACTTGTTTATGCTCCTTGACTATCTTATCTTTGTTTCTGTTTTATCTTTGGAACATCTATTAGCATGCCTCTGAGAAAATTCATCTTTATTCATCTCAGGCTGACAGTGTGTAAATTGTAAGGTACAAAGATATTGATATTTATTAGGGGGGGAACACTTCAGCTTAAATCTCTCTGGAACATTTGTTTTGCTTTTGTGTTAAATTGAATTTGTTTAAATAAAACCATTTCATTGCCCGTCTTTGAACATTGATAAGAATGTTGAACACCTCAAGCAGGAGATTCAACATATCGCCATTTATTCAGCACGAAGAAAGCTTCCATACCACCTGATGTCAACGCAAACAGAAAGTTTTCCAGACCACACTACACAACACACACATTTGGTTGGGTGTTGTCAAGAGATGACAAATCAAATGGTTCACATGGGTTTGTGAACCAGTCCGCAAAGGGAAGAGCCATAGCGCAGTGGTAACCTGCAGAACATCTCAGGTTGACTCCCTGAGAGCCTACAACTGAAACTCTGGAGAGCCACTGCTGGCCACATTAGACAATACTGAGCTACATGGACCATTGATCCGATGGTCTTTCAAGGGGCAGAAAGAATGTGGAGGCATAGAAGGTGCACAACACCTCCTTCAAAACCAGGAAAGGTAGTGTATTGTTGCGGTCTGGCATTGACTCATTTGAGCAGGAGGAAGGTCAGGATGGCGCTGTGGGTTAAAGCCTCAGCGCCTAGGACTTGCCGATCGAAAGGTCGGCGGTTCGAATCCCTGCGGCGGGGTGCGCTCCCGCTGCTTGGTCCCAGCGCCTGCCAACCTAGCAGTTCGAAAGCACCTCCGGGTGCAAGTAGATAAATAGGGACCGCTTACCAGCGGGAAGGTAAACGGCGTTTCCGTGTGCGGCTCTGGCTCGCCAGAGCAGCGATGTCACACTGGCCACATGACCCGGAAGTGTCTCCGGACAGCGCTGGCCCCTGGCCTCTTGAGTGAGATGGGCGCACAACCCCAGAGTCTGTCAAGACTGGCCCGTACGGGCAGGGGTACCTTTACCTTTACCTTTAAGGTCAGGATGGTCTGTTTTTCCCAGTGCTTTAAGATTTCAGCTAAAAGAATGAGATAAATATTTGATTCTTGGCTCTGCAAAGCACCTGCAGATACGTACTTTTGATCCTTCATCATCGCTCGGCATCTTCAGAGTACGCAAAACTTTGTCAGTGCTCATATCATTCAGCCTGGACACTGAGGTCCGGCTCCGAGGGCCTTCCAGCAGTTCCCTCTCTGTGAGAAGTGAAGTTACAGGGAACCAGGCACAGGGCCTTCTCAGTAGTGGCACCCACCCTGTGGAATGCCCTCCCATCAGAGGTCAAGGAAATAAACAACTATCTGACTTTCAGAAGGCATCTTTAGAAGATTTTAACATTCAATGTTTTATTGTGTTTTTAATATGCTGTTGGGAGCCGCCTAGAGTGGCTGGGGAAACCCAGTCAGATGTGTGGCATATAAATATTATTATTATTATTATTATTATTATTATTATTATTATTATTATTATTTTATTCCTTACAATGGAAGACACCTGAAAGTTTTGTCTCTCCTGGTCCTTTCCTGACCACTGAGAACATGGTAGTGGCTTATGAATCACCTGGCAGTGAACAGCAGCTAAGATATTTGAAATAATTGTGCCTTGTTTGTTTGTGTGTTCATTTCATTTACATCCTGCTTTATAGTTCTAATGGGATCTTCTAGACAGCTCATTTTTTAAAATCCTCAAAAAGTGCAATATTGCTCAGTGGCAACCTAGAAATCTGTGTTATGTTTGTAAATTCATTGATAAAGTGATTGATGAAGCAGTTACAGTATCTCACATCCATTCTCTCTGCCCCCCCCCCTCAGTCCATTTTCCCTTCTTCTGTCTTGCTATAGGCAAGCAGGGTTCCAGATGTTGGTTCCTAAATAGTTCCCCTATCCCAAGTTTACCCAACAGACAATGAAATGTCCCCATAACTTAAGTCTGTGGCATTAAGTTAGACTGAGAGGTGGCAGTTGGACAATATGCTTCATGGTCTTGCCACCCACAAAACGACAGTAGCGATGGTGGCTTCTAGCAAGATCTCACTAAATTTTCGTGGGATCTCATGCACTCCACAAGTTATCACAAGATTCTGGTGAGATCTTGTGAGATATTGGTGAGATCCTGCTGGAAGCTGGTAGCAGAGGAGGTGGGGTGCCCATGAGGGGGTGCCTCTTGAGCTGTCACCCTGCTTCATGGATGGGCCACCCCTGTTCGGGGATGAACAAGGAACTGATGCTGGGCCTTCCAAAGCCAAGCCTACTATGCGACCACACATAGTCCTAATTTTGGCAGAAGAGTTGCCAAGACCTGTTCTCTGTAAGAGATCTGTGTCAGAGTGAAGACCGGCAGGTCTAGAAGGTTCTGCATGTGGTAAGAAGTTGGATTCCACCCACCATAGAAAAGGGAAACTAATACACTTTGCTTTAGGAGAAGCAAAGCTCATTGTTGGTCCAATGCTGGCATCTCTAACCATCATGAGAGCTTACAGGATAACCATATTGACAATACAATAAAGTGTATGGGCTTTCCCACCCAGTGTTTAATACTGTATATAATGATCTGCGACCGTGTTATTTGAAAATTAGATGTATATAAGGTTAATTAGGAGCACAAGTGTTAACAAGTGCGTAGTTAATTGGCAGAGCTGTCTAGTGCTTGGAAAGTTCATGTTGTTTATTTTCATTTCCCTCCCGATTCCACCTTCTGCAGTAGGCTTAGGAATGACATCCCACACTTGGTCTACACCTGCCTTGGCTCAAATTCCAGGTAAACTTTATCTAATGGGTTTCAGCTATAACACTTGATTGGTTCTTCAAAAATGCAAGGTTTCGATGGGCGTCCTGGACCTTTAGGTTTAAATTTCTTATAGTTCTTATAGTTGAAGTGTGTCACTCCTAGAGTAGTTTGGGGGATCAATCCAATGAACACTGCAACTCAGTACTTGCAAGCAATTCCCACTGAGTTTGATGGTAGTTACTTCTTCTATCTTATACTCAGCAATAAATCCCATTGAGTTCAATGGGACTTACTCTCAGGTAGATGAATAAAGGATTGAAGCCTTGGTATTTTCTTTTTAAAAAAGTAATTACCCTACAGTTTTTAAAAACTAATAATCTAATTTTAGCTTCAATAAAAAAAACCAAAAACTTGTGATTGAAGCAGCTTGTAATTAATTATTTGTACCACAAGTCATAAAATATTCTGTTTCTGGGGGTCAAAAGGGAAGAGTTGGTGTTTGTCTATTTTCTTCATCAAGTTTCCTACCACATATATAAGAAATTCCTTTCAAGGACAAAATGCCTGTTTTACATTTATGCGAAGGAGGTCAAACTATTAAAATGCAGGGCCAGCTCCAGTTCTGCTTCATCAGCGTTTTTAAATCTTCTGCTCGAATCCACCTCACTCCCTAACTTGAAAAGCAGCTCAGCCACTTTGTACCTGATCTAATACAGATTACCCACAATGCCTTCTTACCATTGCATTGTAACAACTGTGCAATGAATAGCAGTTCATTGTACAGTTGTTAAAATTTTTACAACTGCTCGCAGTTTTAAAAATGTCTCTTTTCTGAAATTAAGCATGCACTAAAACAGGGGTGCAGGTGGCGCTGTGGGTTAAACCACAGGGCCTAGGACTTACCAATCAGAAGGTTGGCGGTTCGAATCCCCGTGACGGGGTGAGCTCCCATTGCTCATCCCTTCTCCTGCCAACCTAGCAGTTCAAAAGCACGTCAAAGTGCAAGTAGATAAATAGGTACCACTCCGGTGGGAAGGTAAACAGCGTTTCCATGCGCTGCTCTGGTTCGCCAGAAGCGGCTTAGTCATGCTGGCCACATGACCTGGAAGTTGTACGCCGGCTCCCTCGGCCAGTAAAGTGAGATGAGCGCCACAACCCCAGAGTCGGCCACGACTGGACCTAATGGTCAGGGGTCCCTTTACCTTTTTACAACAGGGGTCAGCAAACTTTTTTCAGCAGGAGGCCAGTCCACTGTCCCTCAGACCTTGTGGGGGGTCGGACTGTATTTTGAAAAAAATATATGAACGAATTCCTGTGTCCCACAAATAACCCAGAGATGCATTTTAAATAAAAGGGCACATTCTACTCATGTAAAAACACGCTGATTCCCAGACTGTCCATGGGCTAGATTGAGAAGGCGATTGGGCCAGATCCGGCCCCCAGGCCAAAGTTTGCCTACCCATGCACTAATACCACATTCTCCTGAACTCTACCAATCTTGCCATTGCGTTGTATGTGGTTTTGATCCCACACACTTCTTCATCATTAGAGACAACTGGGGTAACACAATATGATGATAATGGTAAACATCATTACAGGAATATCATTGCCTGGTTGGCTTTTGTCTGAATCTCTCAGTTAGAGGTGGTTGGACCAGTCTCTATCCAGCCCATGTCATTTCCGCACGTGTACATCAATGACTCTCCTCCATCTTGTTTCTATGTTAGGCTGCAATCCTAACCCCACTTCACGGGCAGTAAACCCCATTTATAATTCAACAAGAAGAAGAGTTTGGATTTTATATCCTGCTTTATCACAACCCGAAGGAGTCTCAAAGCGGCTAACATTCTCCTTTCCCTTCCTTCCCCACAACAAACACTTTGTGAGTTGAGTGGGGCTGAGAGACTTCAGAGAAGTGTGACTAGCCCAAGGTCACCCAGCAGCTGCATGTGGAGGAGCGGAGACACGAACCCGGTTCACCAGATTACGAGTCCACCACTCTTAACCACTACATCCCACTGGCTCTCAGACTTACTTCTGAGAAGACTTACTTCTGAGGAGAGATGGTTTGGACTGCAGATTGTCACGGACTGGGCAGGTGAGGAGGAGTGGTGGAGAGCTCCACCCCAAGAGGCTTCCAGGCAGGAGGAGGATGACGATAGTATGGACCCAGGTTCATGGTGGTGGCAAACAGGACACATCCCAGAAGAAAAAGCGAAGAGCTGGGAAATAATGGAGGATAAGGAACAGGAGAAACTAGCTGATGCTCTGGTCCTGAACAGAGACAGGACTCAGAAGTGGGAGAAGCAATGCAGCAGTGGATACTGTTGTTGTTGTTGATGATGATGATGGACCAGAGCACGCCAGGCACTCCTTTCTTCCACTGTCTCCTGCAGTTTGGTCAAACTCATGTTAGTAGCTTCGAGAACACTGTCCAACCATCTCGTCCTCTGTCATCCCCTTCTCCTTGTGCCCTCAATCTTTCCCAACATCAGAGTCTTTTCCAGGGAGTCTTCTCTTCTCATGAGGTGGCCAAAGTATTGAAGCCTCAGCTTCACGATCTGTCCTTCCAGTGAGCACTCAGGGCTGATTCCTTTAAGAATGGATAGGTTTGATCTTCTTGCAGTCCATGGGACTCTCAAGAGTCTCCTCCAGCACCATAATTCAAAAGCATCAATTCTTCGGTGATCAGCCTTCTTTATGGTCCAGCTCTCACTTCCATACGTCACTACTGGGAAAACCATAGCTTTAACTTTACGGACCTTTGTTGACAAGGTGATGTCTCTGCTTTTTAAGATACTGTCTAGGTTTGTCATTTATTTTCTCCCAAGAAGCAGACATCTTTTAATTAACAATGGACACTACATCACTTGAAAGCCTGGTAGATCCTTCTCCATGGACCAGGTGCTCCCTTCGCATCTTAGAGCAGAAAGCCAAACAGAGACAGAAAGATTCCTTTGCCAACCACTCTAGGCAGTAAGGAGGGGTTTGGATGCTAGGAAGTACCGCACTCTGGGCAACGCCTTGAGATGGAGGGAGCATAATTCATGGTCTCTCTGTGTATTCTGTAGATTTAAACTGGAAGAAGCTCTCCACCTCTTTGATTTCACTTGGCAGCTAGCCCGCGAGTCGTGACACAGCCTTAATCTGTGAATCTTTTCATATTCAGATTGTGTAAATCTTTCGCCTTTTAAAAACACATATTATTGCACCCTAACCCAATCTCTGAGTGGTGAAGGTTGCCTGTGCTTTCTTTACCCCAGGGTTCCCTTTTCTCTGAATGAAGGTCAGACTGTGGTGTCTTTAGGGTGTATGGTTTCATTTACAGAAAGACGGGCTCATAACCTTCATTCACCCATAGATTTTGTTGTTCTGTGGTGAGGGAATGATACGTTTTAGATACTTTTTTTTTTTTTTAGGTTACCCCATAAAAACAAAAGCACTTTAAACAACGCAGCGTGCCCAGGACAAAAGCATATTGCTGAATTTATTTATTTTATAACATTTAAACCCTTCCTTCCCTCATAAAAAGCTCAAGGTAACAAACAACAAAATCACACCAGGATTTAACCATTAAAAATATCAATTACAAAAACATTTGTAACAATGAAAACAACAGTAACACAGCCATCTATAACACAGCATCAGATTAAAACTGATACAATAAAAACAGCCATCTCCCACCCAAAAGCCTTCTTTTAAAAGAAAGTTTTAGCTTCTGGAAGGCCATTAAAGAGGGGAGTTAGAAAAGCCTCTAAGGCACAGTCACAGTAAAGTCCCTCCTTTGTCTCAGAAATAAATAGAGTTAGTATGGTGTAGTGGTTTGAATGCCTGACTAGGGCCTGGGAGGTAAAGGGTAAAGGGACCCCTGTCCATTAGGTCCAGTCGTGACCGACTCTGGGGTTGTGGCGCTCATCTCGCTTTATTGGCCAAGGGAGCCGGCGTACAGCTTCCAGGTCATGTGGCCAGCATGACTAAGCCGCTTCTGGTGAACCAGAGCAGCGCATGGAAATGCTGTTTACCTTCCCACCGGAGCGGTACCTATTTATCTACTTGCACTTTGATGTGCTTTCGAACTGCTAGGTTGGCAGGAGCAGGGACCGAGCAACAGGAGCTCACTCCGTCACAGGGATTCGAACCGCCGACCTTCTAATCGGCAAGTCCTAGGCTCTGTGGTTTAGCCCACAGCGCCACCCACGTCCTAGGGCCTGGGAGACCAGGGTTCAAATCCCCACTCAGTCATGAAGGGGTCTTGGGCCAATCATTACCTCTCAGTCCAACCTGCCTCATAGGGTAGTTGCGAAGATAAAATTGAATGGGGAGAACCATGAACTTGGAGAAAATGTAAGCTATGAATGTAACAATAAATACTTTGGAGACCAAAACCGACCCCAGAACTTTAAATGTTTGTCCCCAGACTTATGGACTGAAGAAAAGTAAGGAATGCCGTGTATCTGAAAGTAATATAAAATAGGATAAAATGTCAAGTCACTCCTGCTAGAAACAGCCAGTTCTATTTAAATTTACAACCTGAAATTTTAAAATGAAGTTTAAAATGAAAACAAAGAAGAAAACAATGGACTATTAATAAAACATTGTGGAGATACCATTTGGCTTCAAAATTTAGAACCAGCAAACCTCTGATGCAAGAATGTCGCCTCAGGACACTAGCTAAAGCGTGGGGAACTAACTGCAAGTTTGAACAGTCAGGGAAGCAAAGCAAGGAATTTGTGCAAACGTTAGGAAATGCCTGCAGATTTTACACCCAGGCAGAATCTTCAGGATGTTACCTTGTTCTGAGGAATATCTGCTGGTCCTTTGCCAGGAAAAATACATTTAAATTAAACAGACTGGATCATAGTGACCTCTAGGGGTAGTTTCTGCTTCTGCAACTCTTGTTCTTCCTACAGAAAATAAGCAGCCTTCTATGGCAAAAGACTCGCATCGGTATACCACAGCCTTCCTCAACCTCGGCCCTCCAGATGTTTTTGGCCTACAACTCCCATGATCCCTAGCTAGCAGGACCAGTGGTCAGGGATGATGGGAATTGTAGTCTCAAAACATCTGGAGGGCTGAGGTTGAGGAAACCTGGCATACCATGTAAGACCATCATTTTTTATGAAAAACTTGTCAGTGTAGCTGCTGAAATGCCATTTAGCTGTACATGAAGCTCTGTTTCCAGACAAACTGCTAGGTCTGGCCCAAATATAGTTGCCAATGTGGTGGAAATTCAAAAGCCAAAATTGAATTTCAGGCAACTCTTCTCTTACCATCTGACTCAGACATTTATGGCTGGCAACCTAGTTTGTTGTGGATCCCATGACAACTTTGCAGTGTAAAGATGAGGTCACAAATTCAAACCTGTGGGAAAGAAGGCAGGCCAGGCTTGGACCACCTTGTAAAATTATCTGGAATTATCTGGCTGTGTCGGTGACGTCCTTTGGCCCAATTTTGCAGCTGCCCCTTATTTAACTAACATCACTAACAAAGCTTATAGATGGGCTTTTTCTAGAGCC
This sequence comes from Podarcis gaigeae, assembly GCF_964106915.1. Taxonomy (NCBI): domain Eukaryota; kingdom Metazoa; phylum Chordata; class Lepidosauria; order Squamata; family Lacertidae; genus Podarcis; species Podarcis gaigeae. The sequence continues at coordinate 53,434,106 of NC_139688.1, read as the reverse complement.
CGCTTTGAGACAATGCCCTCAGCAGTGCTGTACGGCAAATTCACACGGGTACCAATGAATGCGCGTCTCTGCCCCTGTATGTCTAATAAGGTAGAATCTGTCACACACATCCTTCTATTTTGCGAATTTTATAGCGAAGAACGAGTTCAACTTATTTCGCCGCTTTTATCAAAATTTATACCCCTATAATATTATTTGGAATCCTCCCCCGAAATTCTACGAAAATACCTTCTGGAAGACTCCTCAAGCTCAATATCATATGAGGTGGCCAAATTTTGCACTTTAGTAATCAGGAAGCGTAAATCTCTTCTGTTGAATGGCACACTGCGAAGTTCCCTTGTGTAATCTTTTCTTCTTTTTTTGATGTTGTTGTTGATTTCTTTTTGTTTGATCTTGTGGTGTTTAGTGTCACTGGCTTTTGCCGCAATAAAACTTGGTATTGGTGACGTCCTTTGCCTCCAAGAGGAACTGGAAGCGGGTGGCGTATCCTTCCCAGTCTCCTGAGGCTGGGCTGAATGGCATGAAGATGTTGTCTGTCACCATTCTGAGTCCTTGGGTCCTGGAGCTGTAGCATGGATGTGTGGTGTGATGCTGTGTTGCCTGTGGCAGCAGTGTGCGGTGTGCAGCAGACAGCTCACCAGGATCCCACCTTCATCACCAGTGAAATATACCCGGAGTCCTGTGGTGATTTCATGCTCTTTATTGCAGCTTTACATTATTTACGCAATGAGTCCTGTCTGATTGGCTGGCTCTGCTTTCCTCCTGGAGCCTGATTGGTCTTCTCCTGCAAGCCAATCAGTTGTTGCATTCTAGGATCCTACTTGCCTATTGTTCTAGGGTCCAAGCTTAGTACATAACAATTCCCATGTAGGAAGGACTAGGATCCAGTCAAAGACCTACGCCTGGAAGGCACAAATAATAATAATAATAATAATAATAATAATAATAATAATAATAATAATTTATTTGTTCCCCAGCCACTCTGGGCGGCTTCCAACAAAGATGAAAGATACACTAAAATGTCACATATTAAAAACTTCCCTGAACAGGGCTGCCTTCAGATGTCTTCTGAATGTCAGGTAGGTGTTTATCGTTTTGACATCTGATGGGAGGGCGTTCCACAGGGCGGGCGCCACTACCGAGAAGGCCCTCTGCCTGGTTCCCTGTAACTTGGCCTCTCGCAGTGAGGGAACCGCCAGAAGGCCCTCGGAGCTGGACCTCAGTGTCCGGGCAGAACGATGGGGGAGGAGATGCTCCTTCAGATATACTGGACCGAGGCCGTTTAGGGCTTTAAAGGTCAGCACCAACACTTTGAATTGTGCTCGGAAACGTACTGGGAGCCAATGTAGGTCTTTCAAGATCGGTGTTATATGGTCTCGGCGGCCGCCCCCAGTCACCAGTCTAGCTGCCGCATTCTGGATTAGTTGTAGTTTCCGAGTCACCTTCAAAGGTAGCCCCACGTAGAGCGCATTGCAGTAGTCCAAGCGGGAGATAACCAGAGCATGTACCACTCTGGCGAGACAGTCTGCAGGCAGATAGGGTCTCAGCCTACGTACCAGATGGAGCTGGTAAACAGCTGCCCTGGATACAGATTTGACCTGTGCCTCCATGGACAGCTGTGAGTCCAAAATGACTCCCAGGCTGCGCACCTGGTCCTTCAGGGGCACAGTTACCCCATTCAGGACCAGGGAATCCTCCACACCTGCCCGCCTCCTGTCCCCCAAAAACAGTACTTCTGTCTTGTCAGGATTCAACCTCAATCTGTTAGCTGCCATCCATCCTCCAACCGCTTCCAGACACTCACACAGGACCTTCACCGCCTTCACTGGTTCTGATTTAAAAGAGAGGTAGAGCCCATGAGGTGAGTCCACCTGGAAATTTTGACTCTACATAGTCCTCCCCTATCTCTGCTACAAATGGATGGATGGAGAGAGAGAGAGAGAGAGAGAGAGAGAGAGAGAGAGAGAGAGAGAGATCTGTGTTGTGTTTGAACATTTCTCCCACATTTTATTCAATGGTTCTCAACCTTTTAATGAGAAAAGAAATTGCCTTCAGAAATTATCAAAGCGGCGACAAAATTTTGGTGGCATTTTCGTCGGTGTGCTGCAGGGTTCTTGCTGCACTGACCTTGCTGGCAAGGCCGGCAAGGAGTACTTGTGAGTCATTTCTTTCTTTCTGCAAATGATCTCTTCTGTGGTCTGTCCATAGCTGTCAACTGTCCCTTATTTGGTGGGAAAGTCCCTTATCCCAGCACCGTGTCTTGCCGCTGTCCCTTATTGATGATGTCCCTTAAATTTCCCGGGTTTCAAAGGAAGCAGCTCCTCTCCCTCCCTCCCTAACCAGCCAGGGAGAAGGGAGGCTCCAACTGTGTTGCTTGGCTGCGTTGCTCACCCAATAAGGAGTCTAAGAATGACTGGGGGGTGGAGCTTGCATGCCTTGTGCCAATCAAATCAGCTGCTGTCAGGGGTTCAGAAGGAGAGACACAGGAGGGGGAGCAAATGGAGAGTGAGGAGGAGGAGTACGAGGGGGGCGCAGGCAGTGACAGTGGCCAGAGTTATTCCACAAGCCTCTCTAGCGAATCGGAGGACTCACAGAAGGGAGCGCCGGTGGCCAGAGCAAGGGAGATTCCAAGGGAGAAACCTCAAGAGGGAGGGGCCAGCGGGGAGTCCCTGAGCAGCAGCTGGAGATCAGGACCAGCGTCTCCACCAGAGCGCAGTGGGGAGGGGGAGTCCCAGGAGTCGGGACCAGTGTCCTCACCACCAGAGGGAGGAGAGGAGTCAGGTCCACATCAGGAAGCGGGGAAACGGTCAGAAGGAAAGTCACCGGCTGGGCGCGCGCGCCAAGTTCAAATGTACAGGAGCGCGGCACAGCGGGGAGCCCGGGAAGGGAGCCAGGTCCTAAAGCCCGCCGGAGGGAGGGGCAAGACTCAGGAGGCTCCGCGTCAGAGGAGTCCAGGAAGGAGGGAACCCCAGAGGGCAGAAGGACCCAACGCAGGAAAGAGCAGCACAAGAGGTGGAGCCGGGCTAGAATCTTAAACTGGTGTGGGTGGAGCAGTGAGTCAGAGGGGACTTAGCCGGTCTAGCGTTAAGACGTGGGTCTGCGCGCCCAGAGCTTGGAAATGGAAACTAAACTTCAATAAAGACTTTTGTATATAATATCCACTGGGCGTTGGTCCTCTGTGAGCTGGGACCTAGCGGCAGTCCTGACAGCTGCGTTGCCTGGGGACTCGCCTTTGCTCAGCGCTTCCCAGCGGAGAGGTGACGGTGGTTTTCCTTGCTGCATCCCCTTTGCTGAGTTGCTGCGCCGTGGGAACCACCGCTTGAGGCTTCGTTTGGCTGCTGGCTGGGTTTTCTGCCTTTGGCTGGGAGGGGCTCAGAAGCTGAACATACCTGTGCTCTGAAAATCCCTTATTTTGGCTGCTTATTTCCGAGGCTGCTGGTCCCTTATTTTCAAATCTGTAAGTTGACAGCTATGGGTCTGTCCTGTCCATGCTCTCTGAAAACCCCACGGCATCCTTGGCACCTTGAGAATGAGGCAGGAAAAGAGCGTCCCCTTTCACAAAGGAAGAAAACAAATTTTGGCACAGCACTAAGACATACACATTGTTATAGCTGCGGTACCAGAGTCTCTTGGTGAATATTAAGGTAAAGGTAAAGGTAAAGGTACCCCTGCCCGTACGGGCCAGTCTTGCCAGACTCTGGGGTTGTGCGCCCATCTCACTTAAGAGGCCAGGGGCCAGCGCTGTCCGGAGACACTTCCGGGTCACGTGGCCAGCGTGACATCGCTGCTCTGGCGAGCCAGAGCCGCACATGGAAACGCCGTTTACCTTCCCGCTGGTAAGCGGTCCCTATTTATCTACTTGCACCCGGAGGTGCTTTCGAACTGCTAGGTTGGCAGGCGCTGGGACCGAGCAGCAGGAGCGCACCCCGCCGCAGGGATTCGAACCGCCGACCTTTCGATCGGCAAGTCCTAGGCGCTGAGGCTTTAACCCACAGCGCCACCTGCGTCCCTTGGTGAATATTAGAAACTAACAAATACAGTGGTACCTCAGGTTAAGTACTTAATTCGTTCTGGAGGTCTGTTCTTAACCTGAAACTGTTCTTAACCTGAAGCACCACTTTAGCTAATGGGGCCTCCCGCCGCCGCTGCGCCGCCGGAGCACGATTTCTGTTCTCATCCTGAAGCAAAGTTCTTAACCTGAGGTACTATTTCTGGGTTAGCGGAGTCTGTAACCTGAAGCGTATGTAACCTGAAGTGTATGTAACCCGAGGTACCACTGTAGTAGTATGTAGATAATATCTTGAGTATTGAAGGGAAGATTCCAGTCCAGTGGAAAAATGCAGGCTATGCTTCCTTTCCAAGCCAGGGCCTCAACTGGGACAGAGTCCATTAACATGACAAAAGGGCTTTTTTAAAAAAAAAAATGTATTAAATATAAGATAATTTGGTTTAATTTGTAACAATTTGGAAAATCAATTAAAAAGAATAAAAACCCCAAAAAGGTGTTGGTGGCCCGTCACAGAGAAATGCTTGGGTCTGTGCAAAACAGAGTTGCCATGGTTACTACAGGTGGAGAAATGTTTTGGATCTGGGAGGGGGCTGTCTGTGCTCACAGGAAAAAATGTGACTTTTTAAAACTAAGCTTGGAATAACAGAGGGATGGGGCGGGATGGCTTGGAGCAAGGGTTTTCTGGGAACGAGAAAGGAAGGAGATAAGACATCATGCGAGGACTGAAGAGCAGAAAGTCATTAGAGCTTGGAAGCAGGATCCGGGCCGGATTTAGGTTTGATGAGGCCTTAACCTACTGAAGGCAATGGGGCCCTTTATATGTCCAGCTGTCCTTTGTCAACAACAAATTGTCACTGTTTTGTGTTGATTATATGCTATATGGTAATTTATGGACCTAATAGGTATCTAAAGCCATTTGCACATAACAAAATATGCAGAATGTAGGCACCCTATATATAGAAATGAGCAAACCAGTGATATTTTAGGGAGCAGTCTAGCAGGCCATTACTTACATCATAGAAGCCTACACAACACAAAACACTGCTGCTGTATTTAGGTGATATTTTAATTGTTGTTTTTATCTTATCTTTTGGAAATGTACACCCAGTTTGTTTTTTCCTTTAAACTTTTTGGGGGCTCCCAAGAGAGTGGGGCCCTAAGCTATAGCGTGTTTAGCTTATATGTAAATCTGGCACTGCTTAGGATGACTCCATTTGCAATGCTGGGCTGCAGTAGAGAACACTCTGCTCTTGAGATGGAAATGCTGTAAGATCTGCACCCCTTTCATCTAAACGCAGGTGCAATTAAACTACCGTATTTTTTGCTCTATAAGACTCACTTTTTCCCTCCTAAAAAGTAAGGGGAAATGTGTGTGCGTCTTATGGAGCGAATGCAGGCTGCGCAGCTATCCCAGAAGCCAGAACAGCAAGAGGGATCGCTGCTTTCACTGCACAGCAATCCCTCTTGCTGTTCTGGCTTTCTGGGATTCTGAATATTTTTTTTTCTTGTTTTCCTCCTCCAAAAACTAGGTGCGTCTTATGGTCTGGTGCGTCTTACGGAGCGAAAAATACGGTATATCTCTTAAAGACACTACAGCTCAACAGAAACAAGACCCTGGGTGGGCTGCCTTGAAACCCCTCGAATCTTGTGCACCATTCAGCAGAGATCGAGGGAGACGTGCAACCTTTGCAACAATATATGTGAATAAATGAAGTTGGAACATTTCACAACAATCTGTCAGTCCTTCCCCAACACTGTTCTGGAAGCTACTGTCGTACGGCCATGTGTCATCCATTTGAAAGATCTGCACTTCAGAAGACTATACCCTTTTTTTCAGTTGATCGAACCCAAGCAGAAAATCTCAAAGAATCCCTTATACATTAGGAAATGCTATATTTACCAAGCATCATTAATTGATGACAACCATTTGCAATACGACCTTGTATTTCTGGTCACCAGACCAGGATTAGTACAAAAGATATATATTCCCTTGCTTATTGAAGCAGCAAGGAAAGAGACTAAAACAGCTTTGCAAATCACCCACCCATCACAAACCAGAACATATTGGAAACCTGGCCTGGATTTATTCTGGGTCAGGGAAATGGCTCCCGGTGGCTCCAGGCATTCAGAGACATCTGGTCACTATTCTGCTCAGAAACACAAATGAATGTGCATTGAAATTAATTTGCAAGGGAAATATCCTCTTGCTAGTGCTGTTGGTGCTATTTAAATAAAACAAAAGCAACAAAAAACCAAGAGGTATATATCAATGCTTCTGACAATGGGGGAAATGCAGTTAGATGGTAGGAACATAATTTCAAGGATTGGAAAATGGAAGTGCTGTGTATGCTGCCTTCTGCTTACAACTACCAGCGGGAGATGAGGTGAGGACAGGGAATCACACATTCATTCCCATTTGAGGCAGCTGAGAAAGGTGAGGGACCAATGGATGTGTATGGGCCTATATATAGTAACTTACATGCATCAGATTGATGCTTTTGAATTCTGGTGCTTGAGGAGACTCTTGAGAGTCCCATGGACTGCAAGAAGATCAACCCTATCCATTCTGAAGGAAATCAGCCCTGAGTGCTCACTGGAAGGACAGATCCTGAAGCTGAGGCTCCAATACTTTGGCCACCTCATGAGAAGAGAAGACTCCCTGGAAAAGCCCCTGATGTTGGGAAAGATGGAGGGCGCAAGAAGAAGGGGATGACAGAGGACAAGATGGTTGGACAGTGTTCTCGAAGCTACCAGCATGAGTTTGACCAAACTGCGGGAGGCAGTGGAAGACAGGAGTGCCTGGCGTGCTCTGGTCCATGGGGTCACAAAGAGTCGGACACGACTAAACGACTAAACAACAACAACAACATGCATCAGGCTGTGTGATGACATTTGCCTGCAGAAGAGGTCTATAGCAGTTTGGTTCACGTTCACTTCACAGTTCAAGATAAGTTCATCGGAATGATCCTCAGTGTTTTCTTTTCATTGTTCAGAATTGTTGTGTTTGAAAGATAAAATATACTTAGGACAAAGAAAGCATCAAAACACACACACGCAGTGGAATGTGAGTTGTTTAATTTATCCCCCCAACAATTGTGCTTGTTAAGCTTAAAGGCCAAAAGAGACTCAAGACATGCAAGAGAATGTATTTGAAGATGATCCAGAAATCGTTCAGTATTCAGTGCCACGCCCCATCTCTCAATTTAATTCATGTTCACTTCGCTTGGCAATTTTCCAAACTACTTTCAGGTGTAGTTCAGAGATTTCTAAACCGATTCAGTAAACTTTGTTAAAGCAAACTAGTTCATTCTAAGCAATGTTCCATTAGGTCCTCTACATGCTAAATGACAGCAGTGAACAGGAACAGGCGGGCTTATAGCCGAATAAAGTATTATCTAACAGGCGTCAAACATTGCAAGGGGGCGGAGTTTATTTCACTGTCCTGGTGAGCCTAGCCTGAACCAAGCTCAAGAGGGAGAGGGAAATTACATCTGGGGAGGGGAATTGTGCTCAGGAGGGAAGGAAGAGAATTATTGTTCATGCATTTATGCTCCTGCCGGGCCAAAATCTATCCTCTAGTTTCTAAAACAAGTTTTCTTCTGTGAGCGCCTTTCCCAAGGCACGTTAGAATTTCTGTGGTGTAGGGGTTTGAACTTACCATTGCAGAAAATTATTATTATTATTAATAATAATAATCATTTATACCCTGCCCATCTGGCTGGGCTTCCCTAGCCACTCTGGGCAGCTCCCAACAGAATATCAAAAACACAATAAAAGATCAAACATTAAAAACTTCAGATGTTTTCTAAAAGTCAGATAGTTGTTTATCTCCTTGACATCTGATGGGAGGACATTTCATAGTGTGGGGGCCACCACCGAAAAGACCCACTGCCTGGTTCCCTGTAACCTCACTTCTCGTAGGGAGGGAACTGCCATAAGGGCCTCGGAGCTGGACCTCAGTGTCCGGGCTGAACGATAGGGGTGGAGATGCTCCTTCAGGTATAGTGGGCTGAGGCAAGTGTGGTGTAGGTATCTGTATTTCCAACAAACATTTATCTAGTCTTCTTCAGCCTCCTTGCTTGCCTATGCTTCCTGATGTGGGGGGGGGGGAGATCCCATTGGAGGAGTTACATCTCGATCATCTCCTGGGTTTTAATCGACATGAAGGCATCTTGGAAGGCAAAGTAGTGCAGGCTGCTGAAAGAAAAGATACTCAAAAACACCCCTCAAAAATAAGGTAAAGGTAAAGGGACCCCTGGCTGTTGGGTCCAGTCGTGACCGACTCTGGGGTTGCGGCACTCATCTCGCTTTATTGGCCGAGGGAGCCGGCGTACAGATTCCGGGTCATGTGGCCAGCATGACTAAGCCACCTCTGGTGAACCAGAGCAGCGCACGGAAACGCTGTTTACCTTCCCGCCGGAGCTGTACCTATTTATCTACTTGCACTTTGTCGTGCTTTCGAACTGCTAGGTTGGCAGGAGCAGGGACCGAGCAACGGGAGCTCACCCCATCGTGGGGATTCGAACCGCCGACCTTCTGATTGGCAAGCCCTAGGCTCTGTGGTTTAACCCTCAGCATGGTTTTCTCAACAACTACGAATCTCTGAGTTCCTGCTGCATATCTAGGAGCTGACACAGTGTGGCAGAAGACCCCACCAGGGACAGTGGAAGTTATACTGTTTGTAAGGTTTGCAAGTCCCAGAACATGTGTGAGCGAAACGCATGAGGCCTCTGGTCTCCGGAGCGCATGGCTGACTTTAGACTAGAGCACGGGAACAGTATCTGAAGGGCATTTGTCACTTGCGCTGAATTAATGTATGCTCATGCCATAATGCCTTGTCTGGGTATAAATACATGTCAGGTGACAAAAAACCATACGGGGGCTTAAACAAAGGGAAGGAGTCCATGCTCAAAAGACATCACTCAGTCCTCAGGCATCTCATGACAGTTTTGCAAAGACGTGGGATCATAGCAGGGAGGTATTTTACAAGCACGTTCTGGACTCAAATCAATAAATGTCATTTAGACACTGGGCATGAATTGCAACCCACATTTCTATCGGGGTCGTGACTGCACATTGAGTTCCTGTTTGGCCCACAGAAGAAAGTTGAGAAATCAGAGAGAATATACAGTGGTACCTTGGGTTACATACGCTTTAGGTTACATACGCTTCAGGTTACAGACTCTGCTAACCCAGAAAAAGTGCTTCAGGTTAAGAACTTTGCTTCAGGATGAGAACAGAAATCATGCTCCGGCAGCGCAGCAGCAGCAGCAGTAGGAGGCCCCATTAGCTAAAGTGGTGCTTCAGGTTAAGAACAGTTTCAGGTTAAGTACGGAACTCCGGAATGAATTAAGTACTTAACCTGAGGTACCACTGCAGAGGAGAGCTACAGAGATGGCAAAGGATTTTGATTCCAGAACATCAGTAATACAAACAAAGGCAAAATGCACAGTTTCTTTTAGACCTGTATACTTAAGGACTGCCTTATTCCTTATGATCTGCTTCCATCACTGAGGTCTTCTGATGGGGCACTTTTGGTGTCTCTGAGGTTAGCGTTTACCAGGCCTTTACTGTGGCAGGTCATGCCCTGCGGAACTCCTTGCCAATAGAAGTTTGGCACAAGCCATCTCTACTTTCTTTCAGGTGCCTTTTAAAAGCTATTATTCAGACAGGCCTTCCAGACCGGAGACTCTTTGCCAGCCAACGGTCACTGATTTTTAAACCTTGCTTAAGCCGTACTATTGTGTCTTTGGGTTGTATGCCACCTTGCGATATTTTATATGAAAGTGCAGCCTATAGATATTTAAATGAAATAAATACTGGCAGTTTCTGTGCCTTTTAAGAAGAGGGAAGCAATTGTTCAGTTCGGCTCTGTACACAGAGCTGTTCAGCAATAAAATGACTTTCCCAGTGCTTGATGCTTTTCAAGAAGAAAACTGGTCATTTTCAGCTGGGTTTGCCTTAAGTGCTGGACATCTTCCATATATCGTACAGTGATCTATCAGTTAGCTCTGTGGGGATCTGAAAGCCATGGGCACAGCCAGTTGTGTAGAGCTAATGGAAGGCGTAATTTCTAAGGAAAACACTAGAGGCCGCTTTAGAACAGCATTAGCATTCAGTGCTCTGCTAAACTAGACTTAACAGATCAAGGAACCAAGTTAGTATCAAAATGGGACTGTATCAGGATCTGAAATTTTATATATTGACTGCTGCAGCTCCCCAATGTCTAAACCCAATTACCCGAGATACTTTGAGATTCCAGGGCTTAATCCTGATTCCTCTTCTATGGAAAACGCATGTCACCTTTGAGCTATGTGTTTTCTCCGACTGTTCTTTATGCATGTGAATCTAGGCGTGTGTCCAGTGCACATACAATGTCCTACTGCTGATCCAAGGCAGGTAAGGCCAGGGCTGTAAATATAAATGTAGTGAATTGTGACTTGCTCACAACATGTGCTCGCTTGTGGTGTGGCTCAACCAACCCTTCCTGCTCAGACAGAGCTTATTTGCATTGTCTGCAGCGAGATGCTGAACAAGAAAGTGACCTAGTGGGAGAAGCGGGTGTTGTCAGAATATCTCTGTTTTGTCCTCATACCTCCACCTAAAGCTTGCCAAGCTGGCAAAGTCTAATGGAGGCAGGTTTCGTATTGCATTAATAAAACTCCTTTCTGATTCGGTTCCTGAAGTCTGGGCTCCGTTTTCTCTTCCCATTAACATTATGGGGATGCTCCACTTGTTGTTGTTGTTTAGTCGTTTAGTCGTGTCCGACTCTTCATGACCCCATGGACCAGAGCACGCCAGGCACTCCTGTCTTCCACTGCCTCCTGCAGTTTAGCCAAACTCATGCTGGTAGCTTCGAGAACACTGTCCAATCATCTCGTCCTCTGTCGTCCCCTTCTCCTTGTGCCCTCCATCTTTCCCCCAAACTTCAGGGTCTTTTCCAGGGAGTCTTCTCTTCTCATGAGGTGGCCAAAGTATTGGAGCCTCAGCTTCAGGATCTGTCCTTCCAGTGAGCACTCAGGGCTGATTTCCTTAAGAATGGATAGGTTTGTTCTTCTTGTAGTCCATGGGACTCTCAAGAGTCTTCTCCAGCACCAGAATTCAAAAGCATCAATTCTTCAGCGATCAGCCTTCTTTATTGTCCAGCTCTCACTTCCATACATCACTACTGGGAAAACCATAGCTTTAGCCATACAGACCTTTGTCAGCAAGGTGATGTCTCTGCTTTTTAAGATGCTGTCTAGGCCTGTCATTGCTTTTCTCCCAAGAAGCAGGTGTCTTTTAATTTCGTGGCTGCTGTCACCATCTGCAGTGATCATGGAGCCCAAGAAAGTAAAATCTCACTGCCTCCATTTCTTCCCCTTCTATTTGCCAGGAGGTGATGGGCCCAGTGGCCATGATGTTCGTTTTTTTTTATCATGAGCTTCAAACCATATTTTGTGCTCCCCTCTTTCACCCTCCAGGCCAAAATAATCTAGTAAATGTATTAGTTTCTGGGGCAACTTCACCAGGCTGAGAGCAGCCTTTCCTTCAGCAAGTCTCAAGCCAGGGGTTGTGGGGAGAAGAGGTTACCCTACCACTAGGGCACTTCCTCTATCATTCATTGCTCTTCAAGAGTGTGGCTGGATCTACACTGATCTGTTTAATGTTATTAGAATGGTATTAGATACATCGTTCTAAAACATCAAGGGGCATACTTGTAAAATAAAGCATTTCTTACCTCTGTTTCTTTTCCGTCAAAATGGCTATCTCCCCACTGCTGGTAGCTGGTTGCTCTGAAACACCCTCTGGTGCTACATGTTAATAACACACATTATGAATGTTAAAAGCAGGACGTCATGTGTCCATCTATGTTATGAAACTATTCCTTAACCCTTTCTTAACGTTGAAAACCACAAGTGTAGATCCACCTTGTGTTTCCTCAAACGCGGAAAAGATTCAAACATGAATTGCAGGCACCATTTTCAGATTTATTCTTCCCCCCATCCCAAAACAGCAAATAGCTTTCAGGGAAAAAGAAATACGGGGGGGGGGGGTATTTTCAAGAAGATAAGTTGTCACAATTGCCAAAGTTGTCCAGCTGTGCTAGATGTTAGGAGGAACCTTCTGGCAATAAGAGCTGTTCGACAGTGGAACAGATTTCTGTGGAAGGCGATGGATTCTTTAGTTGCGATTCCTGCACTGTGGTCTCAATTCCCCCCCCCCCCGGTGCTTTGCTCCCTTGGGGGGAACACTTGGGGGGGCTGCAATATTGCGCAGTGCTCCAAAAAGCGTCTCTTTGCGGCTCTGTGATCTCACACACGTCACATGACTTGCGAGGGGGCACAAGTGGGAAGATGCACACCCCTGTTTGGGACTCAAGATGTGAGAGTGTACGACAGTGATAGCATCTAGTGCTCAAATTATAAAGCAAAAGAAGGTGGGGTCATGAAATCCACAATCTCTAGCCCCAACTTCCCCATACTGGGGGTGGGGGGAGGCTTCTAACAAGAGTGACCGAGAGCACAGCACAAAAGCTCACACACACGTGCAATGCAAACGCTGATAACAACCTAACTTGAACAGTGTTAGTTGCTGCCTCAGTGCAAAACTAGTTGGGAGCATTGTGGAAAGTTAATAGATGGCTAGAAGGAGCTTCCTTGATGCTCAGAGCGGCGGCCCAAAAATAATTTATGAGGAACCCAAGGGAAACATCAGCAGTAGAGCCCACTAGGCTGGTCCTGATGAACATAGCAAATCTCTCTCCATAAAGGCCGCCAAAAGCTTCTGATCAAGAGTTGATCATCCTACATGCAAAATCTCAGGATAAATCAGAAGTTTGAATTCTGTTTACAGCACTATAAGACTATATGGAAAAGGCTCAATGAATTTAGAATACCAAGTGATGAAAGGGCTTCTATTCTATTTATATGTCTGCAAGTACGTAATGGCAAGTTGTTTGGTTCATGTGTATTACTTGATTTCTCACCACTTGGTTAATCAACAAATGATTGCTTGCAGCTGAATTCTTAGAGAATTCTTAGCTGAATTCAAGACTACCATTGAAAATCTATCGCAAACGAAGGGGAGTGATATGAAAATCTCTCCGGCTGGTAATCTTGGATGGCCCACTCTGCCATTATCCTGTGATGAACGTGGCTGTGTCAACTGACTCTGGCTTCTACCCAAGAACAGTGAATTAATGAAGGCTAGTTCAATAAATATCTCTTTAAAATAAACTGGAACCCACCACCACCCAGAAGAGGTATTTCCCACCCCCCTAGTTTTAAACAAAGATAAATGAAAATTGTTTGTATATTCTGCTAAGGGGACACTTTGGCTTTTAACGATGCCTTGGCAAAGAACCATTAAATAAAAACAGAAATTGCTGTGTTTTCTCATACAGGTCTTAAGAGCTGTTCAGTCATTGAACATTGTTTTTTTATATACATATAAAGTTGGCTTTTTAACATTTATATGGTTTCGATTGTGCTTCCAGTGTTTCATTTGGCACAAAGCACTTGACAAGCACTAGCCCTGGACTGTGAGGTAGACAAATAAAGTTTTGTGGGAAGAAAATGTTCACTCAAAGATTCCATGGCTGGATCTTGTGAAAAACCGGGAAAGGAATGTCACAAGGAAGCCAATAAGAAATCCTTATTCTACTCCCTTTCCAACATCCGTTCCAGTTTCTTCCCCCCCCCCCCCAATCCTTTTTGACTTCAAATAGAGATCTCTTCATTTTCAAATCTACTTCATCAGCAATTTTTACTAGAGTGCTTAGCGTCAGTAAGCCAAGTCAGTCCAGTCTTCTAAATTAACCTTATTAATACATAGCCCATTTCTGATTTTTGTCACCACATCCCTAGAATGAAGACAGAATACAGTAAACTGCTTGAGCTATGAGCCACAATTTATTTATTTCTATTTCTGGCAACTAGTAAATGTTGTCCTCCCTGAGTGTGTATTTCTGTTATCAAGTTGAGGGTAGGAGATACCTTAAGGGTTTGTTGCCTGCAATATTTAGGGATGAAGAAGGAGTGCTTATAAACCACCGCTACTCCCAGTGCCTCCATCCCCAACCTGACTCCACCCTTGCTCTTTTTGAAGGAGGTGTGTAAGGATGTTCTTTGGTAGATATCACTGCATTGTGCTATTTTTGTGGTATACAAATGACACGAGAAGACGTGGGCTATTTATTTGCATCATTAATTATTTCCATGATTGGCTCCCAGTACGTTTCCGAGCACAATTCAAAGTGTTGGTGTTGACCTTTAAAGCCCTAAATGGCCTCGGCCCAGTATACCTGAAGGAGCGTCTCCATCCCCATCATTCTGCCCAGACACTGAGGTCCAGCGTCGAGGGCCTTCTGGTGGTTCCCTCACTGCGAGAAGTGAGGTTACAGGGAACCAGACAGAGGGCCTTCTCGGCTGTGGCGCCCGCCCTGTGGAACGCCCTCCCACCAGATGTCAAATTAATAAACAACTATCCAACATTAAGAAGACATCAGGGAAGTTTTTAATGTGTGACATTTTAATGTATTTTTAATCTTTGTTGGAAGCTGCCCAGAGTGGCTGGGGAAACCCAGCCAGATGGGCAGGGTACAAATAAATTACTCCCCCCATATAATCTGTCCCGGACTTTGTGTTCATCATCTAAGACCCTTCTTCACATGCCTCCTCTTCTACACATGAGGTCCCGAGGGTGACAACACGAGAACGGGTCTTTTCTTTAGTGGCTCCCCACTTTTGGAATGTTTTCCCCAGGGAGGTAGACCTGGTGCCTTCCCTATTTATTTTTAGGGACTGGGCAAAAGCATTCTTATTCAACCAGGCCTTGGGCTGATTAATATTCTACAGCCTTTTAAACGTGTCTGTGTGAAGGGAGTGATTATTGTTTTGCTGCACTGTTGTACTTATTTACTTGCCTTGTACTTATTAACTGCTCTGAGATCTTATAATGAAGGGCGGTATCTAAATCTTATAAATAAAATAAAATTTGAAAACCCAGTAGGAAGTTATTTCAAAAAAATATGCAAGCATAACGCTCTTTGAAGCCTCCCCTGTGATCTGGAGCTCCTCGTTCAGCACTTAGAAGCCTCCTACTGATGTTGGCATGTCTTATTCAGGTATACAGTAAGATTACCAGATTTTTCTCAAAGAATCCGGGGACACTTTTTTAAAAGAGAGAGAGAGAGAGAGAGAGAGAGAGAGAGAGAGAGAGAGAAGTTGTTGTTGTTGTTGTTGTTGTTGTTGTTCTTCTTCTTCTTCTTCTTCTTCTTCTTCTTCTTCTTCTTCTTCTTCTTCTTCTTCTTCTTCTTCTTCCTCTTCTTCTTCTTCTTCCTCTTCCTCTTCCTCTTCTTCTTCCTCTTCTTCTTCTTCCTCTTCCTCTTCTTCCTCTTCCTCTTCTTCTTCTTCCTCTTCCTCTTCTTCTTCTTCCTCTTCTTCTTCTTCCTTTTCCTCCTCTTCTTCCTCTTCTTCTTGTTATATTAAGCAGTAATCTCTTCTGTGGTCTCCTCTGTCACGCAGCCTTCCTCTGGGCCCTGGCCTGCTCTCTTGGAGTGCTAGGCTCGGGCCAGGCCTGGGCTCAGCTATGTGTCCTTGCCCTCTTGATGCACTCCTACCTCTCCTTCTCAGCGGCGGCAGCAGTGGCACGGCAAGGTCAGGGCCCCCTTTTTTCTCCTTCCTCTTTCTCTTTCCTTCTCCTTCTCCTCTCCTCCTTCTCCCTGCATCAGCTCTGGGGTTTTCCTGGCCCCGGAGCACCACTGGGCAGTCAGCCGGGTGCTCTCACTCCCTGCTCGATTTGGGTCACGGGTGTGTGTGTGTGTGTGTGTCAGCGGTTCCCCCAGTTGACGCGCCGGGTGTCCCCGGTTCCCCCTCGGCAGTGGCAGTGGCAGCAGCAGTCTCAGTAGCCTGGAGCCATCCTGGTAGCGCAGTTGGCTGGCTCTGGCTGGCTTCAGGAGCTGCTCGCTGCCGTGCTGCCCACCATTTTGCCTCGCCAGAAGTCCCTATATTATGTGTCTTGTGCCATTGAACCAATCATGCAACATTCTTTCCCTACTAATAAATCTGCAACACTTTAAATATAAATCCGGGGACATTAAATGAAATCCGGGGACATTCTGGAGACGGATTTTGTCCGGGGACATATTTGTAAATCCAGGGACTGTCCCCGGGAAACGGGGACGTCTGGTAACCATAGAATACAGAAGAATGCAGTGGTTTGTTCTCTGCTGTCCCAGATAGCAGGCCTAGATCTAATGGCCTTGAGCCTCCATGCCATTGGATAGCCTCCCTGATTGGCTGGAGGATTCAACTCACATTCAAGCAAACGCAAGTAGAAGCCGTAGGCAGATCTTCCCTGCACAACATGAGGACATTGGGGACTGGAGTTTTGCGCATGCTCCTGTCTACACTTTGACCACTCATTGTTCAAATGAACATCTGAATGTGCCTTGTGAAATCCTCTCTTACAAGTGAGCCCCACTGAATTCAGGAAAACTCAGAGTTGCAGTCTCTCTAACATCCAGAACTCTAGAGCGGAATATTAGTATTCAGCAGTAGTGCAAAGTGTGCTTCAATTTCTTTTGAAATGGCTATTTATTTCAGTCCTGTTTTTAAGATGGATGAAGTGTAGCAACTACTCACCTCTCTCTCTCTCTTTGTTGCTGCTGTTATCACTGATTGTCAACCGGAGGACAGGTATCCTCAAGGGAACATATGTTCAACGAGGAACAAATATGTGTTATGTGTTACAAGATTGGTGAATAGTTGACAGTAAAACAAAGAACAATGAGTTATGCCAGAAGGAACAGGGAAAAATGAAACCAAACACTCAAGCATCAAACTGGGAGGGAATACCTGGAGGAAAAGGGATACTTAACAAGCAGAATGTTAACAAGTAACGTTAAAATGATAGCACATCTTTATCATTACTTATATATATATTATCTGGCTGTTTTATGTCGGAGTACAATTGTGGTACCAAAATGATAAAGGGTCTGGAAACCAAGCCTGATGAGGAATGGTTGGGGGAATAAGGTATGTTTAGCCTGGAAAAGAGGAGACTGAGAGGAGATGTGATAAACTAAAGGTAAAGGGACCGCTGACCATTAGGTCCAGTCATGACTGACTCTGGGGTTGCGAAGCACATCTCGCTTTATTGGCCAAGGGAGCCGGCGTACAGCTTCCGGGTCATGTGGCCAGCATGACTAAGCCGCTTCTGGCGAACCAGAGCAGCACACGGAAACGCCGTTTACCTTCCCACTGGAGCAGTACCTATTTATCTACTTGCACTTTGACGTGCTTTCGAACTGCTAGGTAGGCAGGAGCTGGGACCGAACAATGGGAGCTCACTCTGTTGCAGGGATTTGAACCACCGACCTTCTGATCGGCAAGTCCTAGGCTCTGTGGTTTAATCCACAGTGCCACCTGTGTCCCTTTTATCACGTGGAGATGTGGTAGCCACCTCCAAATATTTAAAGGGCTGTCATATGGAGTATGGAACAAGCTTGTTTTCTCCTGCACCTCAGGCTAGGACCTGAACCAATGCATTCAAGTTACAAGAAAGAAAGGATTTCTTCTTCTTCTTCTTCTTCTTCTGTTTGACAGTGGAACAGACTCCCAACAAGAGGTGGTGGACTCTCCTTCCTTGGAGATTTTCAAGCAGAGGTTGGATGGCCATCTGTCTTGGTTAATCTAGCTGAGATTACTGCATTGCAGAGGGTTGGACTAAATGAATTTCAAGGTCCCTTCCAACTCTACAATTCTATGACCCTCCCATATACTGCAGCTCCCTTCATCCCTGGCTGTGCTGGCTGGACAAATGGGAGTTGGAGTCCAACAATGTTTGAAGGCCACAAGTTTCCCATTCCTGCTATATATATAAAAATGGAAATACATTATTTCGCTGAGCTTTTACAGTACTCCCAACTAAAATAGAACTAACTTAAACAGCTATGCTCCAAGAAAGCTTGAGCTGGCAGATTATATGAAGTTTATAGGATGGGTCTCAAAGCTGCAGGCATCATTAGGGGCCTTAAGAGAAGAAGTGGGAGGGCAAATAACTTTTCTAGAGCAAAACAAATATCTATATTGAATATAAAGGAATTGATGAGGTTTTCTGCGCAATAAGGGTACGTCATTAACAGGTTAGTTCAGTGCCTGAAAACCTTCTAACCTACTTGATTATGAACCACCAGACACACAACATCTGGGTTGATATTTATCTTGTTAAATTAAACATCCACCTGGCCTCTTAATTATCAACTGTAATTGACAACTTCATCATCTCAGAGCACTATTCTGTCCATGCCGCACTGGTAGATGTAATTAGACAATAATTAATGCCTGTTTAAATGCATTATTTCCTGGAAGTTGGGCTTTCTGCACTCGTGTTAGAAAATAAGGCTGGTTTAATCAGACATCAAGTCTTGTCCTGAACAATTAAGATATGAGTCTGATGTGTTACATGTAAAGCCTTAAGGCTGCCACCCTGTATAAACTAATCTGAGAGTGAGTCTAAGTCCCATTCATCTCAATGGGACGTGCTTCTAAGGAGACCTGCATAGGACTGCAGTATAAGTTATTGCCTAACCCCTTGGCGTCATAATCCCAGTCTGCTAAGCATCAGGAGGTACTTCCCAGAAGTAAAAGGTCAACCCACCCTGAAGGTCCCTGTATGCAGCTGTGCCATGTGGCAAACTGCCCAAACTGGCGACTGAAGCATTTTCCTCTGGAGTGATGTATTTTCAGGCTTCGCATTGGCCCCACCCACCCAGGCAACTCATTGGACACTGAGAGGGTTTCATGTTTGGGCTTCCTGCTTCTGGGGTGTTATTTGACCTGATGCCTTTGCACAACTCCCTGCTCGACTCCGACTGAGCCCCAACAACACTCTACCAGAACTCAAAGCAGCTTCTGCTTCTGTCTGAGAGAGGGTTGCCACACGCCATAGCCTTTAATCAGCCCTCGTAAACAGCATCCGGGCAGAAATCGCTAAAATGTCTGGGAAAATCCAGGCATATGACAGCCCATGTTGGTAGTGTAGATTTGGGTGGATTTCATTAAAAAGAGCTCAATTTTTTTTAATTATTTTTTAGTTTTTGCAAAATAAATTGTGTCCGGATTTTCAGTTTTTGGAATATGGCAACCCTATAGGGATGCGGGTGGTGCTGTGGGTTAAACCACAGAGCCTAGGACTTGCCGATCAGAAGGTCGGTGGTTCAAATCCCCGTGACAGGGTGAGCTCCCGTTGCTCGGTCCCTGCTCCTGCCCACCTAGCAGTTCAAAAGCACATCAGAAGTGCAAGTAGATAAATAGGTACCATTCCGGCGGGAAGGTAAACAGCATTTCCCGTGCGCTGCTCTGAGTTGCCATAAGCGGCTTAGTCATGCTGGCCACATGACCCGGAAGCTGTACACCGGCTCTCTCGGCCAATAAAGCAAGATGAGCGCCGCAACCCCAGAGTCGGTCACGACTGGACCTAATGGTCAGGGGTCCCTTTACCTTTACCTTTATCTGAGATAACCTTCCCTCTGTCCGCCAACAGTTCTGTGCTGCCCTTTGTTTTCATCCCCAACTTAAGCATTTAATGAATAAACATCTCTCTCTTTTTTCTATCCAAAGCAGCTTATAAGGAAATCAAAAACTTATCATAAACACACAAGACATCACATTTCCCCCTAGAGACAATTTCAGGCTACAAAATATTCATGTCTGGGAGACTGCTTCATCTAGAAATCCCCATCACTGAGAGCAAGTTCATATTTGACAGATCACTGAGTGAGTGCAGGCACTGTCAAACGCCAACTTGAATAAGTAATACAGATCAAGCACCATGCATCAGCTCAGTGAGAGCAGCTAATGTATTTCAAGCTGCCATACATGTTTGGGAAAAGGATATAGTGCCTCACCCCTTTGACTGCTCAACTTCAGACCTCAAGCAGTGGTCCCACATGCAAAAATGCCTTCCTACCTACAGAAAATATACTTAACTAGGAACATTCTTCTAGACATGCAAGGACGTCTTTGAAGGAACATTAAGTCATGTAAGTGTCGGAACTTGTGTTCGGCCGAGCTGCTCCTCCGGTCGAGTCCTACGACAGTGATTCACGACCTGAGCCTTTGATGAGGCTCTAGGCATGTTCCCTCACTACGCAGAGTAGCCAAGCAGCAGAAGAGATGAGAAATACGAGCTACATTGCTAAGAGTTTTATTTCTAACTACGCAGACAGAAAAGAATATACATCCTCTCTCTGTGAATGCAGAGAGGCGACTGGTACAAAGAAACAGGAAACCAGTAACAACAACATCTATCTCCCGTCTCCCGTCTCCCCTGAGACTTCCAACAGTCTGGAATCTCTGGAATGTAAACAGAGTCTTGTGACTCCAAGTACTGCACAGTGGCACAAACAGAAACCTAACAGTAAGTGCCCCAACTGCATTCTGAAGTGATAAAGGCTCTGGATGACTGAACATAAAAACCTTCTTTAAAAATCCTCCCTCCCCCCCGTGTCCAATCAATGTGTGAGCAAGGCGTGGGGCTGTGCTGACTCTCTCTGCCCCTGGCACACAACATAAGCCCCATTCGTCCCATACCGATTGACTGAATCCACGGGCATCATTTCTGAAGACTCTCCAGATTGGTTCTCATCTACAAATCACTGAGTGCTAAATCTTTGAAAGATCATATGATGTTCACCAATGTTCACTCAATTGTTGTTTCTCATCCAGCCCTTACTTTTTTCAGCTGCCTAGTAGCCAATCAGCCAACTCTTTTTGCTACCCTTTCCCTCTTTAAATCTTA
This sequence comes from Podarcis gaigeae, assembly GCF_964106915.1. Lineage (NCBI taxonomy): Eukaryota > Metazoa > Chordata > Lepidosauria > Squamata > Lacertidae > Podarcis > Podarcis gaigeae. The sequence continues at coordinate 53,413,312 of NC_139688.1, read as the reverse complement.
TTTCTCCAGGTGATAACGAGATACTTTAATGATGCAAGCTGATTAACGGCTTGAAACCCTCCTACACTATGCATGTTTAATTTGAAGTAAGCCTGGGATTTTTCCCAGGCAAATGTGCATAGGATTGACTTTTTAGCCCACAAAAACACAATATATAATTCTCTTTGAATTCTTCATAGAATAAAGTCACCTAGCCACCTACACCTTGTCAAATGACTTCTCATTTATAAAAGACACTTCAATTTATGCCAGGATCCCAGTGGTTAAACAAATGAAGGGAAAACCGATAACAGATGTGAGCTTTAAGTTATCTTGTGTGCCTCAGAATAATGCAGAGCCTTTGAATTATGAGTACTGCATAGCAGTGTCTAGAGAAGGTAACAAGCCTGCTAGGCAGAAAGAGGAATGAGTTCAAAAGTTCAAAACCTAACAATAATCAACATTATGATGAATAATTTCACTGTAATCAATTGGGTTTTTTCAGGACTGGATACATATTTCAGGACACATTTTTTAAAAAACAGCAGACAATGAACAATGGCTCAGGGAGCAGCGAAAGCCACCTCTAGAACCGGAAAGCTCCATAGATAAGGACGGCACACCGAAAGTTCAACAGATATAAGGCTACAAGAGTGAAACACAATGATTTGAGGCATGTAGGATATGTGTGGCAGAGCCCTGAAAGTATTTGTTACCAGACAAACTACAACTATAAGTCTGAAGAGGTAATACATGCATGGCATCTTCAATGGAAGCAAAAAACACCTGATGGATTCTTAGGGCTTGCCCTCACTCACACTTGTCCCGTTCCTAGAAAGCATGAGTCTGAGCAGTTTTCAGCTTGACCTGTGCTTTATTATTATTATTTTCCGCCTTGCCCCTCTCCTTTCCCGTTAAAAACCCACACTCTTGTGTGCTAAATCAAAGCAAGCATCAATTGGAAAAGAATCTGAATTGCTGTTGGCTCCAACTGAGCACTAAAGAGTGGTTTTTCCCAGGACAAGGGGAACTGTGGTGAAGTCCTTAGCAGGAAACCTTTCCGTGGGCTCTGTCACTTAAGGCTTGAGGGGAGGAGTGGCTGTAGCACATTTGAACATCTTCCCTGTACGTAGAAAAATAGCATGATAAGGGGAAGCAAAGTGTTTTTCAACCCTACTGAACATGTTTCTGAAAAATGTCATTTGCTTCAGTTTTATTTGGGAGACAACACAAATGTGCAGTGCCATCCTTTGCTCCGGGATGATGTGCCCCACAAGTATCTCTCAAGTCTTGTGCTTTGAAAGAGGAATGGCATTCCTGGGTTTGTGTCTGGAGGCGGTTGGAGGATGGATGGAGGCTTACAGATTCAGTTTGAATCCTGACAAGACAGAAGTACTGTTTTGGGGGGGACAGGGGGCGGGTGAGTGTGGAGGACTCCCTGGTCCTGAATGGAGTAACTGTGCCCTTGAAGGACCAGGTGAGCAGCCTGGGAGTCATTTTGGACTCACAGCTGTCCATGGAGGCGCAGGTCAATTCTGTGTCCAGGGCAACTGTCTACCAGGTCCATCTGGTACGCAGGCTAAGACCCTACCTGCCCGCGGACTGTCTTACCAGAGTGGTGCATGCTCTAGTTATCTCCTGCTTGGACTACTGCAATGCGCTCTACATGGGGCTTCCTTTGAAGGTGACCCAGAAACTGCAATCAATCCAGAATGCGGCAGCTAGACTAGTGACTGGGAGTGGCCGCCGAGACCATATTACACCAGTCTATATTGGATCCCAATACATTTCCGAGCACAATTCAAACTGTTGTGCTGACCTTTAAAGCCCTAAAAGGCCTCGGCCCAGTATACCTGAAGAAGCGTCTCCACCCCCATTGTTCTGCCCGGACACTGAAGTCCTCCTCCGAGGGTCTTCTGCTGGTTCCCTCCCTGCGAAAAGGGAGGTTACAGGGAACCAAGCAGAGGGCCTTCTTGGTAGTGGCACCCGCCATGTGGAATGCCCTGTCATCAGATATCAAGGAAATAAACAACTATCCGACTTTTAGAAGACATCTGAAGGCAGCCCTGTTTAGGGAAGGTTTTAATGTTTGATGTTTTATTCTGTTTTTAGTGTTCTGCTGGGCAGAGTGGCTGGGGAAATAAGATTATTGTGGTTATTTAATGCTTCACCATAACAGGAAAGGTATTAACTGACCTTAATGCTTTAACCAATTAGTTTGGCTGCCGCTTCACTTCTTTCAGAAAAATGCTTCTTCTGAAATGAGGGCTCCTTGGGCTCTACTTTCCATACAGAAATGTGATATTTCCTGAGTGTGTTTGTGTGTGTTGATTGGCAAAGTCACACAACACTCAACTTATTATAATAATTTTTGCAGGCATTTTTATTATTCACCAAAAGTTTCTATCTCTCTCTTTTTTAAAACCTGAAATTTCCAAAACAGTGCAAGTGTATTAAAATAGAAGTGAACACACAGTCGGTAAATACAGGTGACAATGATAATAACAAGACAACATATGCTTCAGCCCAAATAAATCCATCAAAACAATTTTACAGTTGGAGTGAAATGTTTATCGAGTGAGTGAAAATGGTACAATGGCTGCCTTTATATTCAAACATGTGCTCCAAGGCTTTGACACTTTGCATGTCCTCTCTATGTGCTGCACCACCAAGGATTGGCCATAAATGAAGGCACAAAAGCAACCTGTGAAACCTCCCCCCCCCCTTTGCAGCTTGTATTAGTTAAATACTAATACCTTCCCACCTACCCTGATGTTGGGAAAGATGGAGGGCACAAGGAGAAGGGGACGACAGAGGATGAGACGGTTGGACAGTGTTTTCGAAGCTACCAGCATGAGTTTGACCAAACTGCGGGAGGCAGTGGAAGACAGGAGTGCCTGCCGTGCTCTGGTCCATGGGGTCACAAAGAGTCGGGCATGGCTAAACAACAACAAACCTTCCCATCTAGTAGTACAGAATGTGCAGAATTGCAATTTGGTAAAAATATGGTACTACTGAGAAGCCCATCTATAAGCAGAAAAAGCACATAGAGGGGTTCTTCCTGGAACATAGCTCTTCAGTTCAAACCGCATGTACGGACTGCAATTTACAATGCTCGTTCACATAAAAATTTATGCTAAACTGCTTCTTCCTGACATGCTAGGTTTTTATGTGCAGGGCAATGATTGCTAACATGAAGTGGGGAATTCAAACCTACCAAGAGCCTGTCTGGACATGCCATGTGATGTTTCCTGAGCATTTTAATTAGCTTCAAGTCACACTTTAAATAGGAAAAAAAATCCACATTTCATTAAGGTCACTTGGAATTAGCATAGTTGTGGCAGACCAGACATTGGATTATACGGATCGAACCAGCAAAAGCGGTTCGATCTAACTACTCTTGGGAGAGTTATTTTTTTAAGAGCACTTCCATGGAAAACAGAAGATGAGGACTTCAATATGAGAATGAATGCATTGTGTATTTTGATGGCCGTATTCTTAAACTGTGGAATGAGGATGGAATGCTATTCTGGTGTCACAGATAACCAACAACTGTATGTGCATCACAGAATAAACATATATAACAAAGCTACTAAAAGCTCCATTAAGTAAGGATTAAGGAGTGCATTAATCATGGGAAAATTTAGTGCCCACCAATTTCTTGTTCAGCTATGGGATTTGGAGATAATGGGTGATATGTGGTTAGACATACACTGAGCTGACTAATTGAGATCAATGAAATTTACTTATTTGGGTGCACTCTTTTAAATGGGTATACTCTAAGTATAAATAACATTGATATCAACCAACAATGACTTGAGTTTTCTTAATACTTATTGGAAGGGCAGGTAAAATTCCCTTTTCACTGGGATTTGTAATGGGAGTGTTGGAAGGACTTAGAAAGGTACCGTACAAACTTACAATCGAACTATAAATTGCATATTTCTTCAATTGCAGGGTAACATCAGAAAATATTTGCTGTGTCACCTAGTACTTTATAGATTGCACAATGAGCCACAAGGAAGCAAGGCAAAGATCATGGTTTAGCTTCCATTAGCTTAAAAACCCTGAAGTCATGGTTTGATTCTTGTCTGCAAAATTTGTACTGATCTGGAACCCATAAAGCCACTCTCTACACACTTATACACACACACACACATGCACACACACACTTCACACATTTGCGCTTACTTGAAAGACACTATGCCATCGAAAGGCATCTGTTTACATTACTGGTGTTAATTAAAATCAATTGATTCTTGATAATAATAAATATTGAAAGGTTTAAAAAACGCTGAAAGCATTTATTCTTTGAAATATCTGGGTGGATACCACTGTAAAATCTAATATTTTCTTTTATAACTGGAACTAAAAAGCAATCACAGTAGAATTGCAAAGAAACCAAAAGCGAGAGCCATAAAAAGGCAACATAGAAAACGGTTTGTGGCCTCTGAGCTTTAAAATATCTAACAAACTCAATGCAGTGCTGGTGAATTTCCCTCCCCTCTTTTTTCACATGGCCAAACTACCTGTGCTACTCAGTCACATGTAATTGCCAAAATGCAGCCACAAAAGCTGCAATCTATAGTAGAAGACTGGCATGGGTGGGTGAGGTTTCTAACCCCTCGCTTCAGACCAACCACTATAAAATATGTACAGACAGAATTAGGGTGGCCACATGGCCAACTGTACAGAGGATTGCCCTCTGTTTGAAGGGCTGTCAGTCCAAGCCCTGTTTAAAAATAAAGGAACTTAAGAAGGGAGAGCAGGGGGAGGTGGTCTTGAAGTTGTCTGTCAACAGTTGGCACTTCGACAGCGGACTGAGCAGACTCACAGATCACCTGTCACAATCTTCCTTGCTATGTTGAGATGTATTTCTATTTGAGTTACTGTAATAATTTCTAAATTTGCACACACTCTCTTTCTCTGTGCATGCATATATATGAACATCTGTGTCTTCTTTTATGCTCATTTTTGGCAATGCATAAGTGGCTACCCTACACGTATTTTACACACACACACCTTTCTGCCCTGCACAATAAAAGAGGAAGGTACTTCCACATCAGTTTTCTGCATTAGATTGCGGCCATTTGTAAACACAAACCAAAAGCCAACAGATCACAGATAAACTACACATAGCTGAAGATATGTGTTTTTTCGTCCTTAGATATAATCAATAATCCAGCCAAATTCTAGTTTTTGAGGGAGGGTTGCTGTAATAACCTGGTGCCCTGTGGATATTTTGGACTATAAAGTCCATCATCCCTGGCTATCAACATTGGGCAATGTGAGGTGGGCAGCTCAAGGAGCTGATTTTGGGTGCCACAGAAGGGCAGCACGTTGTCTATGTTTTAATTAATTGTTGCTGTTGTTTTTACAGAGACCTTGTTTTGGCCTTTGGGGACAAATTCTGAAGATTTGCAGAGAAAGTGCAGAAAACAGAATGCAAACATTTCTGTGCTTGATTGTTACTTTTTATGATACATTGGCTAATAATATTAATAATATTTCAACATGTCTCTCAGCTTGTGAAAATAAGCAGATATGTGGAACCAAATCCTCTCCTGGCCCATAAACAATCAAATCAGTAGGATCCCACCAGGATAAAATTTGATCTAATTCTTACATGTAATAGTGCAACTGAAGGCCATTCTTTAATATACCAATTAAATTTGTCAATATTAATATTTGTCCATTAACAAGACCAGCTGGTGTTTAGAAGGGGCAGCCTGTGGTATTGTATAGCTGTGTCTTTTAATTGCTTTTAATTGCAATAGTGAAGCAGTCTTATTTTACTTCCTGGGTCGCTTAGCAAAGCCCTTCCATAGCAGGCTGATTTTGAAGCAATGGTTTATTCCACATTAAAAACTATATTGGTTGTCTACTCAGGAATTCATGTTACAATCATTGAGAAAACCTTCAGACTGTACAAAAAAATATTGTAATGGCAAATAAATCTGTGGTTTTGTGTGTTTTCTTTGGGAACTATCATGGTTTTAATTTCCTTCTCATGTCTATGGTTTGTTAGTATATGCAAATCATCAAAGAGACGCTGTGTAATTGGATGTTGGAGGTGCTCTTAATCTTTTTAAACTTATTATTAATAATGTCACAACGTTTGCCTGCATAATTGATGATACAAAATGAAAGCTCACAAACCGAAAGACTGGGCTAGTGGAAATTAGCAGCAATACAAAGAGTTAAAGCTGAATTGGAGCAATTTGTGTCTTCTGTGGATTGCTGTTTGCTCTGATTGAGCTTTAAAGAGCAGGGAAAGCTCCGGAGCAAAAAATTGTGGGCGGAATAAGGATTCCACATGCTTCTTACAAGTGGAATGAGAGGCATGACGGCCACTGATATGCAAAGAGCGCATTCAAGCTAGTCTTGCTCCTGAGTCATAAGGCCAGGATACCACCTTGCGGTACATTGTAAAAGTACCACAGCTGAACTGGTAGCCATTTGCACATTCTTTGTAACATCCAAAGAGGTCGCCAGACACAGCCTGCATTTCCCTTCAGACAGTACGAAGAAGCTGCAACCAACTGAATGCGCACGACTACGTGGTTGGCTATGTAAAACCCAATGCAGGTTTCAACTGAAGAGCTAATTCGGAAGTGCCATTGTGAAATAGTACAGACCTCAGAGGCGGAGAATATACCTGGCATGGAAAAAGCCACAGGTTCAAAAGATCACAGCTGTCAAGCTCCAGCGCAAGGAAGCCAGGTAGGAGGGTTTGGAAAGAACCCCACCGGCCTTCTTGATAACTCACTCCTAGAACTTGCTGGAGTAGATGAGCTATGGTCAGCCTCAGGCGTTTGGCAGTGCCACCTCGGCCAAACATAGAAAGGCATTCAGAAGTCATGGCAGTTACTTGAAAACTGGCCTACTCTTCCACGAGGTTCCATAAAACTCTGAAATTTACACTGTATAGATATGTGTATATTGTTTCAGGCAATCTCATTCCCAAATAAGACAGTACAACCCCAAAGTGAGAACTGAGCTATTCCCAACAGTCACTTAAGAATTCACCATGCTATAATCCATTAGGAGCTGCAAGAAAACATGTTAAAGAATCATTATCAAAAAGCAGATTTTTGTTTTACCAAGAAAGGCACCTGAAGTTAATACATATCCCATCTTAATGTAACGTGTGATTGTTTTAAACATTGTGAGAGATGAATTCATGCGCTAAACATAAATACCTGTTTTCTTGTGCTGAACACCACTACCTGCTATTGTAATTTGTCAACAAAGCTGATGAAAATTTCTATTGCCAGTGTATGCCCAATCTTAATCTAGCCTTATTTACATTGAGGGACATGCAGCAAATTCTGCTAACGAAACCTTACTGATACCCAGTGAGGTCCAATGTGTAAACTGTTGGGTTTTGATATAAATCTCAGCTGAACCATGGGAATATTTCCTTATCTAAGGATAGGTTTCTGATCTGACCTTGGACAGCAGTCACAAGAACAAAACAAAAGATAGATGGCAACAGGGAAAGTGACAGATAAACAATCATAAAATAACCAGGCATTAGATAATGGGAGTTTCTTTTGTTTATATTTATAAGATCTTGACTCCCCAGTTTCTTCCCATTCACAAAGGACTACATATCAGTGAAGTCAGGAGAGCCAAAGGAAGACATTCATTGCTGCTTTCTTCAGTGCAATATGCCCTACAAACAAGGGTACATAGAAGCCGAAATGAGCGACAGTCCCTGTCATTTGGTTGCAAGGAATAGTTTGCCATCTATAAAGCATGCCACACATCGAGGTGGGGGAGAAAAGTGATTTTGAGAGACATGCAGCCCAATCATTTAGGCTGCAGTCCTAGAACCAGGCAGCTGGCAGTAATCCCCATTGAACTCCATGGGATGTGTGGGTCAGGGCTGGCCCAGCCATGAAGCAGACTGAGGCAGCTGCCCATCCCTGCCGCTAGAGAAGGGAGGAAAAGCAGCAGCTTCCAGCAAGATCTTGCAAGATCTCGCAAGAAGTCCGCTAGTTCTTGCGAGATTTGCCAGAAGCTGCTGCCCTGCAACCCTGGTAAGTGAGGTTTGGGCAGAGGGGCAGTGAAGCGGGCGCAGCACCTCCCCGTTTTGCCTAAAGTGGTGAAATGGGATGAGCCGCCCCTGTTCTGAGTAGACATGTACAGAATTGTACTGTTGCAGCATCCATTTGAGGAACATAGGAATCAGACCATTGGCTCATCTGACTAATCTTCAATGAACAGAAGCAGCTCTCCAGAGTTTCAGACAGGGGCACTCCTGACAGTTACATGGAGATACCAGGGACTGAACCTAGGATTTTAGGCATGCGGGACAGATGTTCTGCAACTGAGCATCTCTGCCCTTCCCCATAAAAGTAAAGGGACCCCTGACCATTAGGTCCAGTCATGGCCAACTCTGGGGTTGCGGCGCTCATCTCACTTTATTGGCCGAGGGAGCCGGCCTACAGCTTCCAGGTCATGTGGCCAGCATTCTGGCGATCCAGAGCAGCGCACGGAAATGCCGTTTACCTTCCCGCCGGAGCGGTACCTACTTATCTACTTGCACTTTGCCGTGCTTTCGAATTGCTAGGTTGGCAGGAGCAGGGACCGAGCAACAGGAGCTCACCCTGTCGCAGGGATTCAAACCGCCAACCTTCTGATCGGCAAGTCCTAGGCTCTGTGGTTTAACTCACAGCACCACCCATGTCCCTCGCCCTTCCCCATACTCTGCCAATAAATACAGTTTCTTCACATCCCTCAACCTTCTTTTCCCTTCTTTTCCCATGACCTCTGATTTTCCTTCATCTTTGTTCTAGACAGAGGATGGTACATTTTAAAAAAAAACAACCAACCATTTAAGGGAAGGAAATTGCAAAAAAAAAGAAGAAAAAAGTTTCTTATTTTATTCTAAATGGAATTTCTGAATTTGTCAACCTGAATCCTGCCCTTACACATCAGGCAGGCTCCATATTCAACCCTCTTATACTAAGCACAGCTCAGAAGCTGTCAACAAAGTTTCAGGATGCCTCCTGTCCATTTTGCCTGCCTGAGACTGCAAAACCAGGAGGGGCTGTCAATCAAGCGGTATTCAGTTTGGTGCGTCACTCACTACCCAAGCCATGCTTGAAGTGCAAAGAAATGGTATCACTCAAGTCCTACCTAAAAACACTGCTGGGGGGTTGTTCTGGAAATTGTAAAAGTGCTGCTTCTTATTTTAGAAAAGGGTCTTCTAGGGAAGGATGGCGTGACATATCTGCATCCAAGTGGGAAGGGAGATTTAAAAGGGTGGTGTATTTTCAAAACAAAACCAGAATGTGACATACTTTATAGACAGATCCCTGAAAAGCAGAATCACACACACATACAAAATTCCAATGTGAGCAGCATTTATGGTTCTTTAGCTCCCAACTCAAATATTTTCCTTCCCTCCCCACACACACCTTTTTAATGAAAGGATTTTGGCTTAGTGCCACTGAAGGCTTTATATACAACATCACCAAGGCTAGTGGATTGCGTCCGTAGGGTGCATCTCCTTTCATCTGCTTGCCTCTTCTGCACTGAAGTTCAAATGTACAGTATGGATGATATATGCATGTCCAAGACTTCAGCTGGATATCAGTGCTTTAAGCTGCGGTCCTATACCCGCTTACCTGGAGGGAAGTCCCATTGAATTCAATGGGACTTACTTGTAAGTAGACGTGTACAAGACTGCACTGTTAGTGAACTATATATATATATATATAAAGCTATTCAATAGAAAACATAAAACATTGATACAAATATATAAAAAAAGTCAAAATCAGTATAAAAAGCTTATATTTATAAAAAATACTTTTTTTAGGCAACAGTCTTCCCCTGAGGGTATATACCACAAATGTTGGATTCATAAATATTGTTCTGCACTGCAGCTCAGTTATCAAGGTTCATCTCTTCCAGGAAGTACAAATTGCTCCAGTCACCTGACATGCCTGCAGTGGTTGCCTCAGGATACATTCCCTAGCTTAAGAAGATGATGAACAACAGCGTCAACAGAGCCTCCGAAAAATCTGGAGAAGATTCCTTCTTCCACATATGGAAGATACAAGAGCAGGATCAATAGGGTAGCGAGTGTGTATCACATGAACGGGCTTTCAAGGTTCCCCTCCAGAAGCTTACTGACTTTTCTGTACCCAGTCCCAGCTGTCTTCATTCTCTTGCCTGTTCTTCTCAGCCTCAATGATCTCTTTGTATTTTCTGCGAAAGAAGCCCATCTGCAAGTGAAAAAGAAAACTTCGTGAAGAGTGCATTTCTGATACACACGCATCACAATTTGAAAAGTCCTTAAGATGAATTTTTTGTACTGGTGTTCCAGTAACTTGAATGGGACTTGAGGGAGGATTGGATGGTATAATAATAATAATAATAATAATAATAATAATAATAATAATAATAATTTATTTGTACCCCGCCCATCTGGCTGGGTTTCCCCAGCCACTCTGGGCGGCTTCCATAAAAACCAAAAATACACTAAAATACCTTGCACAGATGTGCATGGGAGCAGATATCTGGGTTGGTGTTTGGTCTGAGGGATCCACAGTATCTATTTCCCCCTTCCCCCTTCTGCCTCTGACCCGGAAAGCTGTCTGTGGACAAATGGCAGCTCCCTCGGCCTGAAAAGCGAGATGAGCACAGCACCCTACAGGTGCCTTTCACTGGACCTAACCGTCCAGGGCACTTTAAAGGTAAAGGTAAAGGGACCCCTGACCAAACTGCTGCTCATTGCCTTTTTAATTTCACATGCATGTGCAAATAAGATATATATGGTCATTGTGTTTGCATATGTGTGGTGGTGTTCAGAAAAAAATAATAATGGATGGTTGTGGTTGCTAGCGTGAAAAGTGCCGGAGGGGGTTGGCAACAACAGTAGTATCAGGACAATAGCTGGTACAGCAACAAGAAGAACAGTTGTTGTTTCTTTTCCTGTGAGCAGGTTGTATTATTAAGATCTGTACTTACAGCTAATCCTCAGAGTTCTTAGCCCAGCAAGTAATTGGTTAGCAAGAGGCTTACCTCCTACACCACAATGCACAAGTCCACCAAGTTGCTGCTAAGCACAACTCCCTCAGCCATGAATCGTACCATCTCCCAACCTAATGTATGTTACAGAGTTGCTCTGAGGATAAATTGGGTGAGGTAAGTCCGCTCACCCCTCTTGGTGCAGCAGCGCTGCTGGACGGAAGAGGCTTCACTGGGGCCACGATAGTGGAATTCAAATGGCAGTGCCCTCCCTGATAGATGGAGGGGGCATAAGCCTATCAGGAGCCGGATCTTAGCCTGCGCCCTGCATTGGCGAATGGGGATGCAGGCTAGGACATGGGCGGAGTCAGGGGCAGAGCCAATGGAGCCGATTGTGGGCTTCCCTCAGATCCGCCCTCTGCCCATTTAAGCAGCCAGCACCTGGGACACAGCCTGTTTGTTCCTGCACTGGGTTTCCCCCCATCCCACCCACCCTCAGTTTACACTGATAGGCAATGACTTTGCTGTGGCTATGGGGGTCACCCTTGTTTTGGATGGAGGAGAGGTTGTAGTCTCTGCCTGCCCCTCCAAACGCTGGGGTATCCCGCTAAAGGGATCCAGGGGGAGTGGCCATGTCCACATGCCGAGGGGGGCCAGGGCCGAAGGCACTCCCCCAGACAGCAGTCACTGTGGGGGTTACCCTATTTGATGTAGGTCTTAGGAACCCTTGCCTGGATTGACCCCTGCCTGGATCCTTTCGGTGGATGGGCCAGAAGTATCTAGATTGCCCCATGCCCAAGCCAAACCTCTTACATCTGTATTCAATAAAGTTGTGGCCTGTTTTGACCCAAAACCCAGTCTTATTGGTCTCTTATTTATATGGGTTGGGATGCCTTGTCCTGCAAAAAATATACACCACCTTGTGCCCACCTTTCTTCTGAAGAAACAAATGCATAGAAACGAGAGGAGTTTCTCCACACACACACACACACACACACACACAGCTCCGTCCAGAAATCAACCTGAGTTGAGAGGCACTCCTATTAGCAGAGGCTTCTCTTGTCAGCGGTTCAAACCAAATTTCCCCTGAAGTTGCATTTGGAGACGTTTAAAAAACCACTGAGAAATGTTGCTAATCTGACAGATTCTTCCCTTTCAAGTTCTTCATGATGTTTCCACATTCTCACTGACTCCTCACATTTTGCTTTAGGATACATTTGGCAACAATGCTTAAAAGTGAGTATGGAGAAAACGGGGAGATGTTGCTACTCACATTAGGATTCATTTATTTTTTACACTTCCCTTAGAGATTCTTGCAGATCTTTCACCTCAACAGGACCTTCCAAAATGACGTCCATTTTCATTTTAGGAAAAAATTCAAGAGCACTTCGGCCCTCCGTATGCTTTTGGCCTCCAACTTCCATGAACCCTAGCTAGCAGAACCAGCGGTCAGGGATGATGGGAATTGTAGTCTCAAAACATCTGGAGGGCCGAGGTTGAGGAAGCCTGCCCTATAGCTAACAAGTTTTATACTTCACACGTGATAGTAATTTGGGGTGAACTGTCCAGGAGGGAAGCACACTTGTATGACCATAGGCTTGTGAGGGCAAACACCAGAAACTTCTCCTGCCCAATGGGAGCTACATAAGAACACAATTTTTTGTGCCTCCTCTTTCTAATGGGAAATCATATCTGCTGCCTTTAAGGGAAATTCAAACCCTTCTGTTCAATGAAGAAGTTGCAGAGTTGCCATTTTTGCTGGCCATTTAATATTAATCAGTAGTTTTACAAGTCCCCACCCCTGACTAAAACAATTTGATTTGCGTGAACATTTTGAGCCTTCTCTTCCTGACTGAGATTTTTATGTCCTTCCTATAAACAAAAATGATTGCAATAAAGAGGTTTGGGTAACCATTCAGGAGTAATTACTCAAACATAGCAGCATGCCATTGCGATCATTAAGTCAATATTTTGTTCATTGTAATTAAACATTTATGTTATTCCTACTGTTTTAAACCTGCTCTCACCCTCCTGCAGGGTGTGATATTTTCGCCTGCCTCCATCAGTCAGATGTTATTACCCTCTTCCCCAACGTGAAGCATATTTAAAATGCCTTTGTACATTAGATTTGATCCAGCTACGGTTCTATGAAACATGACTTTGAAACTGAAAATCTTGTATCAAATTAAATACTGAGCAAAAGTCCAGAATTCCCTTGTCTGTGACCTGTTTCAGCTCTTTTTAATATGATGCTGGGCATCTGGGTGGCAATGTGGGTTAAACCACAGAGCCTAGGACTTGCCGATCAGAAGGTCTGTGGTTCGAATCCCCATGACGGTGTGAGCTCCCATTGCTCAGTTCCTGCTCCTGCCATCCTAGCAGTTTGAAAGCACGTCAAAGTGCAAGTAGATAAATAGGTACTGCTCCGGCGGGAAGGTAAACGGCGTTTCCGTGTGCTGCTCTGGTTAGCCAGAAGTGGCTTAGTCATGCTGGCCACATGCTGTACGCCGGCTCCCTCGGCCAATAAAGCGAGATGAGCGCCGCAACCCCAGAGTCAGCCACGACTGGACCTAATAGTCAGGGGTCCCTTTACCTTTACCTTACCATTAGGCAAAGTGAGGCATCACCTTTAGCTACAGACTTCTGAACATGGAACAGTGTGGACACCATTTTGAAGTTTGCTTCAAGGTGTAAAATGTCCTGATCCTGATCACCACCTGCCAATTCATGTTAAATAAGTCTACTCAGGAGTAAGCACCACTGAGTACAATGGGACTTAGTCCCAGGTAGGGATGTCAGACAATTCTGATGAAAACAAAACAGTGTGGAGACTGCCCATGTTCACTCATAGGTCTGATGTCTGGAACAGAAGTCAATCCAGTGAATGCATTTGGTATTCGCTGTTGTTGCTCTCAGTTCTCAAATTATACATTACACCTGTCAATGTACACACACACCGAGTGAGAGACTTGCATTGCATTTAACTCTGTATCGAAATGAATGGGGTGGAATAATGTAACAATATAACTTATATGAGTTACATAATTAATTACTTAAGCTAAGTGAGCTTGCAACAGGGATGAATAGCACTGTTTGGGGCAGAAGAGAAATTGCAGGAGGAGAGAAACAGGGCTGCATATGATGGGTACAAAGCAGAATGGAAAACAATGCCTTCTTACATCCCTACTCCCAGGTAAGCGTGTACAGGATTGCAAGACTGTGCATATTGGGAATATCGTTATTACATAGTTACTTTTCAAAGTACCGAAACACTTCAACTATTGAATAACACAATTGCCACATTACTTGCGTTCCTAAAATATGCAAAGGCATTTGATTTATTGTCCTTTAAAACTGCTTGCGGAGCCCTAAAGGTGCCTATTCTTCACGCAAACCGCATACTTTGAACATTAAAATCTACACTTGTAGAAGTTACGATCAAAATTACAGAAATGCATTTTAATTTCCTCCAGGGCCAAACAAGCAAGAGCAGACTATTTCCTACTGTTCTTTTAATAAAAAAATGTCGGCTTGCGAAACATCTGCTTCAGGAATTATCTTTAAAAGTTTGTTGCAACAATTTCAGGCGCTTGTCCTATTTCACAACTGGATCAAGAATATGTGCACAGGGCTTCCCACAAGCATTAAAATGAGTTGGAAAAGTTAATAAATATTAATGAAGCATGAAACCGAGAATCTACAGGTGATCCTGCTAAGGAAACCAAAGATTTGCTGGAATCTCTGCTGCTGTTGACTTTGCTGTAATCTCTGTTAAGTGCTCTGAAACCGGGCCAGAAAAGAGGGAGATCAGCAGAGATAAGGCACTCTCATATATGCATTTAATTAAAACAATTTTTTTTAAAGTGAGCATGTGCACTTTACCATTTACAACTAACACGCAATATTAAGGGACAGCTCCGATATTTGTCCTGTGATCCATTCACAACATGCAGATTCTAAACGTTAATGAAAAATTGCACAGCCCAAGACAAAGCAAGAATCTTGATAGCATAGTTCTTTTAACTTGAAGCCTTTGGTTCGAGTCCTACCCTCCAGAGCAGGAGAAAAGAATATAATTAATGTATAGAGATCTGGGCTTGTGGATTCCTTAACCTTCTGCCCCTTGTTCATATAACCTCTGAAAAGGGCTCGAATCAGTAAAAGATAAGACGATCAAGGCTGATTAATTAATGATGGTCAAGAAAGGGTATCTCTTCTCCAGTGGTAATTTGGGTGGCATAAACTATTTGTGGGATGTATCTTGTTTTAGGGGTGGGCCTAGCTTATTTTTGTAGGTTTCGGGAGTGGGACATTCCTCAAGGCTTTTTGTGATCTTTGTGAACTTTTTAACATTTGGAGGGGAGGGGGCACTTAACTGACAAATACAGGTCTGAAGAGGGCCTGAAAAAGAAGAATTTCGAAAAGAATCCCACAATAAGCCTGCAATAAGATACAGCAGCGTTCTTCCTTGAGAATGGCCCAGTGGGCATGCAATGTCTTTTCCCCAAAGTTTTTCTGATTAATCAAAAATGACTGGTCCCACCTGAGATGACTAAACATGGGGCAAGGGGCCAGCATTGATCCTATTAGCATTGAATATATTCAATATATTCTGTTGTTTTGGGTGAGCATAAAAAAACCAAAGAGATCAATATGGAGAATATAAATAATACAATGTTTTGGGGGAAGCGGGGTCAAAAAGATAAAGGGAAAGCAATTTTGGGGAGAAAACAGCAAGAACAAAGACTGCTTTTTTGGCTGTTTGTTCCCCCGCCGCCAAAAAGTGTGTGTGTATCTCACCAAGCATCTATTAAATATTTCTAGAGAGATTTCCATTTCACCAGTAATCAACACTGTACATTTGGGATGTTTAATTGCAAAAGTAAGAGCATCTATTACAAAATGGGTTGGATTTTAGCTCACATTCCAGAACAGACAGACACCATTCACTGTTTCAAATTACTGCCTTACAGGTATTCTAACTGCTTCCTGGCTTGGAAGTACATACCTCTCTAACTCAGTCTTAGCACAGCTTGTTAGTGTTTACACTTTCTCTTCATTTATGAGTTTGCAGTCATTAGTTGTTATAATTTCTCCCTGTCTAAGCACTGGACAATTTTCCAGTGCTTATTTTTGTTCCAGGTGAAAGTGATGGTCAGCCTTGTCATTGCAAAAAGTGCACTACTTCTGAATATCCCCCATTTGATGCAATTAGCTTGATTGTACAAAAAGTCACTACTCCCATATTCACAACATGCAATCTGGGTTAAGTGTTTGGCAACGGTTCAAAAACCTGTTGCTTTATTCTGGATAATTCTTTCCATCTGCAGATTATTGCTCTATGAAAGGAAAATAATGAGTATTAGTTGCCTCCGAACCACCAATCAATGTCAAGAAATACGCAGGGGGAAATCAAAATAAAATTTGCAAATAAAAAAATATTAATAAAAAAGAAATCAACAGAATGGGCGGGGCAGGGGAGAAGAGATTTGGACTCACTTCCAGGAAAATGAGCATTATAACCTGAAAATGAGCATTATGGCATAGAATCACAATGTCATATTTTTCTGCACTGATCTTTCTTTCCCTACTGCTACCTTTTATGATATTTCCTATTCATTTTTCTTTTATTCAAATATTAGACGTGTGCAACAAAATGAAGTAAAAAGCATTCTTCAATGTTACAAAAATGTTCCAGTACTATAACAATACATTTTAACTAGTTTTCACCACTACAGCTATTTTTTAACTTCCTATTATTATTATTATTATTATTATTATTATTATTTACATTTCTATACCGCCCTTCATCCGAGGACCACAGGGCAGTTTACAATATCAAAACACAAAAATATATAACATAGTAAAAATAAACATAACCACCACCACACAAAGTTTAAAAGGCCATCGATGGTTTAATTATCACCAATCACTTCCAAGCCTGCCCTTTTAAATTACTATAATTTAATCCCGTTGGTGCTATAAGCTTTTTTGTCATTCACAACTCCTCTTCAAAATTCATATACAGTAGAACATGAGACATTCTTCCAAATCTAGACACGTTTTCCCTCTGAAATTGTCATCAACATATCTCGTTTCCATTCTACCCAACCGTTGTGTCCTGATGATTCTAAATCAGTTATAATCTCATATATACTACTCAGAGTACCTTTAACCTGATTATCAGATGCAGTTGATAACTCAAACTTTGTTGGGTCTCTTAGTGAACTGAATGTCCTTATGTGTGTGTAGAAGATACATATGTTTGCATATGACTGTGCATACAATTAGGCGCTCCATCCCTAATGACCGCCCTCCGCTTAAAACGGGGGGTGCCCTTTGTGTGGACGCGTGCAGCCCCTAGATCTGGAGCGGCCCCAACAGCATAGGCTTGGCTTTGCCTTCCCTCAGGTGGGATACCTGGAGGTCTCCGCCTACCTCAGTCAGTTGTCCAATCCCACCTGGGGGAAGCGTTGCCAAGGAGACCAGGCCAGGTAGGGGAGGGATTACCTGCCCACACAATAGAGGGAGGATCTTATCTGGGAATCCTCACTTGGCTCCAGAGCTTCTCCCACCCTACCCACCCTCAGTTAATGTCTTATTTTGCAGGTTAACTTTTCTTCACAGGTTTTGCAGGTTAACTTTTCTTCACAGGTATGTGGGCGCTGCTACGTTAAGGTCGCTGTTAAAGGGCCGGAAAGGAATTTCCCTGCATTGGCAGGTTTCGCCTTTCCCGTAGCAAAACGTCACAACTTTGGCCTTGGGCGGAATCCTTTAGTCCATCTTCCTCTTTGCAGCAGCGATACCAGGGTTCCCCGTTAAAGGGTTTTTCTGAAGGGAGGCTTTGACCGTACGCTGAAAGGTCATCATTGCTCTCCCCTGCAGCGGCGGCGTAACGGGGGCGGCTATCTCTGCTTGAACATATGTTCTCCAGAGCCGGCCCAACCCCCCCCCCACACACACACACTGGATAACCCTGATGCTCCCTAGATCCCCGGCTGGGGACTGGGGAGGGAGAATGCCCAATGCCTGAGCCAAGGTCTACCCACATTTGAAATTTAATCAAGTTGTGGCCAATTTAATCCCATAGCACATTGTCTTGAGTCGTTATTCCACATGACGGGGGGACCGCACGGGATCTGGGGACTCCGCCTGTCCACACAATACCATGCTATGCTTTGTGTTGTACAGAAACAAAGCCAAGGGAAAATCTGACCCCTGGCTTCAACGTAGCATGATGGTCACTTTCCATGCTCCATGGAAGCAGCAAAAGCCACCTGACAACTTCTGCTAACAATTTCCCATGGTTCCCAGTGAAAATTGAAAAGCAGAACTGAACATTGTCGCCACATAGTACTACAATCTAACTGAGTCCCAGCAGAAATGGCACTAATGCGAAGTTTGGATGCAAAAGTCAATTCCCAGATCCTTTAGCTAAGCAAAATCAACATCATCCAGTATAGTTACAGTGCCATCTACTGCATTCTTTAAATATAACTTTTTAGAGGTGGTAAAAATTGCATTTCTGTTTGAAGCGTAACTAAAGGCAAGTTGGGAATTAATTTGCAGGCATTTTAAAGGCGGAAAATAATGCAATAACTAAAATGCAGATTTTAGTCTTTGAAATCTCTCTCTCCCTTCCTTACAAAAATAGATGTCTCAAACTAGGTGGCTGGGACTAAACAGCAATTAATCACCACAACATGAACAAGCAACGAAAGGCTTAAATATCCACTGAACTGGCAAAAGAAACAGCTCAGGAAAAGTTAAAGGGAAGGCACTGTACAGGGGGAAATATCCTTTCCATTCACAGATTCAGAGGATGACCAAGAAGATTAAACTGGTGAAATACTTATATGCCAACAAGGTGAATACTTCCACTTTCTTGGAGTTATTTACTGAAATTTCAGTAGTTACAGATACAGATACTTCTGAAGACCCTTCCATTTCCTATGTATGATTGTCATATTTCTACATGTTGGGATTATAGGGTTGTATTCAATGCAGCTGAAGCAGAGTTCTGTTGGTGCAACAGGACTTCTGTTTCTTCTGCTCTGCCTATACCTACAAAAAAAAACCCAAAAAACCTCTACTCACTCCTCTGGAGCTGATTTTTAGGGTGCAAGGTGTGCTGGGAGGGACAGGAGAGGAAAAGGAAGTTCCACTGCATGGAAGGAAGTCTGTTGGATGAGTATAACTGCAGCACTGGAAAGAGTCCTTAGTTAAGGTTGGAACCTATGCATGTTGACCTGACAATATTTCCTATCCACGTCCCTTTGTGCACATTCCCTATGCCGTGGGAATGTGCACAATCACTGCCGCAAGTGCACATTCTCTATTCAGCCCATATTAACTACAACAACTGCACAAAAATAAAACATGCCCCCTTCTCCCATTCACCTGACACTCTTTATCTATGTCAAGAGAGTACAGGGAATGGAAAGGAGCAGTCCTTCATACAAACAGAATAAAGATGAACTATTTTAAAAAAAAAAAAATCTGTTTCGCTTAATATTACACATTTGGATTTGTGAAACCATGGATGAGTTATGGCTGCACACTCCAACCCTGCCCTGCTGCCACTGGCTTTGGTACAGAAATCTTGACATGTGTTAAGCTTGAGTTCCCGATTACATCCAAACTGGGAAACTGGCTTTATGTGAGTTAACAAACCAGGACAAGAAGCTCAGACTTGATCATGTGACAGGAGGGAGGGAGGAAGGAGGGAGGGAGGAATGTACAGCCATGGTGGTCATCCACAGCATTATAAACCATGGTTTACGAGGCCACAGATGAGCCTTCAAACACAGCCATAGTTTGAAAGTTATGACTTTCAGATCATATTGCTTTCTTCATCAATTCCATTTAAAATGAATGAGTTTAGATAATCGTTTTAGGCCATATGTATGAATCTGTATTAACAAAAATGTGTTAACACTGAAAGTTTTAGATTTTAATATTTTTTTCTGGATATCAGGCATGACTCACACAAAGCCCTTTCAAATTATCATTGAGATTAATGGGAGATCATAAGGACATGATTAACATGATTACTGAGATCAGTGGGAGTTAACTATTAGTTGACAAAATCCTGCCTTTATAATGAAGGTGATAAACCCCAGGAAGTGTTTTGCCCAATTTTTACTCTTCAGAAATGAGAAGAGCAAAATATAGTTGAACAACAAGATAAGTACATTCATATTTCGCAAAACCCAGCGGGAACACGGTAGTAGCTAAATGCTGTATCACTGTCAGGCAAATGATTTATTAAATATGCTACTCTTTTTTCCCTCCAAAAGGATACAAAAAATATTACAAAATTTCTGGCACTGCTTTAAAAACTCTATATTTAGGCTAAAGTTTAACTAGTACCACTGAGCTCAATGAAAGAGTAATGCAAATGGTTCATTTTGTCTGCCAAAAATACAGAATATTTGACAGAAAATTGTATCTTTTCCATAATTACTAGCATAAACAATTGTTCTCTGCTTGGTTCAACCAGGGGTAAATGCATATCAAGGAATTAATACCTCCCAGTTCTCAGAACGATGGACCTATGGAACAGTTGTTTATTTTTAAAATGTATCTGCTCTTTTAAGTTTATATGTCTGAGAATTTTATAATCATATGCGCTTATTTGCAATTTCAAAGTTGGCATATATAGTGTGTCTTGGCTTGGGTTCTTAAGAATACTGGATATTTTGAAAGGTCTGCTGCACCACAAAAGGACTTTTTGCTTGCCAGTGGATTAAATATGTTTATCTGGTGCCAAGATAAAAGCTAGACTGTGTAACTGGTTTTTGATGTATGCAGTGTCCCCATTGGACAAACTTTAAAATCAGATAGACTGTTTACCCACATGATTGCAGACGATGTGTTGCCTTTGCAAGCATATACCCAGACCACCAACAAAGTGCAATTACTTGTGAAGGACAAATGGAAATACAGTGAAGAATAAGTAAAGGCTTGACCAAGTTCCTATTTCTATGAAGTGGCAACTGTGCATAATCCACCTTGTTTCTCTACCGAATCTGTCACAGTGTTTGTGGCATACAGTAGAACTGTCAATGCTCCTACTGGCTCATTTGTGAGTAACTTCCTATGCCCTGGGCATGGTAGATGAAATTTGCACAGCCTTTTCCTACATGGACCATAAGGTCAGACCTTCATGACTTTACAAAAACTGAGGCTTAGTGCACAGATTTCTCCTTTCCTTCAGCAGCAAGTCTCACACTGCCTGGAGTGCAAAAGGACTTCTCTTTGGATTTGTTCGTACATGCAGGTTCATCCAATGAATGACAACAGATTTGTCACCCCCAAAATAATGCATTTCAATGGAGTCTGTTCACACGTTCAGCTGTGAGCTAGCCAAAGCTGAACAAGTGATGCAGCTGCCTGAACTCACTGAGCCTTTGCACTTAACTCATGTAGCTTTGTACCTTGTACATGTGCACATCTCAGCAAAAGGATGGAAAGTCCATGCCTGCTTGGAACAGGCTTTGGACTAGAACATGGGCTGTTCCAGATCCAGCCCAATCACCTTCTAAATCCGGCCCGCGTACGGTCCGGGAATCAGTGTGTTTTTACATTAGTAGAATGTGTCCTTTTATTTAAAATGCATCTCTGGGTTATTTGTGGGGCCTGCCTGGTGTTTTTACATGAGCGGAATGTGTGCTTTTATTAAAAATGCATCTCTGGGTTATTTGTGGGGCCTGCCTGGTGTTTTTACATGAGCAGAATGTGTCCTTTTATTTAAAATGCATCTCTGGGTTATTTGTGGGGCCTGCCTGGTGTTTTTACATGAGCAGAATGTGTGCTTTTATTTAAAATGCATCTCTGGGTTATGTGTGGGGCATAGGAATTCATTCATATTTTCCCCCAAAATATAGTCTGGCTCCCCACAAGGTCTGAGGGACAGTGGAACGGACCCCTGCTGAAAAAGTCTACTGACTCCTGGACTAGAAGATATTGGAAGGTGCCCTGTTCTGGAGAGCTCAGCAAAGTCACACTCCAATTACCAACCAGTCATTCACTGTATGACTTCATGGTGACTGCAAATTTCATAAGCCCATCCTCCCCATGGATACACGTAATGGATATCAGGAGTATTGACTGTGAAGTCACATTTTCTTGAAGGAGGAAGTTGCAAGTATTAAGTATGTTTGTAAAGAGCCGGCTTAACGTAATAAACTTCAGCTGTACAAGTTCATACAGCTTGCCGAATCTAAACATGAAGGAAGCAGATGGGAGTTTCCATCCAATTGTCCCACAAAGTTCATCATCTGAGGTTCTGCTTCAAATCCCTTGACCTCAGGAGGCAAAGTTGGTATCAACTTGGGTCAGTTGGCAAGGCCTTGCCAAGCAAGTTCTGTCAGGCCCCATTACTCTATTGCTCCCGGTGGTTGGTGAAGACCCGGCTTCTTAAAAAAGTCTTTGATCAGTTGTGTAATTTTTGTTGGCTCAGTTCTAGATGTTAAATAGATACTATTAACTTATTAATTTGAATGTGTGTTGGGGTGCAGAGGATCCAGGTTGCCCTAAAAATCGAGGGGACCTGTCACTTTGTCTGGAGGAGGCCAAGTGCTCTGGAGGAACTGGCCACTGAAGCTACAATGTGTGTGACACTAGGCCCCCTCAACACTGAGTGGGCCCAGCACCGTTCTAACAAATATTGAGGGGGCCAAAGACACATCAGCCCCCTAGAGCTGTTGTGTGCCTGTAGTGGGGGGTTGCTAGTCTCCTCAAACCTATTTGGAGAAAGAGGCAGTACAGAGACTTTTAAAATAATAATAATCTGCCATCATTCCTTCATGAGTGTGGAGTGATTTTGACAGTTCGCAAGAAGTCATCCTGTACTCATTTACACCAGAGTAGTCTTCTGCCTATTCCAATTGATTTCCTCACTGTGATACACAGTTCTGAGTATGCAGAATAAAGCTTGTGATTATAACCTGAACTCATTTGGAGAAGATGACCACATTTAAACGTCACTCGGAAAATAAATGAAACATACAAATGCTGGGTCAGAAACTAAACTATTATATTTATCCAAAAGATTTGCCAAAAATAAAAAAATAAAAGCTACATTTGAAATATGCTAGTATTGTGTTTCAAATATCATGTCATGGTAAAGGAGGTGAGGAGTATTTTGAGGTGAACGTATCAGGATTTATCAACTATGAAACAAACTGCAGCTCATAAAAAGTTATGAGGAAGTTAGAAAGCTGCTAAGTGACAGCTTTTAAAAAACACACATACCACAACAATGAAAAACTTATTTTTTTGTGATTTGGGGCTCCAGCTTTTTATTTGCTTAGTTTGGACAAGTTTGCTTTAAAAAAATAAGTATTTTTTAAAAGATGTTGGATAACTTGGAAAAATGCAACCTTGTATTATTTTTGCTCTTTGTAAACTGCTCTGAGATACTTTCCTGACTGAAGAGCAGGGTAACAAAAAAATGTTGTAACTAAATAAACGAAACAATCCCAGGAAATCACAAAATGAGCACTCACATCATATATTGTGGGTGCCCTTTGCGGGATCGCATGTGGTACTACAGTTCCCAGGGAACTTGCTAGTAGAAGGGGGCTGGCCTGCTTCTCAGTGTATTATTCAGACGTTCACGCCCAGCCGCAGTATTAAGTTTCATTGCTGGGAGGTGGGGCCAGCCCCATTATAAATAAGGGGAGGAGCCGGTATTAGCCAGGCAGACGGCTTTGGAGATTCACCCTCCCTACCCTCCCTTATTTAATGTTTTCTTGTTTGTCTGCTAAACAGGGAGCAAAGGTTAACCAGCATTCTGCTATGCTGAAGGACCAGGAATGAATTTTCCTGCATTGGCAGGTTTCGTCTTCCCCATAGCAATTTGTCACAACTTTGGTGGTTATGGCTTTGGGTGGAATCCTTTAGTCTTTTCTTCCTTATAATTGGGGGAGGGGGGTAAGTGGTGATTCACACACACACACACCCCGCAGCGGGGATTCCAGGGTCCTCTCCTAAAGGGGTTCTATATATGGGTGTCACTGGCCATGCACTGAAAGGTTGTCAGTGAACTACCCTGTGTGTGGGGATATGGGCTGGGCTGCCTGTCTACACTTACATCGCACAGAGCACCCCCATATACCAGTTACCCTGATGTGCCCCAGTTCCCCCGGCTGGGGGGCTGGGAGGGGTACACGCCCAAGGCCTAAGGCCTCCTACATTCAGAAGTTTAATAAAGTCGTGGCCTAATTTTAATTCCATAATGTTGTCAGTCTTTATTTCCTTTCCCACAATCCCTGGGGGCTGGGGCTGTCACGCAAATAAAAGTCTCTTTAAAAGGTAACTGTGACAGTGGTTGCATGTTTGTTTGAATGCACACGCCAATTTGTTCAGCGCAGTTTATTCCCAACTAAGAATGCACAGGGCCGCAAACCCAGGATGCGTTTTTCCAAGTAATGGTTACCTGGATAAGGCAGCATTCTTATGAATGCTTGACCTTTGAGGAAGGTATTTATTTGAAAAAGGCATTCTGCTAGGCGATGCTGGATGGTACATGCAAAATAATAATAATAATAATAATAATAATAATAATAATAATAATAATAATAATAATAATTTTATTTATACCCCTCCCTTCCCGGTTCAAAAAACCAAGCTCAGGGCAGCTAACAACAAATTTAAAACACTTAATTGATACAGCAAAAAACAGCATAAAATACAGTGTAACACATTAATAACAATAAACTCAGAATTCAAAAATCAATTTGGGGGGGGGGGGAATCCATCCAATAAGCATTAGATGATCAATTTAGCCAGGGCTAGCTGGCTAAATTAGTCCTATTTGGGCCAGCGAGGAGACCGGGGAGAATTAGCTGTGGGATTCCAGAGCAGGTAATCTTCATAAAAAGGGGAGGGGGAGGAAAGGAAGGGGAATAAAAGATCAGGCTAAGTTCAAATTGAAAGCCAGGTGGAATAGCTCTGTCTTACAGGCCCAGAGGAAGGAGGTTAAATCCTGCAGGGCCCTAGTCTCACGAGACAGAGCATTCCACCAGGTCGGAGCCATCACTGAGAAGGCCCTGGCCCTGGTGGAGGATAATCTGACTTCTTTAGGGCCCGGAACCTCTAAACTATGATTATTCATGGACCTTAAGGTCCTCTGCAGGGAATACCAGGAGAGGCGGTCCTGTAAATATGAGGGCCCTAAGTAGGCAGATAACAGGACCTCCCTCCCACTTGCCCCTGGTACTTCAGCCCCACGTATAAGAAGAAGGATCACAGCTGGAGGCAGCAATGCTTCTGAATAGCAGCTCGACTCCTGCTTGTGGGTTTCCCACAGGGATCTGGTTGTCTACTGTGAGAACATGATGCTGGACTTGTTGGGCCATTGCTCTGATCCAGGAAGGCTCTCTCTTATGTTCTTTTGATCTCTGGACTGAAATGATAGGCTATGCAGAAAATCATTGGCAAAGGATTTATATATATCTTTTCCTGTTAGAAAACATTCAGCTGTGCATTTTAGCCAGCGGAATAAAGACGAATAACACACTGTGAGGCCACAGAGAGGGAACAGGGGACAAGTTGCATTTATAATGGTGCTGAGCTCCCAAGCAATTTCAAGCTCTTCTTTTACAACATCACAACTGCTTTTCGACTGCACAAATAAGCCGTGGGGTATTTACAGGAAGGCTGCTTTCAACATCTCCTAAACACGGTCTGTGTATCTGTGGCCAACACTAAGCAAGACAGTGATAAACAAGGTATTCCTTTTGTGAAAGAGAGCTTTGTATGTTAAAATTGCGTTATTAAGAAGGGACTGAAAAGCTACTGTAATGGAAAGCATGTGATATTTACATTAGAGTCTGCCATGGCAGCTGTGAATTTGCCTGACTTTATGCTTCAAGGCCTATCTCTGAGCCAGGGGTGTTAGGGTAAAATGGCTAGTGTCTTTTAAACTGTGGCTAACCCCCTTTACCCTCTTGAAAGAGACCATCTTGGCTGTGAGTCCTGGAAGACCAGCTCCCTGCCTTGTAAGCCTTTTCCTACCTGGCCTGTGAGGACGGAGCCTGGACTGACTCCAGCTACAAAAGCTCAGGCTGCTGAACAGAATACTGTGCTGGGGGGATGTTTGGCATATGTTGTTGTTATTGATGTTAATTTTTTATCTTTATTTTTAGACCTTATTACTTATGAGGAAATTGCTCAGTTTGGTTGTGTACTTTTTGATGTGTTTTATTTCTTGTTTATGATTAAGTTTGTTTGCCTGTTGTCTTTGTCCATGGAGTTTGACATGGAGTTGGAGGCTGATCGCCGAAGAATTGATGCTATTGAATTATGGTGCTGGAGGAGACTCTTGAGAGTCCCATGGACTGCAAGAAGATCAAACCTCTCCATTCTTAAGGAAATCAGCCCTGAGTGCTCCCTGGAAGGACAGCACCAATTGGGGCTGAGGCTCCAATACTTTGGCCACCTCATGAGAAGAGAAGACTCCCTGGAAAAGACCCTGATGTTGGGAAAGATGGAGGGCACAAGGAGAAGGGGACGACATGGTTGGACAGTGTTCTTGAAACTACCACCATGAGTTTGACCAAACTGTGGGAGGCAGTGGAAGACAGGAGTGCCTGGCGTGCTCTGGTCCATGGGGTTATGAAGAGTCAGACACGACTAAACGACTAAACAACAACAACAACAACAACAGTGACTATGTTCATTTGCAATTATGTAAATCACTTCATGTTGTAAGCCGCCTTGAGTATGGTTAACTATGGAAAGGCGGCATCTCTGGGACTCTGATGTAAGGCACTGAAGTTGCAGCTTGTAGGAGTGCCAGGCTGTCTGTCCCATAGAATCAAAGAACTGCAGAGTTAGAAGGTACCTTGTGGGTCATCTAGTCCCTGCAATGCCGGAATCTCAACTAGATCATATTAGAATCATAGTCTCTTCCTACGTTTCACTTGCATATTTGTAAATAAATCTCAAAAACTTCCAAAAGGAAGCCAAGCTCAGGTATATGCTTTCCCCGGAATTTTTGAGTGCTTGAGGAAGTAGGCTGCATGTGGCCCTGCTGTTTGTATTGGGAATTACGTTTCCTTGAGCTGGTGTGACCAAGCCAAAATGGAGGATATGGCAGTAACAATGCAACAATGCATGTAATGGCATTTACATGCCTTTGTCCCTTGCATCTCCTTTTGACTCCCCTCAGCCACCCACAATGTCTGTTTAGATTGCAAGCTCCTAGGAGCAGGGATCTATCGTTTGGGTACGTAACTAACAGCACCATAAAAATGCTGGCCACACTTCTATGCAGTTTCCTTACTGGTGGTGATGTGAAAACTGTGGGTTGCACAACAGATATAAATACTGTTTACTGGAGGCAGGGAAACATTTGCTTTAATTTTTTTTTTAAAAAAAAAACAACAACAACCAAAACATCCAAGTTTTATCATAGTGATGAATAAAGAGCAGAAAATGTCCTGAATAAAAAGCTGCCTAAAACATCTGACCAAATGACTCTTTATAATGGGGAATCATGCAGAGGACACTACCTGTTTTATGTTGGGCTCATTTTGATGTTAAATACGTCACGGAATCAGGTTCAAACTAAAGAAGCTACTTGAATGTTGACTGGCAGAAAATTATGTGGAAGTGGTTCCTCGTTAAGTATCTTCCATTTTCCCAATAAGGGGAATGAACTTTTTTCTGACATTTTATGTCCTCAGTGCGGAACACTGTTTGCTCATTAAAGCTAATGGATGATAAATACTTACCAGGGACTGAAAGGGGGGCGGGGAGAGATGCACATTTTATGCCAAGGCCGTGGCTAATCCTTGTGTCTGTGTTGTGTCTGACAGAAAGCTTACCTTCCACAGCAGCACAGCCAGAAACAGGAAGATGAGAATTCCCACCAGCAAGCTGATAGCAATGATCCATCCAACCACATAACCACGAGGCTCCAGATTATGCAAGGCCTCAAAGACCACCTACGAAGCAATTAGGAAAATATATATATATCATTTACACAACAAGTCTTCATTATTTCGTATGACAGACATGCTACACTGAATTCCCTATTAACATTTCCAAAGCATAGCGCAGTATAATAATGTCAAACACATTTGCAACTTTCAGCTGTCAAGGCTACTTTTCCTCAAGGGTTTTAAAAAAGCCTTTCCTTTTTTTAAAAAAAAAACCCAAAATCAGATGTAAGCACTGATAATAAGAAATGTCTCATTCTCTGAAATTCCATCTTATTGCCATTCCTCCCCAGGCATAAATTTCCCTTCCCTGTCAGCTATCACAAGGGTGTAGCAGCTGGCACGAAGATGCCAATCTTCTCTAATTTCCATTAAAACTTCTAGAAACTCATTCAAAAAAAGAAAGGACAGAACAGAATGTGTCAATTTTCATTGAAACCAGTCATCTGGTAGCAAAGCTTCAGGAGTGTAACCTTCCCAGGCCAAAGGGTCAAATCAAATTCACCAACCCTCCAGGCAGAATTAAATAATACAGTCTTAAGGTCCATGAGCTATACATTAATGCAAAGCATTATTTCACAGCATTTCTGTTAATTTTGCACTGGCTGGATTTCCTAAGTGGTATGTTGGTACTAAAGACTATTACTAATTCAACTACTACTATTGTCATTTATTATCGTTGATGTTATTTAACAGCCAAGGCAAAATGTCTATATGTCATTTGTTTCTACTTGGAAAGATATTCCAATGTATCTATCCGCTGATCAGGGGTTAGCAATACATATCTGCCTTCCAGCAATCTACTCAAACCAGCAGACTCGTTTTTCCAGAGAGTTTTTCCAGATATAACCTTCCAAAGTAGACACATACATATTAGTGATGATGTTTCCCCGTTCTCAAATTCAAAACGAAATCAGATCACTCAAAATCATTCAATATTCCTGTATACAAGCTTCCTGTTGGAACACAATCTTATGGTTTCACAGGCATGGGCTCAAATACCACCCAAGGCTATGCCAAGGAAGAAGGAAGAAGGCTTTGCCTTAGACTGTAAGACCAACTGGAATTGACTCTGTTGCCGTTGCCTAATGCCACTATTGAGCAGAGTAGTTGAATCAGAACAATTGTAGTATAAATTGACATAATATTTGCTGGGCATTTATGATGTTCATTTTATCCCAAACCTCAATAAAACAATATGAGAAAGATGCAATAGTAGCCACTTAGATCATTTTATAAATTAAACTCTATTAAAATTCAATACTATCCATGGAATTATTACCCACAATGGCTTCTAAAAAAAGTGCCTCTATGTAGAGAGTCGGGACGCGGGTGGCGCTGTGGGTAAAACCTCAGCGCCTAGGACTTGCCGATCGCATGGTCGGCGGTTCGAATCCCCACGGTGGGGTGATCTCCCATCGTTCGGTCCCAGCTCCTGCCCACCTAGCAGTTCGAAAGCACCCTTAAGTGCAAGTAGATAAATAGGTACCGCGGGAAGGTAAACGGAGTTTCTGTGTGCTGCGCTGGTGCAGGCTCACCAGAGCAGCTTCGTCACGCTGGCCACGTGACCCGGAAGTGTCCTCGGATAGTGCTGGCCCCCGGTCTCTTAAGCGAGATGGGCGCGCAACCCTAGAGTCGGACACGACTGGCCCGTATGGGCAGGGGTACCTTTACCTTTATGTAGAGAGTCAGGATACTTTTGGATACTGGGGACAAACAAAGACAAAGGCCAAAACCTTCATTCCCTGCTTCTGAACAGCTCGAGAAATTTGTCTGTTCCCTTCTGCAAACAGAATGCTGGACTAAATGGATCTTGGTCTGTTCCAGCAAGGCAAGACTTCAAAAAAGAAAGGATGTCACTTTTATAAATATTTCTTTCGTTTTTAAGAAGCCCAATCTATCAGCTCCAGTGAAAATAACAAAAAGGGTTTTGATCTAACATGCATCATGACGTGGCCATTGAAAGCATGAAGAAGTGGAAGCAATTCATCTTCCCCAGGTGTTGGCAAGGACGCTGGGTGAAAAGGAAATGTGCCAGCCAGACACCATGCTCTTGAACCGCTTACATCTTCACTGCTAGCTAACAATCTGTTAAAGAGCAAATCCTGGTCTTGCCTTCCTTGGCTAGCTTAGCAGTAACATCTCCTTGTACTTAGCACTGTCTTAGATCTGAGTGATCTCCAACGGCGAAACATATATTATGGTTGATACAGGAGAAAGGAAGACTGGGTTGGGAAAAGGCTGTGGGCCTAATTGAAATAAAAGGGTTATAAAAACGTGGAGTGAATCAGAGACTCATTTTTCATGCTTTGAACCAGATGCCCAAGAACCTGAGCGCAAAACTGGATCCATGTTAGAGTGCAGTTTGAGTTCCAGCATTATTTCGCTCTTACAATTCTCAACATATTGAAAAGCTCTTGCTGCAGTTTATTTAGATTCTGCATTTCACACTACACTAAAAGGGCCCTTCCAGGGGAATTTAGAGTTAAATGACTATTCCCCACCCCACCCCCAGGATTTGCTTAGAAATAAATTCACAGTGAGGTTTGGCCGGTGGCACTGTGACGAGGAGAATGCCTGCTGGACCCCTTCAGAAGATTGCCTTTCCACATGTGCCTATACACAGAGTGACCACAAAAATAATCTCGGGGGAAAGTAACAACCACTTTGGTTTCTAATTTAAAGTGAATGACAGGTCGTTCCCACAGTTGCCATACATCAGAAGCATGTATATTTACCACTGCTCTTTGACGGATGTCTCATACTTAAGGTCCATAAATAGCAACACCCTAGAGGTCCCGGGCCCTAAGGAAGTTAGATTAGCCTCGACCAGAGCCAGGGGCTTTTCAACACTGGCTCCAACCTGGTGGAACGCTCTGTCTCATGAGACCAGCGCCCTGGGGAATCTGATTTCTTTCCGCAGGGCCTGTAAGACAGAGCTGTTCCGCCTGGCCTTTGGCTTGGAGTCAGTTTGCTTCCCTCCCCCTCTTTCTTTTTTTCCCTTTCTCCTCCTGCGAAGAGGCTGCATTTTAATGTTGTCTTTTAATCTTGTTTTTTAAGTTGTATTTTAATCAACTTGTTTTTATTATTGGTTGTTAGCCGCCCTGAGCCCGGTCTTGGCTGGGGAGGGCAGGGTATAAATAAAATTTATTTATTATTATAAAGCAGTAGCCAAGGGTGGCACTTACCAGACCTCCCAACAGGTGGGCCGCTACTAGAGACCAGGAGAGAGAGGGGCAAGATGGCAAGGAGGTTGGCGCTGGGCAAGGACACAGGCAGGGCCAATATGGCTCTCGTGATGGTGTGTTTGCACAGCACTGATCTCCCCACCATCTTGTCCCTCCCACTCTGCCTCCTGGTCATCAGTACCGACTCACCTGTCAGGAGGCTAGGTAAGTGCCCTCCCGTGCAGTACTATTAGCAAGGAGTAATAATAAACTCGGGGACGCAGGTGGCGCTGTGGGTTAAAGCCTCAGCACCTAGGACTTGCCGATCGAAAGGTCGGCGGTTCGAATCCCTGCGGCGGGGTGCGCTCCCGCTGCTCGGTCCCAGCGCCTGCCAACCTAGCAGTTCGAAAGCACCTCCAGGTGCAAGTAGATAAATAGGGACCGCTTAGCAGCGGGAAGGTAAACGGCGTTTCCGTGTGCAGCTCTGGCCCTTCCAGATGCAGCTTTGTCACGCTGGCCACGTGACCCGGAAGTGTCTCCGGACAGCGCTGGCCCCTGGCCTCTTGAGTGAGATGGGCGCACAACCCCAGAGTCTGTCAAGACTGGCCCGTACGGGCAGGGGTACCTTTACCTTTACCTTAATAATAAACTCATTGGGTTGGATCCGAAGTAAGTTAGTTGCACTTAGTTCTCACTGAAACCAATCAGACTCGTATTGGTCATGACTAACTCCTCAAACTGTCATAGCCACACACTCACAGGGCTTCAGTCCAAGTTATTTAGTCTCAATCCAACCCTTTTTTCGTTAAACTTGTAGGAAACTTAAGCATTTCCATTGCTATACATTTAAATATACAGTAGTTCACGAAAGCAGGTACAGTGGTGCCCCGCAAGACGAATGCCTCGCAAGATGGAAAACCCGCTAGACGAAAGGGTTTTGGAGGTGCATCACAAAACGAATTTCCTATGGGCTTCCTTCGCAAGACGAAAATGTCTTGCGAGTTCCTGCAGGGTTTTTTTCCTCCCCCCCCCCTTTTCCCCAAGCCGCTAAGCCGCTTAACAGCTGACCCGCTAAGCTGCTAAGCCGCTTAACAGCTGATCCGCTAAGCCGCTTATCAGTTGATCCGCTAAGCCGCTTAACAGCTGATCCGCTAAGCCGCTAAGCCGCTTATCAGCTGATCCGCTAAGCCGCTTATCAGCTGATCCGCTAAGCCGCTTATCAGCTGATCCGATAAGCTGCTTAACAGCTGATCCGCTAAGCCGCTTATCAGCTGATCCGCTAAGCCGCTAAGCCGCTTATCAGCTGATCCGCTAAGCCGCTTATCAGCTGATCCGATAAGCTGCTTAACAGCTGATCCGCTAAGCCGCTTATCAGCTGATCCGCTAAGCCGCTAAGCCGCTTATCAGCTGATCCGCTAAGCTGCTTATCAGCTGATCCGCTAAGCCTGCTAAGCCGCTAATAGCGCTAATCCGTTAAGCCGCTAATGGGCTTGCTTCGCAAGACGAAAAAACCGCAAGACGAAGAGACTCGCGGAACGGATTCTTTTCGTCTTGCGAGGAAGAAGGGAAGAGAATATTTAAGTGAAGAGAAATATGTTGCTCATGTGATACTTATAACACAAAGAGAAATAATCTCTCACACAATTACTGTCCTGCATGAGATAAGGTAAAGGTAAAGGACCCCTGGATGATTAAGGCCAGTCAAAGGCGACCATGGGGTTACAGCTCTCATCTCGCTTTCAGGCTGAGGGAGCTGGCGTTTGTCCACAGATAGCTTTAGAGCATGACCAAACCGCTTCTGGCACAACGGAACACTATGACGGAAACCAGAGCGCATGGAAACACCACATACCTTCCCGCCGGAGCGGTACCTATTTATCTACTTGCACTGGTGTGCTTTCGAACTGCTAGGTTGGCAGGAGCTGGGACGGAGCAACGGGAGCTCACCCCATCGCAGGGATTTGAACCGCCGACCTTCTGATCAGCAAGCCCAAGAGGCTCAGTGGTTTAGACCACAGCGCCACCCACATCCCAATAGATGAGTTGAGAACGGACTGGCTAGCACCCTAGATGGGTAACTACCGTATTTTTCCGTGTATAAGACTAGTTTTTTAAACCAAAAAAATAGATTTAAAATTGGGGCTCGTCTTATACACAGGTAGCACTGAGGGGTGTTTTCTTAATTTGGAGTCCCCCAAAATAGGGGGCGTCTTATACACAGAAAAATACAGCAATTTCCTTCCTCTTTGGCATGCGGCTTGGATCATAAACCAGTGCCATCTGGATGGGATCCTTTTACCACATTCTTTCTTATGCTGAGCAAACATCGCTGACTTGCACATGTAGCTTTCTGCCACTTTCCGCATTATGCTCAGGATGCTACTTTACCTGTATGCATGTGTTGCAGCTAAGGTATGCTGAGCATGAAGTTAGAAACAGAAGCTCTTGCCTTAGGACAGTAGCTAAAATACATGAGCTTCTCTTTCCTCCTCTTGAATTCAGTTTTAGGTGGCAGCATGTGCCTCTATCTGAACAAAACACTTCAAACAGTTGTTTCCAACCATCCTTTTTAGGGGCAGCCCATTTTTATCAATATGGATAAACAAGGGGGTGTGTGAAAATCATAATACATATGTAAGACAGTTGTTTAGGATTCTCTTATAAATTGCTTTTTAAAACAGTTTGTGACATCCACCCTATTGCTGAAATGCAAGACTTTTAACACTGAGGAGTGTGGAATACCCAGGAACACTATTTTCAACGGTAAGAAATCTCATCAGCTGTTTCACGTCCGTGTCCATTAAATAGCAGCACAAAGAGAGGTATGGGGAAGATGAATTGATGCTACTCAAAAGTAAAAGGGGGGGGGACTGACAGGGGGACGTTTCAGAAGGAAGAGGAAGGAGACAACCCAAAAATTTGTTATGTATGAATAACTGTGGTTGCAATATGCATTATTTCTTCCTGCATTCCCATGGCCCGGAGGGGGGGTGGAGAGAGAGAGAGAGAGAGAGAGAGAGAGAGAGAGAGAGAGGGAAGAATGAATATTGTGAGCCAAACCACATGTCTTACATTTTTTTCCTGAATATGACCCAACACAAAGCATTCAAGATCAGAGAAGCCAAGAGCCAAATGGAAATTGCATGGACGAAGATTAAAAGCTAACATTCATATTAGAAAAAAAGGGGATTGCAAACTGATGCTTCAAAACTAAATTCTGTCCAACTTGTCCTTTTCCCGCCAATGCTTCCCCAAAGCTTGAGGCCGCATCCTGATTAGAGATTATGTGTCTTTCTTTCTTTTTTACAACGTTAAGATGAAATTGTAACAACTGTAACCCAAAACATTTTTTTTAAGAATCCCACTTTGGGCAGTAGGAAAATGTCATTTTAAAGCAGTAAGGAACAACTCGGAACAATCCGCTCTGATTACACTTACACTTATCATTCTGGAGAATTACTAAATCCTTTACTTCAGGAGTGGGGAAACTTTGACCCTCCAGATAATGTTGGCTGATGGGCCAAAGTTGATGGGAGATGTAGTGCAAACATCTGGAGGGCCAAACATCTGGCTTCTCAATGAACATAAGGTGTTTCTGGTCTCCTCCCACAGGGAGGAAATGTTGAGGGCTGCCCTCTGGGGTCTCTTGGGCTCTATACCCCCCCATGTGATTCAGAGTGGGGTCCTTCCCCCCAACTGATGGCCTTCGATTCCCATTGTTGGATAAGACTGATCTGATCTGCCCCCTTGTCCCTGTTGTAGATATTCTTCCCTGGCGGGGATGGGTCATCATTCTGTGGTTTGCCTCAGGTGCCAAAATGTCTTGGGCCAGCCCCAGCGGCGTAGCGTGGGTTGTCAGCACCCGGGGCAAGGCAAGTAATTTGCGCCCCCTAACCCGGGGCAAGGCAAGTAATTTGCGCCTCCTAACCCCTAACCTGCCGCCGCTGCCAGCTTCTTCTTGCTGCTGCCTGGGCTGGGGTATTTACGGTAAGGTAGCCAAGGCGGCGGCGGCGGGTCCGTGTCAGGTGATCTGAGGCGAGTTACCGCTGGCGCTGCCGCCCAAACGCCGCCACTTGCCTGGAGGAGGAGGGCGGAGAGGCGAGGAAAATGCAACATGGCCCAGCAGTTGCAGCGGCAGTGGCAGCGGCGGCGGGGCTGTGAGGAGGGGCTGCCTGGCGCGCCCTCCGCGGCCCTGACGCGCGGGGACCGTGGCGAGCGCTGAGAGCCGCTGCCTGCCGGACGCCTTCAGCCCAGATGCGCGCACAGCTCGTCGGTTCCGCGAGACATGGGGCTCTGCTACAGCCTGTGCCCGAGGCTCTTCGGCGACTCCGGAGGCGGCGAGCGCGCGCCCCAAGATGTTGCGCCCGGTGCGGCCGGCCCCCCCTGCACCCCCCCATGCTACGCCACTGGCCAGCCCTGATTCAAAGTATGGTAAATTCTGGTCTGAAATATCTCTAAAGACATTTAGGATTGTTAAATCTTTGGGGATGCTTCTAATTCCTGGTTTCGTCCAATTTAATTGGATTTGTGGATCTAAATTCCTAGAATGCATTCAACATGTCAGCCAAATTGTTCTAGGCTGTGATCCCAACCTCATTTGCTTGGAATCATGTTCCACTGTAAGCAATTCCAAGTAATGTATTCAGGATTGGTGTGACAGCCAGTATCAGGAAGCTTGGAAATAATTTTACACAACGTTTAGCAAAGATGTTCAATATCTAACCCAATGAAGCCAGAATCGGTTTTTCCACACAATCGTTCTATGACATACAGAGAATGCAAGCTGCTTTCAATGGATTGTGGTCATGCTTTACAAATGGTGAATACCGAGAGGGAATAAGCAGAGGGGAAAGTGGCACAATTAGCATCAAATTAAGTGTTACTAAATATTACAAGCAAACAGGCTCTTTGGGAAGGGGTGGTTTTGAGGAACGGCGTGTGCGGGTATTTCGCTCACTACTCCCCTTCAAAGGTGTATCCACACACCACCTTTTTTCCGTGGGGTTTCAAAGGTGTGCTTAGTCCCACAAACACAGGTGAAACCCTGCAGCAGAAACATGGCTTGGGGGGAGGGAGGCAATTTGGAGCAGAGAAGAAGCAAGCAAATCAGCATTAAGCAGGGCCAATTCAGAGCAAAGAAGCACATCACATTATCCCTGCTGCTTCTGTATTCTAAATTGCGTTTTTCCAAAGGATCTCTCTCTCTTTCTCCCTCCCTCTGGCCTTATGCTGGCCTTTGGCCGTAATAAAAATTCTCCTTCTCCTTCTAAGGCCATTGGCTTTGTTGTATGTGCCCTTGCCATGTGGCATATAAGCAACAACACCTGGAACCAGAAAGGGTCATGGCAGATAAAGGAGTAGCTTCTGTCCTAATTACTGTACCTTCTTGCCTATTCTCTTTAAGCCCCAATGTTATTAAAACATTTAAGGTAACAGCCCCAAACACACTTAAAGGTAAAGGGACCCCTGACCGTTAGGTCCAGTCACAGACGACTCTGGGGTTGCGGCACTCATCTCGCTTTATTGGCCGAGGGAGCCGGCGTACAGCTTCTGCGTCATGTGGCCAGTATGACTAAGCCACTTCTGGCGAACTAGAGCAGCACACGGAAACGCCGTTTACCTTCCCGCCGGAGTGGTACCTATTTATCTACTTGCACTTTGACGTGCCTTCGAACTGTTAGGTTGGCAGGAGCAGGGACCGAGCAACAGGAGCTCACCCTGTCGCGGGGAATCAAACCACCAACCTTCTGATCAGCAAGTCCTAGGCTCAGTGGTTTAACCCACAGCGCCACCCGCGTCCCTTGTTGGTAAGTAACACGCTTACTGTGGAGCAAACCCAACTAAACACAATGAAACTTGCTTCCAGCAGTGTGCGGTGATTTTTTCACAGGGGAACAGTTAGGGCCAGAGGCATTGGCTTGTGAGGGGCATCAATGTCATGCATGTGACACTGCAATGTCCTGATGTCGCATACATGAGCATTGCGCCTCCCTCCCTAAGCCAGAAAGAAGCTTCTCGGGCTTTGGGAAGAAGACACCAGGGGAACATTTAGGTGACTAGTCTAGTCCCCTTAGTCCAATGACCGCACACCACTCCTTGATTCCATGCACAGGATTGTATGCATTTTATCATCCCATTCTGATAAATCCAGAATGGGATACATCTCATCGATTTTGAAAAACCTGATTTTTTAGATTAAAGCAGGCTTGAACAGTGTGAAACGGAACTCACTGCTTAGCAAAAGGCACAGTTGACAAGCCGGTCTAACTGCAGCACAACGTGCGTTAAAGTATTCCAAATAGCATCATTTGCTACAGGGCCAAAGCTTATCACAGCAAGCAAAACCACAGGAGGATTGCAAGGCAGCAGCGCCGCTGTTGCATTCAAAGAAAGGCACGCTCGTTCATTTTTGAAGTCGAAGCTTAGGCTTGACCACAAATTCCTCGCTCAGTGTAGGATTCTCTAATGCATTCCATATGAGCAGCACAAGTAATCCTTGCTCTTCAGATTCATTCACTTACTGTTGCATCTTCTGAATTCCCATTGGGTACTTCTACTGCCCGGATAGTTGTGTCTACCCTCACCTTTGCCCTTGTTACAAACTGGATGACGGATGAACTGTCCTAAGGATTGAAAAAAACAGTAAAAGTTGAGTAACTCTGTCAATTTCACAGCCTTCAAAGACTTTTAAGCACCAGCTCTTTTATGGCCTCAAATCAGATGCAAGGTCCATCAAGATCCAATATTCCAGATTTAAATCCAACACATCCCATTAAATTTGATATATAGTCCTTTTTTTTTGTTTTCAAACTCAGATCTGATATGGGTAAAAAGCTCTTCAGTCCGGAAACATCGCCCAATTAAAAGAATGCAACACACTGCCAAACATCACCAGCAAAGAACATCTTAACCTGAATTATTTCCACATAATTAGGAACAGATACTTAGATATAATTACTAAATTGCAGTTGCACACAGTACTGGTTAAAACATTGCATTATCAAAATAAATCCTGACATGACTCACTGTAAAAAAGCCTAAATATGTGTATGATGGTGTGGGGTTTTTTTTATTCTTCTTCTGCAAAAGTGAATTAGTCTTGTGTTTCCTATGAAGAGTCTGAGCATGAGGAGTCTAAACACAAGGAGCCAGTAACCTTTTAAAGTCAACGGTTCTTCTAGAATGTCAAATTATTTCAGGTTACAATCAAGCGGTGAATAAATTTTATGACATATAAATAAAACTGCTTCCTATGCCCTCAAGAATTACAGCATCCTAATCACATGATTAGGGATGCGGGTGGTGCTGTGGGTTAAACCACAGAGCCTAGGACTTGCCGATCAGAAGGTCGGCGGTTCGAATCCCCGCGACGGGGTGAGCTCCCGTTGCTCGGTCCCTGCTCCTGCTAACCTAGCAGTTCAAAAGCACGTCAAAGTGCAAGTAGATAAATAGGTACCGCTCTGGCGGGAAGGTAAACAGCATTTCCATTCGCTGCTCTGGTTCGCCAGAAGCAGCTTAATCATGCTGGCCACATGACCTGGAAGCTGTACGCCGGCTCCCTCGGCCAATAACCGGAGGGCAGAATTGTGTCTATTATATGGCTTGGCCTGCCCCACGCCGCTACCTCTGCCGCAGTGGAGGGTGCTGCCCCATCAACAAGGGGGGAGGGGGGAATTAAATATATTTTATTATTTTTTCATAGATTTCACATATAATTCCAATACACAATGTATTTTTTTCCCTTTTGCTTTATCAACTTCCCATCCCGTTCACAGGCAGCATTCAGAAGTCGGACGATGGGAGGCATGAAAAGATGTACAAGTTTAAAACGCATTCCACTTATGTTTGCAGGAACCATTCCAGATAATTCCATCGTAATTCCTGTAGTGTGACGGATCATGTACAGGCACCTTAAGAGTATAATTCAGGCAACGATGCTCACCTTTTTCAATATCTCAGTATTCAACAGCATATGCACATCTATGCTGCGGGATTCTGCTTTAGCTAGTGAGCTTAAGTTGCAGCGTATAATTAGGCAGGACCTGCCTGGTCTTTCGCAGTCCTAAGGGAGAGAAGTAGAAAGCTGTGAGACAAGTAAGGAAATGTGCCAAAATTCAAAGAAATGCTCTTTGGCTTTTCTGACTGGATGGGTAACATCAGCCCTGGTTTTGTAACTCCTGTCCAACTTCTCTAGACACCTATCCTAGAGAATTGTAGGAGCAAGTGACTGTCACACTGGCCCCCAGGGGTGGGGGAGGCCAGGATCTGGCCTGCTGGGCTGGGAAGCTTCTCTGTATCTGCCATAGACAATCCGGTACAGATCTCCCCATGAAAGATCCCAGGTGGCGCAACAACTATTCATACAAACAAGGGCCTACTTTTTAGCTCAGCGCCACATCGCTTGTGGATCTAGGATCCTTTCTTGGCTAAAGAGTGGGATAAAAATGCTTTAAATAAATGAAGTTTCAATCTTCAGCACCCCTGGGTGGGTAAAGATATATTTTACTGGGGAGCCATTGTGAGTCAGTGCTGATAACTGTGAGCTAGGCGAGTCCATAATCTGATTTGGTATAAAACAGCTTCTGCTGTTTCTGTACTTTTGCTGCACTGTAGAATAAATTAACTGAATAAAGTAGCTGAAGTGGCTGATCAGCTGAATGAACAGCTTTATCATTCAGTTTAGAGCCTGTTCCCAAACAGTAAAGAAACTAGTCAGCTTGCATCTGGGTCTCAGGTATCCAAGCACTACAATCCAAAAACTGTAGTGTGTTTTCTATGGGTCCCAGTATGACTATTTGCAAATCAGCTGGAGATACTCAGTAACTGAACCTGTCTTAGGAACTGGACCAGTCTTGAGCAACTGCAGAATATGCTATATTTCTATGCTTGACTGAATCCCTTTGCTAATTCAAATGATCTGTCTCAACTATGTGCAAGCTGCTCATGTCTAATGTGACTCAGTTAACAGCAATGAGATGAATAA
Organism: Podarcis gaigeae; assembly: GCF_964106915.1. Lineage (NCBI taxonomy): Eukaryota > Metazoa > Chordata > Lepidosauria > Squamata > Lacertidae > Podarcis > Podarcis gaigeae. The sequence continues at coordinate 53,373,248 of NC_139688.1, read as the reverse complement.
AGGCACCTTAAAATAGCAAGAATAACAATACAGGCCTGGATTTCAAATATTTTGGATAAAGGATATCTAATGCAGGTATTTCAACTGTGGATTGTCAAAAAAGGGAACAGCTCTGAACCTGTTCCCCCTTTCAAGGATCATGTATTGATTCATCACAGTATATTACTCTAATTACTGGCTGTATGCATTGTGTTAGAACAGGGGTCAGCAAACTTTTTCAGCAGGGGGCCGGTCCACTGTCCCTCAGACCTTGTGGGGGGCTGGACTATATTTTGAAGAAAAAAATATGAACAAATTCCAATGCCCCACAAATAACCCAGAGATGCATTTTAAATAAAAGGGCACATTCTACTCATGTAAAAAACACACTGATTCCCAGACCATTCGCAGGCCAGATTTAGAAGGCGATTAGGCCCCCGGGCCTTAGTTTGCCTACCCATGTGCTAGAACCTAAACTTAAGGCTGCATGTGAGAATGCATGGAAAATAGGCATAATTATGTTTTTCTACATCTATTTTTCACACAGTGGAATATCAACTTGGCAAACGCATCAGTGAACTATCTTCTTCCTTTAGTAGCAAATCTTTTCTGGGTTGTGGGCAATGATATAGCAGATCGGATCAATGGATAAAGACAAGGATTCTCTACTGACAGTTATGGACATTAACTCAGTGTGCTCTCTTTTAGCTGTAAGAGTAGTGGGTAGGCCATGCATGTACGAGGCTCTGGAATATGGCAACTGAATTTTTAGAAGTCGAAAATGAAGTTAGTTTCTTACCAATACTTTCCTCCCAGATTTGGTAAAAAAGGCAAATATTGTGTGGAAAATGTTCTCCTTTTCTTGAGGAATGATACATGGGGTTGGATTTTTCTGAAAAGAGCAGTTTCCCTTGTCCTGGGCAACCTAAAGAAAGATCACAACAACACAAAAATAATTGATTCACCCTCTTTTGTAAATATACCACCTTTTCCATTAGATTAAGTTAGATTTATTAAAAAAAGAAAAAAGAAAACCACACTTTTCCCATATGGGCAACAAGGGAAAAAATGAAACAAAGACCACTCCTGTAAGGGCTGCCAGTTTCTTATAAGCTTTTCCATATTTACATATGTTAACTACAATGAATGGAAATAGAAAATTGCCTATTGTCAATCCTACCCAATTTTGCCTACTGAGAACCAATTATTTCCTTTCCATCTTAGTGACTGGTAAGTTCTAAAATGCCTTTATTTGGAAGCAAGCAGTATTTATTTCCATGGAACTAAAGGCTGGTTCGTGAAGTTGAGGCTGATCCTGAAGCTGAGGCTCCAATACTTTGGCCACCTCATGAGAAGAGAAGACTCCCTGGAAAAGACCCTGATGTTGGGAAAGATGGAGGGCACAAGGAGAAGGGGATGACAGAGGATGAGATGGTTGGACAGTGTTCTCAAAGCTACCAACATGAGTTTGACCAAACTGTGGGAGGCAGTGGAAGACAGGAGTGCCTGGCATGCTCTGGTCCATGGGGTCATGAAGAGTCGGACACGACTAAACAACTAAACAACAAAAAGGCTGGCTGTTAAATTAAAGGAGCAGTATTGTTGCCATTCTCACTCCACATTAGTTTGGTAATATCAGAACTGCTGGATCATCTAGGAGTTATTCTCAAGGGATGTTGTTGGATGAGAAATAACCCCTCCTATGGGAACTGGTTCTAATACTACTGGTGCTGGATCAGTCTGGGGTAGAGGCATGGAGAAGTGGCAACCATGCCTTCAGAAGTATGCTACCAATGCAAAAAGAGAACTGGATGTGATTGTAGGCATGTATGTCCTTTTGGTGAGGGAGGTGTTTACTGATGCAATCCTGACACCTTTTTAAATCACCGTCATGCGTACAATAAGAGCAACATTGCTTTTTTGTAGTGTTTTCTCAACACGAACCAACCTGCACATCGGTAAAACACTGCACAAAAGGAACACAATTACAATCAGTTATACGGTCAAGATGGATTTTTAGCAATGCTTTATCAATGTGCACATGTGCCACTGATTATGTAGAGAGGGGGAAAATTGTTCACGAATGAAAACAAGTGAAAGCTACTCCAAACTGTACATACAGAACACTCTGCACAAAATTCAGAAACAAAAAACGAATCAACTGAAGATTCATAATGCAACAAATTCTATTACAGAAACAAAACCAAGTAACTTCAGCATCTAGCGGAAAATTTGGGGAATACCCCTTGCATTCACATCCTTTGTATATTCTTCGTTTCTCAATAATGGTTTCTCAATTACTTCTTCCCAACCATGCCATGCCCTCCCACCAACCTTTTTTTTCATGTGGCATTTTTGCGCTTGCACATGAGCAACCATGCACACACCTATCATGGATGGCCTCTAAATATTATGGACTACAGCACCCATCACTCCCAGCATAGCCAAAGATTAGAGGTTGATAGGAGTTGCAGTCATCTGGAGGGCACCATGTGAGGTACCATTGCTCTGAAGTTTCTGCAGACTATTCCTGTTCCTAGCAGTGCTGAGCAAGCTGGAATAATGTAGCAGAGTGCTTGTGAATGACAAATTGCAATTTCTCAAGAGGCACCCTTCTGAGATGAATATGAATCAGCTGACTCTGTTTGCCCCTAAAACAGATGCTTTATTCGCAACCTCCATAGTATGCTGACCTCGGTGACTTGTCAAATGTTTTATCTTATAATCGTTGTCAGAGCTGTTTTTGGCATGTATTTTTTCGCAAGTATTTCCTGACGTATTTGCAGTGCAAGTCCACAAACTAGGTAACTTGTAACACACACATCCCTTTTTTAAAGAGGAGGATCCAATTTCTTTCAAAAGTGGACATTGCAAAATAAATAGCTGTACATAGCCTCTCCAAATGCGGAGACAGTTTGTTCTCCTGGACAGATTTATGACTTACAACAAGCAAATAGGGGATGTTTTGCACATGGCAAGAGGCTGAGAAAACAGATGTGACAAGTGATGTTTCTCCTTTCTGCCGGTTTCCTTTCAGTGTGCAAAAAGTGATCTTGTGAATTGGGAAAGGGGAGACAGCTCCAGTAGGAAACCACATGCTTTGTATCTCCAAGTAGAAAAATCTCTTTTTGAAACCCCAGAAGGCAGGATGGACCAATGATCTCACTCAGTGTAAAGTAGCATTCTATGCCCTTATCTACCCATGAGAAAATTGCATGGGCTTCACAAGCAGCCAAACATCACAAACATGTGTCCTGCAGCTGATCCATGGTCACTGATGGCATTGCTTATCATACAAGCAGTGCTACTGCCACCTTGGCTTCCCCCGCGAATGAGCTGGCCACTGCTAGCTCCTTCTTGCTAATCTACATTCTTGTTTTCAGAAAGACTTAGAGTTTTGGAACGCCCATGCTAAATTGGTCTACCAACCAGCTTAAGAGAACAGCATGCATAATATCATAGAAAACAGTAGCCAATGTGCTGCCCACCTCTATGTAACAGACTACAACTTCCATCATCCCTGACCATTATTCATGCTAGCTGGAGCTGATCAGAATCAAAAACCCCAGTTTCTGCAAGGCACCTTGTCATAACTATTCTCTGAACAACACTGGAACCTTTTAAGGTCTCCCATTTGAAGAAAAATGACTGTAATGGGTCAATTCACACCTACGTCAAACTTCTCTGAACTTTTGTGGCAGCCAAAATAAGGCATGACTGCCCCTCTTTGGTATGCCTAACAAAGACATTCAAGTGTTTGTGAACAGGAAGAACACATTGCACCCAATGTATCAACAGTGAGGGGAAACATTTGTTTTATTTAATTTTAGGGCTCACAAAAGGTTCACGTCTACAGTTAACACCACCATACATGGAATCCAAGCGGCAAATTTACGTGTAACATTCCTCTGTTCAAGCACTCCGTGGTTTAAATTCAAGCTTGTGCTTACATTCTGCCTTTCTCTGGTGGCAAAGGAGGGTAATTTATCCACTGTACGGATGCCAACTTGATATGGGGCAAAGTATCTTGTAGGAATTGTCCGAGTAACTGTTACATGGATCCAGCCATGAATTATTGGTCCACAAGGGACTGAATAAATAGACTGGGGATGACAGGTGGTTTTCTTAAGGCAGCAATACATTGCTTGCTTTCTTCAGCTTTGTGGGTCACAAATTGTTCAGAGCTGAAGCAGAGTTTTATCCTTCCCTCTGTCTCTCTTTTATCCTTGAGTACGTGCAATTTCAGGCAGTTCCTCCATCTAACAGAGCTGGCAGCACTATTAACAACTTAAGTAGTTCACATCTCATTCAGAATCTGGCATCAGATAAAGGCTGCAATCCTATATATACACTTACTTGGGACTGCCCCACTGAATCAGTGGGCTTACTCCTGAGTATACATATACAGGATTGCACTGCATGGCAGAACTTTTTGTGTTCTTTTGTATGGAAGTTGGTACCCCACTAAAGAAGAACCAACCTGACAACAGTGCCTTCATTATCTTATCTTTTTTAAAACTGCATTTAATTTCAAATGCAATGTGTGCTCTCTCTCCCTCCCCCTATATATAAAAATGTATTTTTATGCTGTGAACCACCCTGAGATCTATGCATGAAGGGTGGTATATAAATTTAATATATACAAAAAATGAATACAATCACCACTTACTGAGAACATTTGGCCTCCCTTAAGTTTAAGACAGACTCATTTTACTTTGGATGGGAAACAGTCTTTATTTGGAAAGATAAATGCTTTTTGTTTGCTTTGGATTTTTCAGTGGATTTTTCAAAGTTTTGTGTTGTAGTATTATTGCGTTTAACTATTTATGGTATTATTATTTTTAAAAGCAGCTATAAGAGCTCTACTGAGAATAAGTCTTTTAAAAACTCTGTAGAAATAAGTAAATAAATTTCGAAATCCTTGATTTACTAAAAATATCAAGTTTCACAATAGTGAAAGACTTTGGAACAACAACAAAATGTTGGTTTGTTGAATTTGAAAACAGCCATGCAAGGAAGGGTTCCATTTGGATTTGAATGGTGCTCTCAAGTTGTCAGGTGACAGAAATTATTTCCATGTTTTCCAATATTTGTGAATATTTTCTGCTCACCAAGAAAAAACTATCATTACAGGAAAATCTTGCCAAAGTCACTGTGTTACACTTTTTCTTTCAGGTGATGGTCCTTTATCTTTTTTATTACTATTATTTTACTGGGCTGATTAATTATGTGCTTGAAAAAATAGTATTAAAATGTATTAAAATTCACTTTGAGGTTTTATTACAATCAAGTGCTATATAAATGAGGTGAAACAAACAAACAAAATAATTACATCCTTGCTGAATATTGAATGGACTTTATGTAAAGAGACAGCAAACTCCTTATGAACTATTTCCTTCCATGTGCAGTGTTGATACATCCCTCCAATTCTAACTGGTACAATTCCAATAACTATTATAAGAAGCTATTAAAACTATATATAGAGAAAGGGTGAGTGGTGAATAATAGCTTATTAGAAGCTCTATTTACCTTTTAAAGCAGTAATCAATCATTTCCAACTTCCTTCTCACTATTCCTAGCAGAGTTAAAGCCACACCAATAGCAGAAAGGGGAAATTATCTCACTTTTCAGAGTCTCTCAAGAAAATTATGCTGACCTTCTCTTTCTCAAATTCAAAAACTCTTCAGGAGGGAATTCCCTAGCCAGGAAACTTAGGGGGGAAACCTTCTTCCGGAGGCCTTTGTAGCTGTTCTGACAGTCATGATATCCTAGCAAACCTTCTGTTTCCTTGCTGCATGTGACACAGGATAATCTATTCATTCAGCTTACTCAACAATTCTTCTTCCTAAACAGTGACTGAAGAAGTCAAGCATCCCAAACACTGGCGCTACTCATCTTTACCCAACCTTTTTGTTATGCACATCTGTTCTGAAGGGATACCGTTGCATTGCAAGATGGTTGGCTCAGGTGGCAGCTGCTGAGAGGGGCAAGGACTGAAGACCAGGTGGCAGGAGGACAGAACTTTGGTGTCCCATTGCTGCGTACAGGTGTAGTGGCGTTTGCTTCCCTATCACCAGTGTTGTCAACTACCAGTCAGTGGACTTCTGTACATGGAACTAGGAAGGGACATCCTGTCCATCATTCCATGTAGGAAAAGGACTTGGGTCACCCCTGGTTGCCCAGGGGCAGCGTTATGTCCTGAACTGGAGTTCTGAGCCCTCTCTGCTAATGAATCCATTACTCTTATGGCCACTATTTACTCTTCCCACAATCTATCACAATCCCATTACTCTTCCCACAATCTATCACAATCCCTTTCCTCCCCTTCCCACAACACCCTCCCATCCTGTCGGTTTCCATTGTACAGCTCTTCTGATTTAACTCACTCCCCCAAAGCTGCTATTTACACAACAGAGAAAAGCATACAGATTTCACAATGCTCATTTATCACTTTGCTTTTGAGAAACTTCGCAGAGAGGTGCAATGCGGTCTTGGAGACAGGAAACACAATGAATTTAAAGAAAGGGGCAGGGCTCTATGTGCTTCAGAAAGGAAAATGATATGGGTGGCAAGGGGCATGGCTTGTGGCAAGGGGCGGGGATTTGTGGCGGGGCTTCACTAGTGGGACTCATGTTTTTCTCTTGTGGCAGGTGGAAAAACCCACCTGACCATCCCTAGCTCTGTGGCTTTGATAGTCGGATACACATCAGAGCTACTAGGGAAGGATGAGCAACAGGAAAGAGGTTATCACCTGGGTGGCACAGCCTTTCCCAGCCTTGGGTCCCAAGATGTCATTGAACTACAAGTCCCCTCATCCCTGACCATTGGGCATTGCTGGCTGGGGATGAAGGGATGACCCAAGGTTGAGAAAGGCTGGCTGAATGTACAGGCGCGAAGGGATTTGTGACACTTGTGTTAACACACTGCATACCACGCCAACTCATTATCACCAAACCTTTTATTGGCATCATCCATAGCAAATCAATACAGAATTGCCGCCTTCCAAGTGACACAAAACATTTGTCAAATGAAAGAGGCAAAGCAGTCTAACGTTACATCTCTAGGTCTCCAGGGAGATCAGATGTCTGCAAAGAGTTTTGATGACAAAAAACCAGATAAAGATATTTAGCCGCTAACTTTGGTGAGCTCCTGATTATTCCCCAATAATAGAAAATGTATGACCTCTAACTCTGGTTTACATTTGGGGATGCAGAGTAGATCTAGGAATTGCTGCATACTAACTAATGAAGCTGATGGAATAGAATAACATTTTTCCAATAGCAGAAGACGGCAGGTCAACATGGTGGGAAAATGCAGCCACCCCACAATGAATGCATGGCTTTGAGAAAAGACAGCTAGGCCACAGGCAGCAAAACAGTAACAACTAGGCAATGACTGTATGACAAAACTCTAGAAAGGCCCCGTTTGAATACGTTGTGATGGATCTCTCAAAATAGCCTGCACTTCCAATTAAAGATTATTTTGCTTACATCAATCTTTCAGAGCCACTAATGAGCATTGCCAAGGAATAAAGAAAATTTCCAGCTGCTACGGAGCAGAAGGTCAGGCCATTGCAGAGAAGTGAATTTTGCCTTGCCTCTGAGCGGATGGGAACTCTTTTGTCTCTCAGACTATGACCCAGACATACTCCACCTCCTCATTTGTAGATTCTTAAAACATGAGAATTTTTGGACAAATGGTCATAGAAAAACATTTCAAGCAGTGACTTCCGGCCCATCCCTAAAGTCTGAGGCTTTTGAGAAAGGATACTGACTGCCCCCTGTCTGCTCCAAATCACCTCTAAAATGTTTTGGAATTTTATTCCTCTTTTCCACTAAATATGTCAAAGGAGAAATTGAAGGGTGGTTGTATAGCTAATGCACGGTTATATTGTAGAACCTACAGCACCGGTGCTCTTTTTCCCCCACCACGCAACATGATAAACTTAAGACCATGCAAGGAAAGGATGGGTAATAGTACAGGGCTTTTCTCCCGGGTCTTCTCCTTTTCCACCAAAGAGCAGCACTGGAGCTCAATTGTCACCATGAAAGCTTGAGTACTAAGCCTAAGGTACTCACATCAAGGATATGAAACCACCTAAAAGTAATTGGCTCTATGTTCTTTCTTTTCCTCTCTTGGAACCGTAAAACATTCAAAGTGCAGTTACATTGATGTGAGTAAATTCTACCTAAATTCCACAACCAGCTTAGGTACCTGCCAGAGAAGACCATTAGGCTGGCCAGCACTTGTATTAGGACTTTCTATCAGTTGGCCTCGCAAATATAGAACTCAATTCCTTCTGAGATTAGGTAAGACCTATCCCTTATGTCCTCTGAGCAGGCCTTGAAGACCCTATGGTTTTCAATAGTTAACATAGCCTAGAGTTATAAAGTGGGGCAGCTACACTGTGTTCTGGCTGAGTTTTATTGTTTACCTCTGTCCTAGCTTTTAGGCTTCAGTATTATTATGAAATGGATATTTTAAAAGGTTTTTATGTCGTACTTGGATTTTTAGGTGAACTGTTTTGTGAAGCATGTTCTCAAAGAGTACATTATAAATCTTTCGAAGAAACAAAGGAACCTCTTCCAATTTGAGCTGGTTCACACATACACACCCACGTCCATTACTCTTCTCCAAATGTGTGTGAAGTGCCTCCATTAAAACACATTGTCTTTGAGTTGACATCAGGTGATAGCATTTATTTATAAATCTACCTGTACTATATGAGGAACTGTATGTGAATAAATGTAAACAGGTCCCTCGTGTAAAAAGGCATAGAAGAAAAGGGGAGGAAATGTGAAATGGAAAGTGCTGGAAAATAATTACAGTAAATGCACACTAAACAATAACTGAAATTAAAATACTTACTGTGACTGGTTATAACTTACATATGAACCATTCAGACTACACACTGACACTTTACACAGAAGCAAGCAACATTATCTAGGCCTCGGTTTTTTAGGTTGTTTTCTGTAGAGGTAACGCTTTGCTTTGCGAAGGCAAACCGCGCACCAGACGTGCAACAGTATGTCAAGGAGCGTTACGCCTGCTTCCCCTGACCTTTTGTCCTTTCACTATTTGGTTGCTAGACATATTGCTTCGCTGGAGCATGGCGGAAAACAGAGACATAATCAAGTACCAGGAGGAACATTTGAGGGAAGCACCTGCTGACACGTGTATTTGCTAATGCTGGAAATGTGCGTAGATGGAAATACGTTCAGTTCAGGGTGCTTTCACTACTGTTTCCAATTGTTGACTTCTGCTAAAAAAAGGAGCCTCTGCAGGGCTAGCCGTCAGCTTGCTTGGAGCCTGCTTGCCAGCTTGCTTCTGCACAGCTCACCTGCATTACCAACTCCTGTCTCATGCCTGTTAGGTTTCTGTTATGCCACTGTGCAGTTCATGGAGTCACAAGACTCTGTTGACATTCCAGACTGTTGGAAGTCTCACGGGAGACTTCAGTTTTCTTTTTAACCCATTATATATTGATGACTAAATTACAACAGAATAAGCTCTCTCATCTGGAGGTAGCTTGGTCCTTTATATCATCTTGCCCAGTGGTAAGGAAGATTTTGTCACACTAATGTGTAGGGGAAATGGAGATATGTGTGGTCTTTTCCTAGTTTCCTGCATAGACCGTGTTGAGGCCAATATAAGTCTATGAACACCCATTTATGAGCCACTGATTATCTGAAAGTTTCAACAGGCAAGAATAAGGTTGTAGTATAGCATATCTGACACACATTGGCAGATAGTCACAGATTTGATTATTATTTTTGACTGATTTTTCTTTTACCACCCTTCATCCAAAATAGCCACGGAGTGGTTTTAAAAAACTGAGCCGGAAGAGGATAGAAATGGGGCCAATAATCTCTTAAGGGAAGGAAAGCATTGCATTATGTTATCGACTGAGGAATGGATGCTTAACATAATAGGCACAATCAGGCAAAATTCCCTATTACAAATAAGTTTAAGTCAAAGCTTTAAATTCAGTAGCTACTGCTGCAGCAATACCGACTTTATTCCTTGAAATGCCAACTCTGGGACAAACTCTTATGTTACTGTCCTTTCCACCAAGAGCAGCTTCCAGGGGCTACACAGAACAGACTTTGAAAAAGATCTCACCATCATCTGTTGAATGTGAAACATTTCCGCTCCGGTAGCCGAGAGACGATTTGGAAACGAAATATCGACGAAAGAGCCAGGAAGTGTGCTTGGGCCAGCATTGTAGACCTTCAAACAAACAAACATACAAACCTGTGACATACTTTTATTAATTTGAACTAGCATAGAAACCCCACCAGGAACCAGCATAGGCTGCCCAATAATCAAATACAACTGGAGCATGAACTTCACCTACAACATAAAATCGCAGCAATGATAAAGGCATAAAAACCACACCATTGTGTTGAATGGGGAGGGGCTTTCACAAGGCAAATTCATGAATCTATACAAGCTCGATCTAAATTTGAGGCTGCATGGATGAAACTGCCCAGAAAGCAGAGATTTCTCCCCAGTTGGTAGCACCTTGATATTTACATGTTACACCAAAAAGTGCTTTAAATCTGAACCATGGTTCAGTTCTAAAACTTGTTTTCCACAACCTAGGCCCAGCCCTAAAACATGTAGAGTAAGAATAGGAAAGAGTATCCAAGTATGAACATGCAAGCTGCCTTTACATCACCACTTGGCTCCGTGAGCTTCCCCAAACTAGGGGAAAGGCCTTACAGAAAGGACTGTGCGCCACAACTTTGCATTTAAAAAATGATCATCAGGGTTATCGGTGGGGCTGGAGTCTGTCTCTATAGAAAACTGGACCTAATCGTTAATCCAGCTCTGCGTACTTATATATAGATGCAACAGTCAAAACATTTACATTCTGAAAAATAAACAAATCTCAATGAGACACGGTCCTCTCTTGTTTAAGATTCAGTCTCTGAATATGCAGCCCTCAATGTCGCTGTTCAGAATCCAGCTAACTCTAAATCTCCAAACATCTAGACCATTCTCCAAACATTGTTTGTGCTTTGAGGAATGCATGAATGATAAAGAGAAGTGGTGCAGAATGCCAAACCCTTACAATGTCCCAGAGGCACTTAAAAGGGGAGGAAGGGATCCAGCTACAATAAGGCCTAACTGCTGCATGAAATGCAAGAATAATGTAACAGAAAACAAATGAACTGGGAACTCTACTGCAATGAGACATGAGTGTAATAAGAAACAAAAAGGGGTATTTGAATCTTCACAACAAAGGAGATGAAAGCCCCCCCCCACTATTTTTTTAAAAATAAACTTTTAAAGAAAACTTTTCTCTAAGCAAATTGTACTACTTTTATCAGTCTATGATTATTTTTTTAAGAGTTGTAATGTATTGGAACAACACGTTCAATGATAATCTCCAACCTTAGGCTGCGTTCAATCTGCTTTCATTGTTTTCCAATGCTCTGTATCACATGGGCAAAGATGTAAACCAGGCACAGGCAAACTCGGCCCTCCAGATGTTTTGTTGACTACAACTCCCATCATCCCTAGCTAACAGGACCCGTGGTCAGGGATGATGGGAATTGTAGTCTCAAAACATCTGGAGGGCCAAGTTTGCCTATGCCTGGTGTAAACTCTAGAACCGTAGTGCCTAAGTTAGCAACATGGTTCACAGGATATTTAATGTCCTGGAATCCAACGGAGAACACACTTTTCTCCATTCTTTCCCAGCAAACAACTGAATAGCAGCCAGTAAGGAATTAACAGGTGCGAACTAGTAACTTCCCATACTGGGAAGGCATGTGTTACTCGTTGTTGTTGTTTTTAAAGCATTGTGTTTAAGAGGAAAGGATAAAAATAGGCAGGCATGAAATATTACTAGTTGCAAGTTCCCGTCATTGTGCCATTTGTCACTCTGCAGTTCCAGCTAGTGACTAAAAAGACTTTATCACACTGCAAGGACCCAAGATTTGGATGGGAAATGAAGGGCAAAGAGGGACTCGCTCAGGCAACTTTTGGGATCTGGGAAATGTTCTTCGTAATCAGGATAATCATAATCCAACCAAAGTTATGTTCTTTTAAAAATCCTCTGTGGATACTTAGTCACATGCTCAGATCTCTCCCTCTGAAAACAATGGAACCAGGTAGAGGGCCTTCTTGGTGGCGGCACCCACCCTGTGGAATGCCCTCCCATCAGATGTCAAGGTATCTGACTTTTAGAAGACATCTGAAGGCAGCCCTGTTTAGGGAGGTTTTTAATATTTGATGTTTTATTCAGTTTATAGTGTTCTGTTTGGAGCTGTTAAGGACGCGGGTGGCGCTGTGAGTTAAACCACAGAGCCTAGGACTTGCCGATCAGAAGGTTGGTGGTTTGAATCCCCGTGACGGGGTGAGCTCCCGTTGCTTGGTCCCTGCTTCTGCTAACCTAGCAGTTCGAAAGCACGTCAAAGTGCAAGTAGATAAATAGGTACCGCTCCGGCAGGAAGGTAAATGGCGTTTCCGTATGCTGATCTGGTTTGCCAGAAGCGGCTTAGTCATGCTGGCCACATGACCCGGAAGCTGTACGCCGGCTCCCTCGGCCAGTAAAGCGAGATGAGCGCCGCAACCCCAGAGTTGGCCACGACTGGACCTAGTGGTCAGGGGTCCCTTTACCCTTTACCTTTACCTTTGGAGCTGCCCAGAGTGGCTGGGGAAACCCAGCCAGATGGGCAGGGTATAAATAATACGTTATTGTTGTTGTTAAATTATTATTACTATGAAATTTAACAGTACTCAACTTGGGCTGGATTGTGCCCTAAACAGGAAGGAACTTTCAGAGCAACCCAAAACCCAAATCTACCATCCTGGAAGAGGTTTGGACGAGGAGGACGAATCTCTTCTTCCACACTGGCTTGGATTCACTGGTCTCCACTGGCGAGAATCTCTGTCAGTGAGCAGTGCCCCTAGGCTGCCCACCACTAAACAAATGATTAATCCAGAGGGTATGGCAGCACCACAGAAAATCCATAGGTTTCTCTAATGATTAGCCAGAAGATAGGATTCTAAATCTTTTAGAGCTTAGCAGCTTTCTCCATAAAGCAAGGAAGATTTTGCATGCTGAACTGTTGATAGGAAAACCAGTCACAATGAAAAGCCCATACAAATACAAACATACCTTGTGCTTAATTCTTACCTGAAGTGTGAAGTTCAGCTCCTGAAAATGACACTGCAGATCTTCCAGCTGAGTAAACTGAGATGCTGGCACAGACTCCCCATAAACAAAAGAACCAGGAGAGACCACTCTGAATGAGAGAAAGAGGAGGTCATATTTGAGTGCCCAAAAATAGCCCATTTTGTATTTCCCTTGCACAAATAGCATCCCCTTCTAAATAGCCATTTTAAACTATATTTCTCTTTGAGTGCCTTTATCCTACTAAAAAAGGGAAAGCATAAACAGAATTCTGACTGTGAAATAAAACAGAAAGGCTCATAGCAAGACCTCCGTGTGACCTGTACTATCCCAGAACATTTGACCCTAACCTTTGGTCTAGTGGGCCTGAACCAAAACATTTGATTTGACCTCAGAAATAATGTCTTTCTTCTTCTTTTAGGTGGTTTACAGTGCCGTAATTAATGCCTAATGTTTCTGCACTGAGGAAGAGCAACGAAGATTGAAACAAAATACACAGACACACAATCCTATCATCATGTCCTGCTTTCAGAGTCTGGGAAGTTAGTACAGAGGAAAGAGGCATTCTGCCCCCAGCTTTACTTGTAAACAAGGAAAAGAATGTATTTCTCCCAGATGTATTTCTCCCTGGTATATCCTCCCAGAAGAGATGCTTAAAATAAGATAAGGAATTTTGTGCACGTGCACATGCTCATTTGATGACCTGCTACTTACCCAGTGATGGATGAGTCCACTTCATGCATCAGGGGAACAGACAAGATGAGAGAGTTGTCTTGGAGGTTGTGTTCCAAGTTCCCACTGTGTCAAAAACACGAGAATCAAGCTAGCTGTGCAAATGATTTTTGCAATACACAACCGACCAAAGGAATGCCTTGAGTCTAGTTTTGATGTTCGCTTCCAACTCTACAATTCTGAGATTCTATGAACCCTCCTGGATGAGATCTCCCGTAGGACCCAGGAGATCTAGGTTCAAATTCTCACTCAGCCATGAAAATTTGCTGTCACTGTCTCTTAGCCTAACTGACATCACAGGGTTGTTGTGGAGATAAAATGGAGAAGAGAAAATTCATGTGTATGTCACCTTGTGCTCTTTGGGGGAAAGGCAAGAAATAAATGTAATTTTAAAATAAATAAAATATAAAGACTATCAAGGATAATGAAGGAGTCACAAGCTGAGGATGAGTGGCTGTATATATGAATATGTAAATGTTCACTTAAAAAAACCAGAAACCTCCTTAAATCTACAAAGCAGATATGTAATGAAGAGTTTCATCCATTTATTTTACCTGACATGTCAGTTTCCTATGTGCATGAACGGGCTCCATGGGGGAGCGTTCAAAAATGCAGTTACCCTACCTGAAGTCTGAAGTGATACTGTTTTAAGCTTTGAATCACTTGATTCTTCTTAAGATATAAACTGGTTCTAGTTCTGCTGTGTTAGAACCTAGAATATGGGGGAGCGTTCACTGTTCTGCAGGAGAAAACAGGAAGAAGGGTAGTTGCTGGGCTTAAAAGAAGTTATGGGGCTTAGAAATGTAGTTAACAGACAGAACCTCTGTAAATGTATCCTATACATCAGGGGTGGCCAAGAGACTGCTTTCAGAATCTACTACTTTCAGAATTAAAGACTAGTTGTGATCTACCCCCGATTTTGGGGGGTTCAGCTCAAAGTTGTTAAAAAAAAATGGGGGCTCGTGTGGCAGGAGTCAGTTTTAGTGACGCTAAGGAAAGGAAGCCAGAGATCAACCGTGATCTACCAAAACCTTGCAGGGATCTACCAGTAGATCATGATCGGTCTGTTGGACATCCCTGCTATACGCTAAAGGCAAATCCATTTTCTTACGGAGTCAAAATGGCGGCATTCCATGGAGGGAGGAATTGGCAGGCTTGGGGACACCTCAAGTCTTGCAAATTTAGGAACAATATTGGGAGGAGGGGGTTAAGGGGAGGAAACCAAAAGAGACTGAGCATGCTTGGTGGCCATGGAACATAGGCTGACAGTTGAAAGGGGCTGTTGGGAAATTGGGGGGGGGGGTGTTTCCATAGATATGGAATGTAATATCCTGAGATATTGCAATACCCTGAGAACATGGCTAGCTGACAGGCCCCCTGGCTAGGACTGCTCCATACGGCAGTGTCTTGTGCTTTTGAATAGAATCTTATTTGTGCAGGGACAGACTAGCCACTTTTGCAAAGAAAATACACAATTTACATGCTATATTTCTGTTTTTGAAAAAAAAAATCCTGTGTCTCATCAGCAACACAGTCCAAAATGTCTGGAGGTCATGAGGTTGGAAAAGGCCTCTCTGGGATGCTGAGGTTGTGCAAGAGCTCCCATATTTACTCAGCAGCTTGCCACTGAATCCCCCTACTATTATCCTCTGTGTGGATAATAATAAAAAACAATACAATCTGAGGAATGAAGTTGCAAGTAACCTTGACCGCCTGGTGTGTTGAGCTCACTCATTCATTGACAGCACGGATCTTGTTCCACACACCTGGTATTTCTGAAGAGTTACTTTCTTCCCCTCAAGATTCACAGAGCAACCAGTGGCTCTTTTCTCTCATCTCCCGCTGTTCTGTGTGGGGGCTGTGTGTGTGTTTTAAGCAGAGGATCAAGGGTTGTTATGTTAGATGCAAGCGTGGGATTGTGCCCTTTCATGCATCTAACATCACATCTAACATCATCAAAAAGCAGAAGCAGAAGCCTATGCTTTAGAAGTGGTGGGTTCTAAGAGCCAAAGTTCATGAAGCTGAGCTGTTTATTCCCGTGTGAGTTTAACTATTTCCTGCGGCTAATCGCAGATGGGCTTTGCTTCTTTGTGGCTTATAATTATGGGAAGTGTGCACTGTGCATTATAGTTTTCAGCACTCTCTTTATCAAATCCCTATACAGCCATTACGAGGGATCTGTAGTCAGACTGAGAGCTGCCTGAATGCTCTCCTAGCAGACTTCAGGATATCCCCGGGGGCAGAAAAACATTCAGCTCAGCAGCCTCACGAGAACTTTCAAATCAGGATAGGGGGAGGCCAAAAAGCCCCCTGTATATGGGCCATCAACATCAAATAAAAGCTGTCGGCTTGCTGGCTTGGATCCAATTGCATATTTCACTGGAGTGCCAGAAAATAAGTTGTGGGGTTTTTTTGCAGTCGTGGCTGAAAAATTAAATTTAGTGGATGCAAGAATGGAATGAGTAAACCTATCCCAGCTTCAAGGTTTTCTGGATCTTGCCACGACATACAACAAAGATAAGTTGCACCATCTCAAAGTGGTCCCTAGCCAGGCAGAATCATTGATTATTCATCATGCACAAATGTGGCTGTGTTGACTAATCTCCATACCTAGAGAGATTGGAAAGGATGCTTCTCGGTCAGTTTAGATTGGTGCTTAGAAAAGGAATAATGCCTTTTTTGTGCTGTGTCTTAGGTCATTACAGAACAGGGAGAGATTAAGCCAACGCATCATGTTATTCTTTATGAGCTATTATCAGGTTTAACGTCACGATCCCTTGGCACCACAAACGTTGTGCAGATCTTACTAAATCATGTATGAAATCATGTTCTGTGTTTTCCCTCACTGGTCTAAGCAGAGAGTTTCAGTAATGAACGTGGTAATGACAGGGATACCTCTGAGGCAAGTCCTAGCAATTGATTCATTGTCCCTCTCTCAAAACCTTTCACTTTTTTTCTCATCAGGAAATCAGCAAATGGCTGCGAGAAAACCTGTGCTATGAACACAAAAAACCAAAATGCCATGTAAAACCACCACAAAAATGTAGGGTTGTGAGTGGTGCATAACTCATATCCATAATAAAAAAAGGATCCACAGTGGAGAGAGCCCAGGGATGCAACTTCCCACAGCACCAGGAAAAGCGAAATAAACGGCCCATTTTAAAAACATTCAAGGCTACATTCAAGAAATGAGCAACGTGGGAATGGACTGTCTCAGTCACTTGAGACGCTAAATTATATTACATCACTGACCATTTTTGTTCTTCCTTAAAAGGAGAGCAAAGATTCTTTGTTATACGCTGGTTTTAATCCTTCCAGGACTCTTGCCTGCATCCTGAATGCTGTGCCTTTCTGAATATTCTTATCATCTACACACATACCAGTATTTAAATCTTGGCTTCTCTGCAAATGGCATGCTAAAATGTTAACCATTGTGCATCTTTAAAAAAAATGAAAGAAAAGGAAGGAATTTGTGCCAGCATTCGATAAACATTTTCCTCCAAATATGTCCATATCTAGCTACGGATGAACAAGTCAGTCTGTTTGAGTCCCATGCCAGTTTTTTCTCTCTCACCATAAAACCATCCCATCCTTTTCCTGCGTCTATCTGCCTGAAGATTAAAAGTGAAATATACTTTACCTCTGAGCAGTGACGAGGAATGAGAGAATGTCCTCTTCCCCAGACAAATGACTAGTATCAAAGATGACGCTGAACTCATACTAGGAAGGGTAAAGAAAACAGTGTTTAGCACTTTGTGGCTCTTGTTCTGGATATGAACCATATTGGAATTAAATACATTTCTTCCGTGACATTGCTGCCGTTTCTCTAAAATGCATACATTGAGCACCATTTGAAATGCCTAAAGCTTTCATAGGTAAAGAGCCATAGTTGTTTTTCTATACATAATCAACGTCACCTGCATGCATTACTCACATATGAAAGTACAGACAGGAACTCATATCCAACATTGGAAGTATGGCCCCTCTCGGATCTGTACCAGAGCATGCCATCAAATGTGAGTAAACACATTGCTGTCCCATGACAGGAGCTCCCCTCCCAAGTTCAAGAAACTGGGAACAGCAAGGAACAGGAAATAACTAAAAACTGAAGAATTCAAAATAGATTTGGCAATTGGCTTCACTGGTTGTACACAGAGAATCTAGCTTTGAAACACCCAGCAGCACTGTTGGAATGAAAGGCTATAGGCCCCACTAGCTAACTGAAAAAATATGACAAATAAAAATTCGGAATGAAAAAATAATACCACCATTTATTTTCATTGGCTCTGCATTGCATAGCATGTATCTGAACAATACATACTTTGAATAGCAGGAGACAATACATGATAAAGCAGGGCAGCTAAGGACAGAAACGGTGGACTGCTCTCCTCCAAATGTCAGCCAAGGAAGCTTCATAGCATTGTTTTCTGGCCGCTAAAAAGAACTCACATTAGAAGTCCCAGTCAGCTTCTATTAGGGCTCTGTGGCTAGGAACAGCCACCACAGCCCGACCATTGAACTTTGTTTGGTGAGGAAAGACCAGGGGCACTTCACAGCGAGAGCTGAATGGTGACCACAGCACCTCTGTGGTCAACGCGCAAAGCCATGCTGTGTTTGCAAAGCTGTCAGAGACCCAAAGGTCCACTTGTTACGCGGAGAAGCTCACAGCTACTGAAAACCATAACTCTCTACCTTTGACTTTGATCTCATGAAGGGGAACCCCACGCTGCACTTCAGAAAATCAGAGTCTGGCTCCAGCAACTCGCAAGCAATGCCCATCTCATCCTGAAAAAGAGGGGAAAGCGAGGAAATGCTTCAGTACATGAAACTGTGGTGAAGAAAACACTGGGCTGTATCCAGACAAAGTTAGATGCACTTTCTTCCCAATGAAACCAGTGGGATTTAACCGAGTCAATCAACACTCCTCACAATAAGACTTGCATATCCAGTAATATATAAAAATGCTAATATTAGGCAAGTGCCTTTGCTGTATTGCTTTCAACATGTGCTAAAATTTTATTTGTTTAGGCAAACCCCACACACATAATTTTAACATGCAATGTTATTATGTATGCTTGTTTTTTAAACCGCTGGCTTTATATTTTGATCAATTTTGGGACACTTTGGGTTTTTTTACATTTGTTTTAACTGTATTTTCAATTAATATTTTATGCTATTTTACACAAACTGATTAGAGTTTTTGGTTGATGATTAAGCAGTATATAAATCTAGTTACACAAACAAACAAAAATAAGATTAGATATAATACCAAATAACTACCTAATGGTAAAGAAGCATAGTTACATTTATTTGGACAAGATCTTAGGTTGTGACTTTGGTGCTCTCAACAGGAATTTAGCTACAGTTTCTAAAAGAGTCACAGAGAAGAAGAAAAACATAGTATCATTGAAAGGTATTCCAGGTTACAAAATGGTTACTAAGTGGTTAAATGACCACAGTAAGAGGCACAGTAAGTGCAGCTAGCTTAGTTTGCTTTTCCTATGCAAAGTTGATGGCAAAACTTAGCTATCAAGAGCACGAGGGAAAGTAAAGGTGAAGGGAAGGGACCCCTGACCATTAGGTCCAGTCGTGGCCCACTCTGGGGTTGCGGCGCTCATCTTGCTTTATTGGCCGAGGGAGTCGGCGTACAGCTTCCGGGTCACGTGGCCAGCATGACTGAGCCGCTTCTGGCAAACCAGAACAGCGCACGGAAACGCCGTTTACCTTCCCGCCGGAGCTGTACCTATTTATCTACTTGCACTTTGAAGTGCTTTCGAACTGCTAGGTTGGCAGGAGCAGGGACCGAGCAACGGGAGCTCACCCCGTCACGGGGACTCGAACCGCCGACCTTCTGATTGGCAAGTCCTAGGCTCTGTGGTTTAACCCACAGTGCCACCCGCGTCCCGTATCTAAGGCTTAATCATTATTAAAAGTGAGCCGTTTTGGTTTGAGCAAAACCTATAAAGGAGGTAGCTGAATATACTCACTCCTCACATCCAAGGGCCTCCTATTTTCAGAAATTAAAAGACCATCTGAGCAGTTTTAGAAAATGCCTCCATATAATCGTCTCAAGGCCTACAAGTTAGGCTGATCACCATCCAACAGCCTGCTGTGGTTTTCCATGGATGCAATAATATGATGTTTGGTTTCGCTTTAACCTAAACTCCCACATTTCTTCTCATCTAGTATTTTCATTTATATTCTCAGTAGTTTAGCAGAGCTATGGTTACCTTAGGAGAAATGATCCGGATTTTAATTGAAAGAATGCTGCAGAAAAATGTATTGCTGAAGAACACAAACTTCTGTAAGTTATACGCATGCGCACTGCCTGGGACAGTTTAGAACAGGGGTCAGCAAACTTTTTCAGCAGGGGGCCGGTCCACTGTCCCTCAGACCTTGTGGTGGGCCAGACTATTTTTTTTGGGGGGGGAATGCCCCACAAATAACCCAGAGATGCATTTTAAAGAAAAGCACACATTCTACTCATGTAAAAACATGCTGATTCCTGGACTGTCGGCGGGCTAGATTTAGAAGGCGATTGGACCAGATCCGGCCCCCAGGCCTTAGTTTGCCTACCCATGGTTTAGAATCAAATCTTGTTCTGTTGCGCGTGGATCTTGTACAAACAGAGCCATTTGTGGCCAATGAACAAAAAAGAGTGATCATAACTCAGTGGGGGAGTTGATACTTTGCATGGAAAGCATCCTAGCTTTGATACCCAGAAATTCTAGTTTTTTTAAAAAGGTCGTGGTAACAGTACAGTGGTGCCTCGCAAGACGAAATTAATTCGTTCCGCAAGTCTTTTCGTCTTGCGAGTTTTTCGTCTTGCGAAGCACGGTTTCCCATAGGAATGCATTAAAAATCAATTAATGCGTTCCTATGGAAACCGCCTTCAGACCAGGTCCGGGGACAGTCTGTCCCCCGACCTCTTCTGAAGGCGGGCGGGGGGCGAAAGTCTTTGCTCCCCCCCGCCTGCCTTCAAAAGCCATCCAGGATAGCGGGAAGCGCTTCCCTGCTATCCCGGACTGCTTTTAAAATGCTGGCGGTGGGGAGCAAAGCCTTTCGGCCCCCGCCGGCCTTCCTGGACCTCTTCTGAAGGCCGGAGGGGGGGGAAGGCTTTGCTCCCCACCGCTAGCATTTAAAAGAGGTCCCCGGAGATTTCCCTATGGGCTTTCTTCTTGCAAAGCAAGCCCATAGGGAAATTCGTTTTGCGAAGCGCCTCCAAAACGGAAAACCCTTTCGTCTAGCGGGTTTTTCGTCTTGCGAGGCGTTCGTCTTGCGGGGCACCACTGTATTGGAGAAGACTTCTGCTATGATCTTGGAGAGTAGACAATACTGGACCTGATGGGCAAATTGTCTAACCTGGAATAAGACAGTTTAAAAGGTAAAGGTAAAGGGACCCCTGACCATTAGGTCCAGTCGTGACTGACTCTGGGGTTGCGGCGCTCATCTCTCTTTATTGGCCACGGGAGCCGGCGTGCAGCTTCCAGGTCATGACTAAGCCACTTCTGGTGAACCAGAGCAGTGCACGGAAACGCCGTTTACCTTCACGCCGGAGTGGTACCTATTTATCTACTTGCACTTTGACGTGCTTTCAAACTGCTAGGTTGGCAGGAGCAGGGACCGAGCAACAGGAGCTCACCCCATCGCGGGGATTCGAACAGCCGACCTTCTGATCGGCAAGTCCTAGACTCATGGTTTAACCTACAGTGCCACCCGTGTCCCCTAAGCCAGCTTACTGTGCTCAAAACAACTCAAAGCACTCATGGCGGAGCATCCATGAGGATCAAATAGCACTAGATTACTTTAAAAAACCTAACCAGGCATTAAATCTTTATATTTCTGAAGCACGTTTGCTTTGTTTTCAAATAATAACAACAGCATTTAATGGAAAATTTCAAATAAGGGATTCTCTCTGTATGTCACAAAGTTGTTACAGTGTTGAACCAAGACTGGGAAAACCCGGGTTCAAACTCCTAGTTAATCCAAGCACTTCAGTGAGTATTCTGGTAACTAGACCAATTTTCTCAACCAAACGTACCATACAGGTGAAGATAAAATGGAGGGAGGAAAGAACCACAGATTCTGTCCTAAATTACTTGAAGGAAGAGTGGGGTCTAAATTTAATCAATCATTCATTCAAACAGAAGGAAGCCTTGGAACAACATGTTCATTTTACATTGTTAGCTGTCTGAAGATGCAAAAGTACTATGTTTTCACTCTCAAGCCATCTGAAAGGTATTCGCCTGGATTCCTTGCAATAGCAAATAACCTAGAATTATCTGCATCCTTCAGACTGTGCACTACAGCCATAGCTGAAATGTGTTGTGCTGCTCTTGGTCTGAAGGCAATAGGATGTGTTGAAATAGCTGTGGGGAACACCAGAGCTACACCAGGGTTCCCCAAAAACACCTACAGTGTTTATATTTGGCAACGGGCTGTACCAAGGTGGTTCAGCAGGAGTTCTGCATGCAAAAGATCCCTGGACTCTCCAGGTAGGACAAGGAAAAACTTGTTTTTGAAACCACAAAGGGCTGCTGCCAGTCAGTGAAAAACCTGTGGCCCTCTAAATGTTGTTGGCTGGGGCTAATGGAATTTGGAGTCCAACAACTTGTAGAAGGCCACAGATTACCCATTTCTGGGATGGACAGCTAGGTGGACCAATGGTCTAACTCAGTGTTAGACCCAAACACTGGCCCTCCAGCTGTTTTTGGGCTACAACTCCCATCATCCCTGGCTAGCAAGAACAGTGGTCAGGGATGATGGGAATTGTAGTCTGAAAACCACTGGAGACCCAAGTTTGGGAAACATTGGTCTAACTCAAGGTAAAAAAAGATTTCTATGTCCCTATATACACTTATCTAAGTCTGCTTTGCTCTCCTTCTCCTCTTGTTTTGATCATCTCATGACAGGATGACCATTTCCTTAATACACGTGGGCTTAGCCTGACACTTAAAGGTAAAGGGACCCCTGACCATTAGGTCCAGTCGTGATCGACTCTAGGGTTGCGGCGCTCATCTCGCTTTGTTGGCCGAGGGAGCCGGCGTACAGCTTCCGGGTCATGTGGCCAGCATGACTAAGCAGCTTCTGGCGAACCAGAGCAGTTCACGGAAACGCCATTTACCTTCCCGCCGGAGAGGTACCTATTTATCTACTTGCACTTTGACATGCTTTCGAACTGCTAGGTTGGCAGAAGTAGGGACCAAGCAACGGGAGCTCACCCCGTCGCAGGGATTCGAACTGCCGACCTTCTGATTGGCAAGTCCTAGGCTCTGTGGTTTAACCCACAGCGCCACCCGCGTCCCAGCCTGACACTTAATACTCCTCAATTGACCAGGGAGACTCAACACCTGAGAAGGGTCAGGAACTATAACTTTGGAAGAAAAACAAACTAGTTTCTCACTCAGTTGTGTGGCTTGAAGAAATATATGTGAACTAGTGCTGAACACCTGAATGTGCTTTTTTAACTTTAAATATATTTTCTACATCAAACCTTACTTGTGCAAAAATACATCTAGGCAGCTCAAAGAAATCCAGCAACACAAACATTAAAAAACTGTATACTGAGAAGAGACATTTCCTGGACAAAATGCAACAGGTTTTTTTTTAACTTACATTTTTTGATAAGATCAAACAAGCTGACAGCTATACACATCCGGAGAGAGGAAGTTCAAAAGACAACTAAAGATAAAGTAACAGCTTCTTCAGAGCATTTTGTGATGAAACAATGTGCATCCTTTTACATTCCTTGATACAGATTTAAAAGAACAGGATAAAATAGAATGGTAAAATGGTAAAATAAAAAGCTTACACACTCGGGTTTTGTAAAACGACACTATTTAATTACCCATTCATTAAAATGAATGGCAGCTAATGAAATACCCCTATTAGATATTATGAGCCCTATTCAAGTGTTCAGCCTGAACACATGTGTAGGGAGCTGGATATGTTTGCCCTGGTCGAGACTTAACCATTCCCTATGCGTGCGGACTGTTCTCCTCTCCCAACCTTCAATCTTTACTACAAAGATATAAAGAGACCTTCTAACTGTGCGTAGCTGAGCACTATTAGAACTCTCCTTGAGATCACAAACCTTGGAAACTCAAAAGTTCCCTGTCAAACCAACCCCCTACATTATTATTATTAATATTAATTATTATTATTATTATTATTATTATTATTATTATTATTATTATTATTATTTATACCCCACCCACCCCGGCCAGAGCCAGGCTCAGGGCGGCTAACACCAGTAAAATTACAGTAAAAACATAATGGGGGGGACCAATTTAAAATACAGGTTAAAATGCAATTTAAAATGCAGCCTCATTTTAAAAGTAGCCCATAGATCAAAACCATAAGGGGAGGGAAACATGAGGGACAGACTGAGTCCAAACCAAAGGCCAGGTGGAACAGCTCTGTCTTGCAGGCCCTGCGGAAAGATGTCAAGTCCCGCAGGGCCCTAGTCTCTTGTGACAGAGCGTTCCATCAAGTCGGGGCCAGTACTGAAAAGGCCCTGGCCCTAGTTGAGACCAATCTAACCACCTTGCGACCTGGGACCTCCAAAATGTTGTCACTTGTGGACCTTAAGGGAATACCAGGAGAGTCGATCCCGTAGGTATGTGGGTCCTAGGCCGCATAGGGCTTTAAAGGTCAAAACCAGCACCTTAAACCTGACCCTGTACTCCACCGGGAGCCAGTGCAGTTGGTAAAGCACTGGATGAATGTGATGTAGCCCACCCCAATGTAGCCCTCCTCAAGATCAAATTGAATACCTGTATAGAGCTATGCTGTTCCTCCAAAAATCTAACACATTTGACAACACTACACATGTGGAAATATTTTATTCTATCTTTGGATCCAAGCTTAAGTTAGCGGTTCTTAAGTTAGCGTCAACTAACCTGCTCCATTGATTTCAGTGGAGCTAAAGGATGAAGGTCTGGACCAACACATCATTTATGAAAGACCTAACATTTTCCAGGAACTGTAAAGGTAAAGGTAAAGGGACCCCTGACCATTAGGTCCAGTTGTGACCGACTCTGGGGTTGTGGCGCTCATTTCGCTTTACAGGCCGAGGGAGCCGGCATACAGCTTCCGGGTCATGTGGCCAGCATGACTAAGCCACTTCTGGCGAACTAGAGCAGCACACGGAAACGCCGTTTACCTTCCCACCGGAGTGGTACCTATTTATCTACTTGCACTTTGAGGTGCTTTTGAACTGCTAGGTTGGCAGGAGCTGGGGATTCGAACCGCCGACCTTCTGATCGGCAAGTCCTAGGCTCTGTGGTTTAACCCACTGCGCCACCCATGTCCAGGAACTGTACAAGTATTAAAAGACAACACAATCCCTGTCTGGGAGCTTACAATCCATTAGACATTCTATAAAAGGAAAAGGGAATGGGGGAGGGGTGCCAGGGGAAAACAGATCCAGCCACTATTTTTGCATAATTCACAGCAGCACATATGCAACCCTTGTGTCTGATTCACTGTTTTAGAGTTTGTCAGTGCAAGAATCTCCACACTTGTTCTAGGAAGGGGAAGGGGAATTCTAACAAAAAAAATAAGGAAAGAATATTTTCTTTGGCACCGGACACAGATTTCCTGCTTTCTTCCATGATCTCATTAGTAAGTGCTGAAGGCACACCCACAACTCCAATTCAGCAAATTCTGGTTTCACATCTTGGAGTCCCTGCTTGTTTGGGGAGGGCTTTTTCAATAGAATTAATTGCAGAAAAGCTCCCCCAACCCCGCTGCCGCACAGCTGAATCTATTTTTGGATCATGAGATCACAGGTGTTGACTACACAGGAAATCTCCAAACGAAGGAAAGAAACATCCCTGGGGGGTTTCAATATAGTTTCTCCCCCTCCGAACTCTCCTCTACCTTTGTAACTGCAACAAGAAACATTAGCACATGGGAAAAGAATCCAGTGTCTAAAATGCTGTAAGTAATGTGTCCAAAGTATGACAGAGAGTGTTAGATCAATCTAAACAAAACCAAAACCAGAAATCCTTGAATCATCGTGTATATATATCTGAAGTCATGCATTTGAGAAAGCTGAAGTGGTCTGGCAGGAAGGAGAATATTAGTACAGTTCCATTTGCAAGGAAACCATTTTAAAAAATTAATAAATATCTGCAAACATTTGGAGAATTTTGAAAAATTGTTTGCATTCATTTTCTGAAGTTAAATTAAAGCTTTTATGCAACTTAACTACAACCAGAACTCAATCTAAGTTCAGATTTAAGACCCAGTTCAGGCTTAACTCCACATAAGGTTTACCTATCATTTGACACCTTTAGATATGGGAATGCAGAGAGAGAAAGAAGGATATCAAGGACAGTCTTCTTCAAAACTTGAACAGCAGTGATTCACAAGAAGACCACCAATTGCTATGCTAGAAATTTAGAAGCATCCAAACCAAACTTGGGTCTCCATCATCCCTGACCACTGGTCCTGCTAGCTAGAGATGATGGGAGTTGTAGTCCAAAAACAGCTGAAGACCCAAGTTTGTGAAACACTGATCTAAACTGATATAGTGAATACTACTGTTAAGGATTGAGCTCCCAGTGCATTATCAGCACACATTACTTGGGAAAATATATAAACACTCAAACAATCAAGTTCCAAACTGAAAACACAAAAGAGCATTTGCACGGTGAGAAGAGAGGGAGGAGGCTGCCAACAAGAGTTCAAACAGGTTTTCCTTTCATTTGTGTTGATTTCCCTACATGTTAACTCTTTCTAATTCTGCAATTGGAAAGGAAGTTACTTGAGCTAAATTGCTGTTTAGATGGGCTGGATGTGAAGAATATCCGGCCCTGTCTGTAGACAGGAAGTTCTGGAAATGTGTGTGTGTGTGTGTGTGTGTTTTAAAAAAACAGAAATCAAAAGATGCTTGTGAATTTTGCAGAGCAGCTCTGCAGATGCAAGGTTCTGAATTATTGCTCAGGATAAGCAGCTAAATGTCTCTGTGTTTATCCAAGACAAGCAGCCAAAAACCTTTACGGGTTCTCTCATTGCTGTTTGTAATACTGAATGCCATTTCAACTCAAAGGTGGAGCTACTTCTGCATTTCTCTTTGCATGCTCTCCGGGACATGCTGATGTAAGATTATCATCAGCACAAATACTAGTTCATTTCTACCAAAAAAGGAGAAGTCTGTTCCCTCTGCAAGTCAGGTTCTTGTGATAAAATGCCATTAAAGCTAGAGGATTCTAACAGAGGCTCCCTTAAGAAAGCGCTGGCGAGAGTCTCATTTTGGACTCGCTTGTGTTTTCTCTGTCTTTTGGAATCCTTCTTGGACTTCTTTCCTTTTAAGAGAGACTAAGCTATTATTTCTCCAAAGGACCAAATTTATCACCAAGTCAGTTATCATGTCAAGGAAGGAATTACATCTGAATCAGCTAAAGAGCAAAGTCTATTTTGGTTTTTCGGTCAAAATGCACAAGGCAAAAACGGAAAGCTTAAAAGAGACTTTCCTCCGGAATAAGTTCTCAGATTAAAGATGGGCGAAATCTCGCCAATTTAATAATATATATATTTAAAGGTTGACTGGTAGAGCATTAATGAACATCAGTGCAAGGAACCAAGTGCGATGAGGGAGATGGACAGGAAGATATGTGTGTAGATCCAATTTATGAGCTGATCCAGTGTGCCTTGCTCCAGCTGTCATACGTCCTATTAGTCTATGGTTACCAGATCTTCAGGGTGGCAGGAGAGGCTATATTATTTATCAATATCCTTCCTACCTCGCGCTAGCAAGTTCCTTTATGTAGCAGAGTTACATCCCCCTTTTATATGCACAGCAGATAGCTGGTTGCAGGCTCGTGTGAGCCTCTCACTATTATACAATTCAGTCTGTCTCAGATTGAATTGTACGTTCCAGGTAAGTTCCCCTGAATCCCTCTTAAAAGAATAAGGATGCGTACTTCTTATTCAAAGTCAATAAAAGAAGTTTACTCACATCAGTTCACAGTTGGATTCCTGAAGGCAGACTTAGTTACAAATATGTACATGTGGATCTACCCCATATGGGGGAATAATCCCAGTGCTTCTGCTAGCTGAGAGCTAGCAGAGCAATCCTAGCTAGAAGACCATGGAAAACAGCATTACAAGAAATGTTGTACTTGACTGCCTCTCATGGATCACATCCCACAGAAAGCAGGAACATGAAAGGGTCTTAAGGAGGAGGTGGCTTCAGTTTCGTAATTGGGCAGAAGGTGAAAAGAGTACTTACCGGTAGTAGTGGCAATTTGTGGGAGGAGGAAGATGCAGGCAATGCAGAGCAGGTGTACTAAAGGAGGAGAGGCATGAACATGGTGGAAGAGGTACAAAGTGGGACTGCAGAATGGAAGAAACAGCCTCAGAAATGGAATCGGGAAGGTGAACAATGAGGGCAGTAGTAGCATTAATTCATTACCTGACCTTCATCCTAAGGTGCTGGGATGGGTTACAGCATTAAAAGCAATGTTAAAAATAATTTATAAAAATCTTGTCACATGGGGTAGGGAGGAGAAGGTATTGGGGCTTGTGGTGGGATGGCAAGAGGGACAGCAAAGAGCAGGGGTACAGCCCCTTGTACGTAAGATATTCATTTTGAGCATCTCAAAATGTATTGCTTTGTAATCACCAAAAAGAAAAAAGGGGGGGAAAGAAATTATCAGAATTAAAATCTGACCCGTTTGGTAAACACAACTGTATCCACAGGAAGTCATAGCTGTCAATGTTTCCCTTTTTTAAGGGAAATTCCCTTATTCCGAATAGGATTCCTCGCAAGAAAAGGGAAAAGTTGACAGCTATGCAGGAAGTTAATACAGTATGTGTGCCTTGAGTTTTAACAGGAATAGTTTTTCAAGAATCGTCTGTCATTCTACAAATTTAAATGAGTAAAAAAAAAAGTCACTGAATCCAGAACATGACTTAAACCTTTGCTTCTGGATCACAAGTGTTATGCTGGAAAAGTGCCACTCTTTTTTTTAATCACTTGTATGTACACCTTGCACAGTGAGACACGTAGGAAGGTGATGTGGTGCATTTTTGCATTGGGTCATTTTTACAATGGTTCTCCACCAGTGCACACACCTGAATTCTATGCCATGAATTAAATAAAGACTGGTGTGATCTCTGGGTTGTTGTCTATGTGGTGTTACTAAAAGCTATTGCACTAGAATCAGCCTCTCGGTTTGGATTTAGGGAACGTGACATGGAGAGGGAGTGGGGCTATTTTATAAAGAACACAGGGCTGTCACTGAAAATGTCAGCCCCATGAATTATCTGCAGAGTCTGCTCTCCTGTAAAATATATAGCACCAATTGGGAGAATATAGGTGTGGCCAATGTGGCACGTAAATTCATTCAGTTTCATCAACTGGGGTGGGTAGGAAGAAGGTGAGACATTCTATTGTGGCTTATTAATACTTCGGTTGCGATTAACAATTTCAAAGCTCTTGTTCCATAAACACTCTCACACTCACATAGTCCATTCATTCATTAGAATGATATACGGCAAAGTTTTTAAAAGGCAACTGTGTCTTGCTGCCAAGGAAAAGAAACTTTATTTCTTAAGAGCCAAAACTAATACTTCTCACATACTGTGATAGGCCAAGAAAGAAGCCTCTCTACAGAACTTACTTTGTATGGAACAGATCAGACACTGTTTCATAGATTTCATAGAACTATAGAGTTGGAAGG
The DNA here is from genome assembly GCF_964106915.1 of Podarcis gaigeae. Classification (NCBI taxonomy): domain Eukaryota; kingdom Metazoa; phylum Chordata; class Lepidosauria; order Squamata; family Lacertidae; genus Podarcis; species Podarcis gaigeae. The sequence goes on along the minus strand of NC_139688.1, from coordinate 53,343,698 downwards.
GAACTTAGGGTCATCTAGTCCAATCCCCTGAAAAGCAGGAATCTCAATGTCCAATTTGAAACCATATCGGACCCTGCTTAGTTTTGAATTAGTCTTTATTTTGCGGATATTTTTCTTGATTTAAATCCTAACAATTTACTTTTGTATGATCTTCACCTGTAAATACTGAAAAGGACCAGTTACCAGCACTACACTGATTACATTATAAAAATGAATTTTGCTAATATTAAAATTTAGCTGGCCTTGTTCATGTGTAATGCTAAGACAAACCATGGGTTAGTGAGAATGAACACAGATATATATTTTCAAATAATGCACACTCACTCCTGCATTTAGAAAGTCTTTAAGGGAGGGAGATAGAGCAGCTGACAAACTACTGGAAGCTGAGCTGAAACTTGTCTTTGATTTTGCCAAATCCAGATCTGCAGGCCAGCTCTAACCACTAGACTTCAAAGCCCTTATTGGTGCACAGAGAAAGATCACAAGAAGTTATCAGAAAATCAATTCACAAGTGAGCTGAAGAGAGAAACAAAGAGTTAAGGGACTAACGTGGGACTGACAAGACCATGGAAAAGGATGCTGTCAAAAGGATATTTAAGATAAATGAGCTTCCTCTTCTTGCCCCTTTAATCTGAGCCTAATCCTTTTAAAACCAGGATATCTGCAACCAGTTACAGTAGATGCAGTAGGTTCTTACATCTGAAGGGCAAACAAATCCCAAGCAGCTGAATTTATTATATATATATATATATATATATATTGTTTTTGGTGTCCTCGGGTGTCTTCCCGTGTAAAAGTTGGGGTGTCTAGGCGACGTTTCGACGAGGTCTCACTCGTCATCTTCAGGCTGGTGCTTTCGGCTTCTTGTTACTGGCCTGAAGATGACGAGTGAGACCTCGTCGAAACGTCGCCTAGACACCCCAACTTTTACACGGGAAGACACCCGAGGACACCAAAACCTGCATTCCTGTACCCGTGAAAATCTACGAAAGCAAATATATATATATATATATATATATATATATATGCAGGTTTTGGTGTCCTCGGGTGTCTTCCCGTGTAAAAGTTGGGGTGTCTAGGCGACGTTTCGACGAGGTCTCACTCGTCATCTTCAGGCTGGTGCTTTCGGCTTCTTGTTACTGGAACAGAGCGGGATCTCAATGTTTGAGTTCCTATAAATACTGTAGAGGGGGTGTGGTGTCTAGCCTCCAATGTTCTGGGCAGAGAGGAAGTTCCCAGGCTAGTGTGCCTTTTCTTCTTTTGTTCCTTAATTACTTGAGAGATACCTTGAGTGATTTCTTGAGTGATATCCTGAGTACCACTTAGGTGGGTCATTAGGTGTGGATTAGTTGCTAAAGTCTTTGTGTCTTGACCTCTTGAACCTTGTGAAGAGTTTTCCTGAGAAGATGGCTGTATTGCACTTAGTTGTGCTTTGGCTTGGCTTCGTGTATAGGGGCGAGCTGTGGTTTTGTGGCTTGTGTCAGCCAGATCTGTGTAGGGATTGCAGGGGGGTGCAGCATCCGGAGGTGCCACCATGGATTGGCTACTGGATGGTGTCAGTAATTCATCTGTGGAGAGGGTCTGGGTTTGGGTCTGGTGTGGTTGATTGGTGTTGGCGTTCTGTGTGCCTCTGGATCTGGTGTCAGTTTTTGTGGGGAGGGCTAATTTCCAGATGTCTGGCAAGCGGGATGTGTCGTCACGCTTGTTCATGTTGTGAGGGTGTTTCTCTATCTCGATGGCTTCCATGATTATTCTCTTGTGGTGATGTTCCGTGTTAAAGAGCAATTTGGAATCTGCAAAATTAATTTCGTGTCCTGTTTCTTTCATGTGTTGGAAAAGAGAGGAAGTTTTTTCTTCTTTTTTGACGGCATTCTTGTGTTCTGCGATACGTGCATTTATTCGTCTGTTTGTTTGTCCAATGTACGTGGCTGGGCAGACTTTGCAGACAAGTCAGAACACAAACCCAAACTTTGGCTCAGATATGTTGACGACACCTTTGTAATTTGGCCACACGGGAAGGAAAAACTGGATAGCTTCCTCACACATCTCAACAACTTACACCCCAAAATACAATTCACTATGGAAATAGAAGCCAACAACCAACTTCCCTTCCTTGACGTCCTAATCTACAAAAAACCTGATGGCTCCCTAGGACACACTATCTACCGGAAAAAAACACACACCAACCGCTACTTACATGCACAATCACACCACCACCCTGCACAAATAAACTCCGTAGCCAAGACTCTCATCTCCAGAACCAAACGCCTGGCTGACAAAGACCACTTGACAACTGAGTTACAGAATCTCTCAAATGTGTTAATTGCCAATGGATACCAGCAAAACAGGATTACGAAGCTAATCCAAAAGGAAACACCCCCCAAAAACCAAGACACAGAAGAAAACAATGGCATGGCCCTCCTTCCTTATATCAAGGGCACTACAGATAAAATTAGCAAAATCCTCCATAAACACAATATCAAAACAGCCTTTTGCACCAACCAAAAAATAGCCAATATCCTCAGAAACCCCAAGGATAAAATCCAGTTGGAAAACCAAGGGATCTATGAAATACCCTGCAAAGTCTGCCCAGCCACGTACATTGGACAAACAAACAGACGAATAAATGCACGTATCGCAGAACACAAGAATGCCGTCAAAAAAGAAGAAAAAACTTCCTCTCTTTTCCAACACATGAAAGAAACAGGACACGAAATTAATTTTGCAGATTCCAAATTGCTCTTTAACACGGAACATCACCACAAGAGAATAATCATGGAAGCCATCGAGATAGAGAAACACCCTCACAACATGAACAAGCGTGACGACACATCCCGCTTGCCAGACATCTGGAAATTAGCCCTCCCCACAAAAACTGACACCAGATCCAGAGGCACACAGAACGCCAACACCAATCAACCACACCAGACCCAAACCCAGACCCTCTCCACAGATGAATTACTGACACCATCCAGTAGCCAATCCATGGTGGCACCTCCGGATGCTGCACCCCCCTGCAATCCCTACACAGATCTGGCTGACACAAGCCACAAAACCACAGCTCGCCCCTATACACGAAGCCAAGCCAAAGCACAACTAAGTGCAATACAGCCATCTTCTCAGGAAAACTCTTCACAAAGTTCAAGAGGTCAAGACACAAAGACTTTAGCAACTAATCCACACCTAATGACCCACCTAAGTGGTACTCAGGATATCACTCAAGAAATCACTCAAGGTATCTCTCAAGTAATTAAGGAACAAAAGAAGAAAAGGCACACTAGCCTGGGAACTTCCTCTCTGCCCAGAACATTGGAGGCTAGACACCACACCCCCTCTACAGTATTTATAGGAACTCAAACATTGAGATCCCGCTCTGTTCCAGTAACAAGAAGCCGAAAGCACCAGCCTGAAGATGACGAGTGAGACCTCGTCGAAACGTCGCCTAGACACCCCAACTTTTACACGGGAAGACACCCGAGGACACCAAAACCTGCATTCCTGTACCCGTGAAAATCTACGAAAGCATATATATATATATATATATATATATATATATATATATATATAACTTATAACAGCAACTCCCCAGTGAAAAATAAAAAGGAAATAGCAGCTGATCAAGGATGCATTTTCTAGAAATCTAAATGCTACAGATGGGCCATAAATGAACTATATTTTGGAAGATAAATCTCAGTTTTTGGGGTTTTTTTTAAAGTAACACTAATTCTAGGCAGAGGAATAGGAGATTGCAGTGCTTGAATGAATGACACAGTGATCCTATGCTGTTGCCTTTTTCCTGTATAAATCAGTCTTCAGTTATGGCCAAAATGACTATACATATTAGAAATAAGATGAGGGTTGTTTATGTGTTCGTGTAGAAAACCACCCCTTCCCTAGAATAAGCTCAGTTAAATGAAGGCAACTGCGTGGAGCGTAGAAAAGAACATCCCTTTCCATACGGAGACCACAAATCTTCTTAATTGCACCTTTGAATCTGTTAAATAAAAACCCTTAAATCTCTCCTAAGGAGTAAATGCCTGACCAAATGGAATGAGAGCACGTAAGACAGGAAATCAGGCCTGTTTGTACAAAACAGACATGCCCCAAATTACACGGTGGCATGTCCAACTTGGAAAAGAGACCTTTACGGATTGACCAGAAGTTATGTGTTGTGCATGTGGATGTCATATTGCTATAACATTTCAGGCCAAGTCTTTCTTTATCAGTGTTCTAAGGCCTGGTCTACACAATGCAGCAGGATGAGGCAGCAGAATAGACTGTACCACTTCAGATTATTTGCAGGCAGATTTTCATTACATGGAACGGGATATTTGCAACTGGTATGGCCCACTTTTAATATAAAGTGGTACAGTCCATCCTATTTCATTCTGCAGCTTGGTGTACACATACCCTCCAACATTTTTTCAATTAAAATAGGAACGTCCTATTCCATGATTGATACACACACACACACACACACACACACACACACACACACACCCTGCCCATCTGACTGCGGTGCCCCAGTCACTCTGGGTGGCTTCCAACATATATAAAAACATAAAAAAAATTAAACATAAGAAACACTTCCCTATATAGGACTGCCTTCAGTTGTATTCTCCTTGGCTCAGAGGGTCGCAAAAATCCATACCCTCTGATGGAAATAGGGGCGCCCTAAGGAAAAGAGGGGTGTGGTAGAGGGACGTGGGTGGCACTGTGGGTTAAACCACAGAGCCTAGGGCTTGCTGATCAGAAGGTCGGCGGTTCGAATCCCCGAGATGGGGTGACCTCCTGTTGCTCAGTCCCTGCTCCTGCCAACCTAGCAGTTCGATAGCGTGTCAAAGTGCAAGTAGATAAATAGGTACCACTCCGGCAGGAAGGTAAACAGCATTTCTGTGTGCTGCTCTGGTTCGCCAGAAGCGGCTTAGTCATGCTGGCCACATGATCCGGAAGCTGTACGCCGGCTCCCTCGGCCAATAAAGCAAGGTGAGCGCCGCAACCCCAGAGTCGGCTGCTACTGGACCTAATGGTCAGGGGTCCCTTTACCTTTAAGGAAAAGCAGGGCATTCCGGGATCAGAAACAGGAATGGTTTCTGTAAATCTGGGAACTGTCCTTGGGGAAAAGGGACAATTGGCAGGTCTGTTGTACATGAATTAGCCACACACTTCTTCAAAAATACCTGCTGAGACATGGGTTGGGTTTTTTCAGTTGTAGATGTGTCTAATTAAGTCTATCATGCAAAATGCATAGGATTTGGAAAAAAGCCAAACTATGTCTCAACTGGGCATCATATTTTATTACTGTGAATCTGTGTGGAAGTTTAACCCATTTCTGCCCGCTTCTAATAACTCAGCAGCCTAATGATTCTGCACTGTAACTACATAGTTTTCAAATGGATTTAGTGTCACCTCTGTTAGGCAGATGGGAGACATATGAAAGATAGTATCTAAAATGGGATAGCAAAACAGATACAACTCTTGAAGCTGAATGGCCAAGCATTCAACTTTAGGGCTCTAGTACATGTAGCAGCTGCACAAATTGGGGGGGGGGGGATTTTGCTAGGGCAACTTTTTAATTACCTTGCAACATGACATGTTATCAACATAATTATAAAAAAGTATCAGTTCTAATCTTAAGAGGCTGACCACTCATTTTAAAATTTGAAGATAACATTTAGAATGTAATAAAAATACTCTGTTCTCGAACACAATCCTATTTAGTTCTGTCCAAAGATAAATCCCACACAGTTCCATTGGACTTACTCCCAAGTAAGCAGGTTTCGAATTGCAGTGTCAATTGCAGTGTCAATGTAGAGCATGATAGCATATGTTCTGATTGATTACAAGGATTACCCATTCTCATAATCTGCCGGCATTTAAAAATTTAATGCATTTTAAAAATCAAAATAACTGAATCCACTCTAGGCTGCTATAACTTGAACCATTTACCATCAGGCGATAGCTTTTATTGGAAGCTTTTTCATCACAGAAGGCTCAAAGGTTTTGTAGCACATACAAATGATACTGTGTTACATGGCCAGACTTAAGCCGAGTTCTTATTGAAGTGGGAACCTGGGGGCAGGGGTGATGGAAACTCCTTCACAGAATAACAGTCCTACTCGTGAGAAGACTAGGCAAGAGCAACATCTGGCTTTTGTTAGGAAAAGCGCCCACCTGATAACTGACTGGTTTTTTATCCTGTGAAAACCACAAAGCAACTACTTCCAATGACTGGCCAAACTATGGCTCAGTTCCTCACCTGGGCTACTGGTCCACTTTCCTTGCACTCCAGGTCTTTCCCATCATAATCCCATCTCTCTCACACACACACTCCCTTCTCGAGATAGCTCCTTTACCCATAACCAAATTCCACTTAAAGGTAAAGGGTAAAGGGACCCCTGACCATTAGGTCCAGTTGTGACCGACTCCGGGGTTGCGGCGCTCATCTCACTTTATTGGCCGAGGGAGCCGGCCTACAGATTCCGGGTCATGTGGCCAGCATGACTAAGCCACTTCTGGAGAACCAGAGCAGCGCACGGAAACGCCGTTTACCTTCCCACCGGAGCTGTACCTATTTATCTACTTGCACTTTGACGTGCTTTCGAACTGCTAGGTGGGCAGGAGCAGGGACCAAGCAACAGGAGCTCACCCCATCGCGGGGATTCGAACCGTCGACCTTCTGATCGGCAAGCCCTAGGCTCTGTGGTTTAACCCACAGCGCCACCTTCAACCAAATTCCACTTGCCTTCAGATTTGACTTGAAAGACACTATGGTAAATGTCCCATGGACCATCTAACATACTGCTCATCATCTCTGCAACAGGCTTTTGCAAAATGGCAATTTTGGATTCTTTCCGGAGCAGGAACTCATCGTCATTGGCACATATGGACTGAAACACTGCCTCAACGTGCCACTTCACCAATGAGAAAACTGGCCCTAACCAAGTATTCCATCTCTCTTTTGGGTAACCTACTGAGAGTCCACCAAAGGAAAAAGTATAGCACCCTATCACATTTCCAAAAACAGCCCAAGCTGCTCTGAGTACATTTCACTTTCCCCTTACGAAACTAAGATAGAGAGTCTTAGGGAAGGAGAGTCTGAGAATACTTTATTTTTTAAAATGTTTGCATCTAGGGGGGAAAGAGAGGAGCATTTCCCCCCCATGCTGGCACAAGCCACAAAGATCACGGCAGTGCCATCAATGCTTCAGGCACTGAAATAAAACAGCAGGATTGCTGTTAGGGCACTGGGCACCTCTGGGGAGAAGTCACTGGCCAATGGCTAACCATGGTTTGTGTATCAGGAACCCTCAATAGGCTTGCTCACTTCTCCTCCTCACTCACACTCTTTCCCTCTTCTCTGTTCATCTTTATCAACATGAGAGTCCAATCCACTGCTCAATGCAGCGTCAGCAAAGCATGATGCTACACCATCCCTGACAATGCATATCCAGCCTCTGAATTCCACTAGGCAGGAACCCAACTTAACCTTCAGTCAAGGAAGGTTGCTAGTTCAGAACCCAAATTCTAGACCAGAGGTAGGCAGCTTTATCCAAGGATGGGCCGGTCAACGGTCTGTACATCAGAGGATGGGCCGGAGCGTGAGCGCACGCGTGCTCTTCCGGGTTGGAGGAGTGCCCGTGTGCGTGCACACATGCTATGTCTGATGAAATAGCATGGCCACTTCTCCATCCCGCACACATGCACACAGGCTATTTCCAGCACACACCCGGGTGGGAGGAGCACCTGTGCACATGCGCCATCAACCAGAAGTTGGTTCCCGCACCGCACCAGTAAGAACAGGGGGCGTTGGGTGGGTGGGGGGCGGCAAGGGTTGCCATGGGCTGGTTAGATAAGCCTCGTGGGCCACTACTGGCCCATGGGCCTTAGGTTGCTGACCCCTGTTCTAGACAAAGCAGTGCTTGTAGCCAGGACATAACTAATCAAATAATAATAATAAGGGCGGCTTAAATTCCAGTTAAATGTTAAGTCTGACTCTGCAACTCTTACAGTTAATATCCTGGGTGACTTCAATAAGCAAATCAGGACTGGGAACATCTCCTTTTTAAAATGTTCTTAACAAGAGGGCAGTTTGCTTTTCAGAACCTGTTCCTACCAAATTGTCTAAATGAGCTAGCAAATGAAAGAGGACAATTACTGAGCAGTCCCTGTCATTAAAGCATATTGATATAGAACATGTAATTGGGTGAGGCCCATTTCCAATATATATAATTATCATACGGTTGGGATTTCAGTTCAGGGTGTCATTTATCTCCAGCACCATCTCAAACTGCTACTCTTAAAAGCAAGCAAAACTCTCTGGTGTGAAAGATGCAGCTCCTTTCTAATAAAAACCGATAAACTTCTAGGTCTGGTTACAAAGAAAATAAGCCCAGAGGTCAATGCCTCCTGTTGCTGCAGAAAAAGGAGAAAGAAGGAGGCCATTAAAAGCTGTCTGTTGTTAATGACCTACAGAGGTCATTAACATTAGGCTCTTTCATTAGAACACAAGCCTGACTTCAAAAGAGTCTAGGATCCCAATTTGCTTGGAAGGGTATCACTGATTTCAGTGAAACTTCCTTCCACAAGACAGTGTCCTGTTGTTTTGAGTAATAACATACTCCAATTGTTAACTACAAAACCAAAGTGTGCAAAGAAGACCAGGAGAACAGCGGAGAAAATCCTTCAAATTAACTCAGCATTCTTTGCTTAACATTTTTTCATTTCTTTGGGTTTATTTTCAAAGGACTCACCCCACTACACCCACCCACCCTCCAAATGTTCTTCTGTTCAAATTGACCATAGGCTGGACTGAAACAAAGCTAGTCACTTAGTACTATAAAAATCAATGACTAATTTGAATCCTATTGATTTCAGTGGAACCTAAGTTGGACTTGGTTTGTATCCAGATCCACTACTATACACTTCTGATACACATTCAAAATGTGTTCTTCCTATACAGTTGTACCTGGAGGTCGAACGGAATCCGTTCTGGAAGTCCGTTCGACTTCCAAAACCAAAGTGCAGCTTCTGATTGGCTGCAGGAAGCTCCTGTAGCCAATCAGAAGCCAAAGAATCCTCACTGAACATTCGGCTTCCAAAAGAACATTCAAAAACCGGAAACTCACTTCCAGGTTTCGATCGTTCAGCAGCCAATTTGTTCGGGAGCCAAGGCTTTCAAGATCCAAGGTACAACTGTATATTGATCAGTACAGTAGCAACCATCCAAGAGTATAGAAGCATTCTAAATAAAGTGTTTTTTTGTGGGGGAGAGGGGGAAATTTCTTTATTTATGAAATATCCACTGACAACTAACCTTGCAGAACATTTGCCACACAGATGGTCATTTCTAAAATAGCAATGCTAGGACAACTAACCAAAGGATGCAAGGTTAATAAGCAGGCACACTTGAAAGAACACCTCAAAGAATCCTCTCTATAATGATGCACAGTTTGAGGACTAATTGTCCCTTAAGCCTATGGAAAGCAATCTTTCAGCCTCTGGCCAAGGCACTGATGCTGGCTGGCTACAGACCAGCGTGGAAACAAAATAGCTCAATAAATGAAGTCTTTTAAATATCAACGTGCCCTTTCTCACCCCAGTGAAGAGGAACAGGGGGTTTGCCCAGAAATCCCATTAACATGGCTCATGAAATTTCAGAGTCTAAAGGAAATGAGAGCCAGCAACAATAACACTTGCATGGAAAGTAAATGCTACTCTAATAATTACTGAGCCGGGGCATATTTCGTCCTTTAAATCTTACCATTAGATATTCAGTGTCCATGCGCCTAATATACATTTTCGGGAGTTTACATAAGCCATTTGAAACAAAGAGCCAGTTATTGTCCTCACTTCTCGTAGCTACAATAACCAGATGAAAGCATATTACATTTAATCTACTAAGCAGCGCTTAGCAGGCACATGAAAAAACAAACCGAGATGCATGGCAGGTTACTGTATATCAGGAGGGCTATCCGAGGGAGATTATAAACCTGGCAGCCAGGGTGGTCTTGATTCTGAGGTTTACCTCTGCTGAGAATGAATTTCAGGTGGCAATATGGGGGAAAGATGGGCCTCTCCTGCTGGATCGTGTTCATTAACAGAGCAGCTGTTAAAAGTATCCGAGTGAGCTGCGTTTTTCAGGGGAAACGTGCTTTACATAGGACCACTAAACACAACGCCATTATGATGTTGTTGTTGAGGTGGACAGGTCTGCTTGTCTCTAGGGGTGCGCTTGTGCAGCAAAAGAAACATGTTGACTGTTTTTTGTTGACTGTTTTTATGTTTTTATGTGTTGAAATGTTGAAAATCAATAAAAAACTTGGAAAAAAAGAAATATGTAAAGTGGGACATGGAAGACACAGCATACCTTCACTGATGGGTGGGACCTGTCATAGCTCTCAAGAATCAAGGGAACTTGGAGTCACTTGAAATCACTAAGAGTCAAAGGGGCAATGCTAGCTGCAGATTTGTATCCTTAGTTATCTCACTCAGCTAATGGCTCCTTGCAGCTGAAAAGCAGGGGAGGTTAGTTGAATGAAATAATTAAGAGATAGTAAAGCTTCTCTCCCTCCCCCATTTCTCAATACGTCATCAAACTTTGGGAGGTTTAATTTAGGTTTTACATTTTGTAAATTGTATAATTTTAGTAAAGGCAAAAGTAACCCTGCCCGTACGGGCCAGTCGTGTCCGACTCTAGGGTTGTGCGCCCATCTCACTCTAGGGGCCGGGAGCCAGCGCTGTCCACAGACACTTCCGGGTCACGTGGCCAGCATGACAAGCCGCATCTGGCGAGCCAGCGCAGCACACGGAAACGCCGTTTACCTTCCCGCTAGTAAGCGGTCCCTATTTATCTACTTGCACCCGGGGGTACTTTCGAACTGCTGGGTTGGCAGGCGCTGGGACCGAGCAATGGGAGCACACCCCGCCGCAGGGATTCGAACCGCCGACCTAACGATTGGCAAGTCCTAGGCGCTGAGGTTTTACCCACAGCGCCACCCGGATGACAAAAAGAGGGGTGTGTAAGTCTGCTCCCAGACTTTGGAACTCCCTTCCTAGACTGTTTTATTTTGGGAACTGCTTTTTTTTTTAAAGGCTTTCAATAATGCTGTGCTGTTTTTAATATCCCAATACAAGAAGAAAGCTAAAAGCATCTGGGCAATCAAGTGAGAATTCTTTTCGCTCTCGCGATCAAACCAGTGACTGCAAGAATATTAAGAACAGAAAGAAGCTGCAGAAAGCTTCTTCTGCACAGAAGCTTTTATTTGTAAAATAGCTTAATAAAGATAAATAGGAGAGCCAAGCTCCCTTGATTTTACACCCCTAGGACAAATGAAAGCAGTTAAAACTCCGCTAATCTCCATGGTCTGAAACCTAAAATAAATTAACTTATAGAAGTTAACAAAAGGAAAGTTCCTTCTCTTCCTCTTCTTGAGGAACCCCCAAAAAGCCTGACCCCCCCCAAAGAAAAACCTCTCTGGGGGTTCAGGAGGACCCTACTGAGGAATATGGGACAGGGTGTGGGGAGCTGTTGTGAGAGGAAAGAACAGAAAACCTTCTTTCCGTGAAGTGGGGGGTCAGAGGTGACTGCGAGGTGTAGGATGAGATGAGAAACTTTCCTTCCATTTCCTTCCATAGTTTATCTTGAAGACCAAGCTCATGACTTCAGATTAACAAAAATACAGCATTGCCTGTCCCCAAGGCTGACCGGCTATTCCTACTTTTTGCCACATTTTGATGAAGAAGAGCTCTCTGGAGAAGTTGAAGGCAACGTTCGTGTCATAGGCATCGTCCCCAATGTTGGAGATGGTGATGTTCAGGGAAACGTTCTTCACGGCTCCCAAAGCCAGATAGGGAGCCCTATCATCCGCGCTGTGAACAGAAACGACAACAGGTTAACCCTTTGCTACTCCTTCCCATCTTTTCTCAATTCACAGTAGAGAAATGTGACATCTCACTTAAAAAAACGCAAGCCAAAAGAGTTCTCCTGTTATAGGGAGACAAGAATGAGGTGTCTGGCTCACCTCCTAGTCAGTCACTGTGTGGCCAGGCCAAAAGCATTGCTTGAGACCACAATGCAAATCAGAGATCGTATTTCATCCATCATCAGTGCAGTTACCGTTCACTGAAATGAATGAGAAAAATGGATTTGGCCCCATGTGCACCACACTGAACTCACTTGAGGAAGAGGGTTGGATAGTATTGCATACAAACTGAACATTAACCTAAAAACACTGTAACTGCAAGAAAGAAAGCAAAAGAGAATAGAATACAGTGGTGCCTCGCAAGACGAAATTAATTCGTTCCGCGAGTTGCTTCGTCTTGCGATTTTTTCGTCTTGCGGAGCACGGATTCCCCGGGCATTAACGGCTTTAAGAAAAAGGAAGCAAACCCGCAAGACGTTTTCATCTTGCGAAGCAAGCCCATAGGGAAATTCGTCTTGCGAAGCAACTCAAGAAACGAAAAACCCTTTCGTCTTGCGCGTTTTTCGTCTAGCGAGGCATTCGTCTTGGGGGGCACCACTGTACATATGTTGTCAATAACGCAACGTAAGCCATTGTAGATATGATATGCCATTTCACATCACTGCACCCTCTACAGCAGCAGCAGCAGCTTGCTTGACTGAGTCAATCATAAGGAGGGCTGTGAATATCTGGGATTATCGTGGAGTCTGTAGGAACAAAAAGCAGTAACTGAGAGCACAAGCTGATGCACTGCTGGACCTCTTGCAGAGAGGGCATGTAGGCAAAAGTGAGTGCTTGCAGATGACGCCTTCTTTGCAGTTCTCTAAATCGGCATCAGAGCCAGGTTTTCTCAACCTTGGATCCCCAGATGTAGCTGGAATACAACTCCCATCCAGTGGTGTCTCAAAGGGGGGCGGGGGGCAGTCCACCTGGGGTGCCGTGTCTGGGGGGGACAAGAAGGCACCCGTGGGGTGCTCACCCCACCGCCCCTGGGTGCGGTGGCACAAACGGCCATTGCGCCACTGCAGCCACATGTGGAGAATCCTCCGTTCGCATCTGCAGCCATGAGCAGAGGATTCCGTATGGCGCTTGAGTGGCGCCGACAGCAAACTTGCTATGTACAACGCATGCGTGGTGTCACATGCATGCGCTGTATGTAGTGACGCTGCACATGCGCCCTACATAGTGATGCCACAAATGCGTCATACGTAGCAACGCCATGCATGTGCCACAAGTAGTGGTGCAACACATGCGCAGCCGGCGGTTTGCCCCACCCCGGTCGTCGGTTAGCCTTCGTTCGCTCCTGCTCCCATCATCCCTGCTGAGAAGGGCCAGCAATCAGCGATGATGGGAGCTGTAGTCCAAACATATCTGGGGACTCAAGGTTGATAAAGGATGCATTAGACTGATCCCAGAAGGCCTGAACTGACCAGACTGGGTGTGTGGGGTGGGGAGGGGCACCCTGCCTTGAGTGCCTTTGTCAAAGGGTGTTTATAGCTCAGATTTACCTCTATTTTAAAAAAATTAATTCTGACTGAAGACACAGCTACATGATGCCTGTCCAAATACATGGAACCTCATGCATGGAAGCGTACTGGAGGATAATTGAAGTGCAGAAGCAGCAGGCAGCGAAAGGGTTAAAAGGTAAAGGTACCCCTGCCCGTACGGGCCAGTCTTGCCAGACTCTGGGGTTGTGCGCCCATCTCACTCAAGAGGCCAGGGGCCAGCGCTGTCCGAAGACACTTCCGGGTCACGTGGCCAGTGTGACATCGCTGCTCTGGCGAGCCAGAGCCGCACACGGAAACGCCGTTTACCTTCCCGCTGGTAAGCGGTCCCTATTTATCTACTTGCACCCGGAGGTGCTTTCGAACTGCTAGGTTGGCAGGCGCTGGGACCGAGCAGCGGGAGCGCACCCCGCCGCAGGGATTCGAACTGCCGACCTTTTGATCGGCAAGTCCTAGGCGCTGAGGCTTTAACCCACAGCGCCACCTGCGTCCCTAGCGAAAGGGTTAAGTACACTCCAAATCACCCTCTTGGTGCTTTTGGTGGGTTTTAACATTTCTAACATTTCATTCATTCATGGAACAGATGTAGTCCTTCCATCAAAAATTGATTTCAAGGCTACTGATAATAACACAGCTATTAGAAATGCATCCCTCATCCGAGACCAGGGAAAAGAGTCGGCGGAAGAAGATTGGAAGAAATTTAAAGACTACTTACAGAAATACTGTAAAATTAATGAATGTTAGATTGATGTTGGACAGAAACTAAGTGGTTTCCAGCTGTAATATTTAAGAGATATGGAAAAAAAAGACTTAGAAATAAGTAAAAACTAATGGTGAGGATTTGCTGAACTAACAATATGAATTGGAATACAAGAAAGGGAGGTATGAGGAGGTCTGGAAAATAAGTTAAAAGAAAATAAGTAATGATTTTTTAATTATTTTTGTATTTTTGTTGTTTTTTCTTTTACATTGTATTACTTTGTGAAAACTTTAATAAATATTCTATATAAAAAAAGAAATGCATCCCTCATGTTTTTGTGACATGAGCATCAGTAGTGGCACATGTGGTGGGGAAGAGCCACAGAGTCATCCTTGTGACATTGGCATTGGTGCTGGGCTGCAGTAGTGCACCACCACTAATCCAGATCTCCAACCGCTGCAGCCGCACACCCCCAACCTCACTGCCAGCCCAGCCCCATCAAATTAAGCGCCAGCCCCACCACATGTCAATCAATCTCCTTCCTTGGCATGCAGAGGATACAAAAGTACATAAATCAAAACATAAAATTGGCGCCTGTTCATAAAAGGAGATACTTTAAGAGGAAACAATAATCAGGTTAAAAAGTGCCTTTCAAGTCTTGCAGCGACGTAGTTTAATGGCATCTCTCAGAAATGTTGCTACATTCTCCGTAATGTCGCACCTATGACCGTTCAGTACAAAGGAAACCCTGGAGAAGTCGGGGCAATTTAACCTTTCTTTCAGCATGGAGTTTAAATATTTATCGTGGATTTTTGCATAAAATGGGCAGTAAATAGAACACGTGCAATGGTTCTGACCTGTTTTGTACTGCAAGGACAATGCCTTTCTGAATATGGAATGCACTGCTACAGGTGCATAAGAGTTTGACCAAGAAGACCCTGAGGTTGTAGACATGAGGTTGTAGCCCCAAAGATTGCAAGACTATAACTCCCATCAACCCCAACCTTCTGGCTCAGAATGATGGGATCTGCAGTTCAACAGCATCAGGGGGAGGGGCTACCCCTGACTTTAAAAAATATTATTCCGGTTTAAAAGCATTCGAACTATATGTACAATAAACTACTGATCACCATACATACAGGGAAGCACAGAATTTTTCACAAAGTTAACAAGTTAATGAATAAGGATCATGGGTCACTATCTGCAGCTGCTGGTTATCTCGTAGAGTAAAATATATGAAAAATAGGGAATTTTTTTAAGTAGTCATTAAGTACAGCATGTATTCCACCCTTGGGGGGAGGGGGGAGGGGGATTCTTTGGAAAGCACGAACTAAATGTCTGAACTGAAGGAACTGCCATCAGATTCATAGCTTTAGGGTACTTTATTGAAAACCTCATTGGTTTGAGTCTGACAGAGGATTTCTAATCCCCATCACAACAGCAACAGGAGACTGAGCTTAGGCCTTCCTTTCAAGACAGCAGTTTCCTGAGTCATTAAATCTCAGGACATCTGGAATGAATCAGGTACACTTTCAGTAAGAACTGGATTAAGAAAAAGAATCTCTCCATTGGCAAGGGAATTCCTGGGCCCTGTTTGCTTATCCGGGGCATGATGTCATTGGGTATGGATTGCCGGCAGTGATGTATGAACTGCACTGCCAATGTGGTACCATCCTGCCTTAGCATCTGCAGTTCATTAAACAGGAAGCGCTGCCGTCATCAAAATGTGTTGGTTGAACTGCATTGTTCAAGAAACAACATGACCCAGGCTTCATTGGGACACAGACAAACAGACAGGCACACACACCGTCCTTAAGGAATTGAAGATGTAAGCAAAACAGTAAATGAAAGAGGAATATCGGTTTTATTTTATTAACTGATTAGCATTTATGTGGGCAGCCTAGTTCCTATCAAGGGGGGAGGCTGGTTCCCATGGCCACTGAACTCCTTAGCCAGACTTATTTTAAGTCTGGATTGCTCTGTGCACATGTGAATATTGTCTAGATTATCTCTGCTTAGAAGAGGTTTCGCTCAAGAATTTGACTGTCAAAGCATTCCAGTGGGGCTTATATTCCAGTGGGCCTTAGGCTCTTCAAAACAGTGCTTTAGACCGTGATAAAAATCTGTGCTTAGAAAATCAAGTTATATAATAGCACAGGGAAAAGGCAAGGAAATTTGTCGTCTGCAGATTCTTCGGTTTATCCAGGGCAAAACTTAAGCAGATGATTGCACAAGTACACAAAATCTCTACGTATAAATAACATGGCGAATCAACATGAATTAGCATGTACTCAAGAACACACAGTAACTGGAACACTTGAGGTAGCTGTTATTTGTGCTCCGGTATAACCGATAAGTTAAATCAGGGCTGGGGGAACTGGTTTTGACTGGAACGCCAATCCAGAAGTGGCCAATTCTTCACAAGCAATTTTGCTTTAAAAAGCATGTAACAGGACAGAGCAACATGAATGGGGATGGAACAAACCTGTGATCAGAATGGATTATTTTCTTCCTCAGGGGCTGATCTCAATACTGACTTCTTTGTTTGGGGGCTTTCTCTCGTGCTTTTTATGGGAATCAAAGTGCCTCTCCTCTTTGTTCCTTGCTTGTCCAGGTAACAAGAACCCATTCCCTCACCCCACAACATCCTTTCAACAGCCCCACAAAAATGCAGAGAGGGCAGACTTTCAAAGGGAACAATAATAATCGAGAAATTCTGTCCTCTGGTTCAGTTCAACTATAATGTGGATCTCTTCTTTCTTAAGAAACGAAACAAAATCCACTACTGCTAGTCAACTGTAAGGTTAAAAACTGTAAAATCTAATATGCTACGGCAGTTTCTGCCTAGGGCTTATTCACAAGGCCACAATAATCGTTTAGGGTGTCATCTGGCTCAATTCTTGTTAATGGGCTTTTGCCGTTAACTTGAAAGAAAAACTTCCCATTAAGTCAATGGAATGTGGCCACACCCTTGATATCTAAATTGGTGGTGTGCAAGACCTATCACAGATCAGCTGTCATCAAGAGAATTGCCTTGGAAAGTGGAAAGACTAGCTGCCAATGGACACCGGGTTATCCATTCCTAATAGCTATCTCCTTCCGTTATGTGCATTACGCCTACAGACACATTTTGTTACATGACTCTTTAGCTATCTCAAAACAGAATTCGTTCTCTCTCTCTCTCTCACTGGCAATTAGAAATCTAAGAAAAACCCACTCTGGTGTGTCTCCATGCTAATTAAGAGCATTTATATATAGCTGTATATTTCAAAGCGTTTTCCCTTCCACTTCTTTTTTTCGTCTGGGAGACTCATCACCCAAAGAAAAGAAACAAAACAAAACAAAAAAGACCACACCAACTCAAATCGAACTCGTTTGCTTTGTGCACAGCAGGATTTCCTTGTGGGGTTTTCTGTGGCTTTGATTCATATCATTTGTAGTAATTTCTGTAGCAGTACACTGGGTGGTTCCAACAACCCTAACTGTTTATCAGGCAGATGTTCAATGTAAGATGTACTTCAAATGTGTATTAAGAGAAAGCCAAGTTCCTCTATTTGATTTTTTTGCCGCCGAAATACACTACAGGACCCTGCCCTTGCTGGAGACCCATAGAGGTGAAATAAAGTGCTTGCCTCCTTTTCTTCCCTTTGGCAAATGACTGTATCATTGAAATGGCGACAAGATTGCACTGGCCTATTTATTCTGAATGTTTGTAAGTGATGCCAATAAAGGTTTGATGATGGTGATGATGAGACAGACTAATATAATATATGTATAAGTTGTTAGTGCAAGAAAGCCTGGCAATATTCATCCCATGAGATATATTCTAACGTTCCTTGTGACTTCCAATAACATTTCATTATTTTTTTTCAAATAATATTTATTCAAGTTTTAAAAAGTTACAAAAAGGAACACAGAATACAAAAACAAAACATATCCAAGAAAAAAAATAAAAATAAAAAATAAAAAAGGAAAAACAGCTAAAAAGAAAAAAAATACAGTCAAAAAATGACAAAAGAACAAGTTAAACCTTAATATAACTCCCTTTCTTAACTTATCTCCTTGACCTCCTCACACCTCCCCTCTTTGTATTCTAATTCAAATAGATATTTCAGCAAATCCTTCATCTTTATTTTTATCTTTATAACTTATCTTAATATACTGTAATTTTCTTTTTTTTTTATATATATATACTGTAATTTTCCATTCTCTCATTCGCCTATTAGCCATCCACTTTTACTTTATTTAATCTTATTTCTCCTTAAAATTTATATATCTGAAATTATTCTCTTAAGACTTTTCCCCTGGGGTCACAAAGATTCCATTCCACGATTTCCCCATCTCTCATTAAAAGATTTTTTTTTTTTAATATCACAATATATACATTTTAAATTCCCAATTTTTCTTTCACCATCTCCCCTCCCCGGTCTCGGCCCCTGCCAACAGTTCTCCAAAAGTCCATCAACCCGGAGATCTTAAGTCCGAGGCTCTTAACTCTCTTTCATGTCCCCTCTGCTGATATTTTTGATAGTCTTTGGTGTTAAAGGACAAATCTCGGGGGAGCTCCAACCCAACGGTAGTCAAATTCCTTCTTAGTGAGTCTGCCAGACTTCCATAGTTAAAGGTAGGGCCCATAGAATATTCCAAATCTTGTCTCACACTCCTGCCAAATCCAAAGGCCCCAGAGGCTCCAATCTCCACCTGACTCAGATTCAAATCCCAAAAGTTATTT
This sequence comes from Podarcis gaigeae, assembly GCF_964106915.1. Classification (NCBI taxonomy): domain Eukaryota; kingdom Metazoa; phylum Chordata; class Lepidosauria; order Squamata; family Lacertidae; genus Podarcis; species Podarcis gaigeae. The sequence goes on along the minus strand of NC_139688.1, from coordinate 53,324,798 downwards.
GATCCCCACATAGGGTGATCTCTCCATCTTTCATTTTCCAAACCAAGCCAGGCTTTCATCTCCAAAAACTGGCTTCTCCTAGTTGCAAACGTATAAGGCCTGAAATTGTAATCCACCATTTGCCACTGTAGGGTTACGACTCCCCCATGCATCACTTTAACAACAGCAACTTTCTCCTTCTCTGGTTCTTCAATTTGTTTAGTTAAAAGAGATTCCTGTGCCGGGTTCTTGTCTACTTCTTTACTGATGCCCACTTTTGTTCCCAAAATTTCAACATTGGTAGCCATGACGTTTATCTGTTCTTGCAGCTTTCCCAGCAGATAAAATGTCCTATTCAGTTCAGATGCGACTTCCTTCTCATCCGCCATCCTTGAAATGTCCAAGGTCAAAGCTAGTTTCTCAGAGACTTTATCTTTAAAATCAATTTCCCAGCTGCATCCTTGCAACACTATCCCAAAACTCCCTCTAGAGGGACACAGTTTCCATTTACACTCCTTCTAGCACAGTCCCAAAAGTCCCAAACGTAAAATTGTAGCAATTGCCTTCCTTCTTTTTAAACACAGAAACACAGAAACTGACAATAGCAACAAAGTCCTTCTTTTGTATCTTGACAGCTAGCTGTCAAATTTATCTCTTCACCCTCCACGGGCTCTCGCAGACCGCTCCTGGGTTTAGGGAAGTGGCACTTCAATTCCCCAATTCTGACCTTCTCCTGCAGGCTTCCCTGCTTCCAAAAAGAGTATTGATAGTAATTTCAATCAGTGGAATTTTAATCCTTTAGATAAGACTCTCCACAACCTTAGTTAACAAGTTCTTTGCTTCAGTTTATTTACAGAAAGGGGAGGTGGACTTCCTGTTTAGACCTTCCCCAAGCGGTACCAATTTAAAAGTACTTTAAAAGTCCAATTTCCGTTCTACTCACGGGTTGCCGATGGCGCTAACCCGGAAGTCCTTGCTTCCAATAACATTTCAATACCTCTACTGGCATAACAAAATGGATTAAGTGGTTTCAGATTTCTTTACTCTGCTATAGACTTTAAATAAAAATAAATCTAAGGTCATAGAAACATATGAGATCGGCATCACGCAAATCTTTAGCTTCTTTTGATTCTCAGCTTTCACCTTTAAAAATGACAGCTCCTAGGCCTCACAGTTGCAAAGGATATGAATGACAATATGTCAACAATGTGTGATAAAATATAAGCAGCTGTAGAATCCATAGGTAAAGGAGTTAAGTTGACTAGAAGAGTTAAAAGGGAGGACCCTGAAAACTCACATGCTTAGTGTTGGTGACAGAATTCAACTTTGGGGAGCAAATAAATTTGATTTTAAAACAACAACTGCAAAGCACTCAAAGCCCTAACAACAGGGACTCAGAATTGCCTGTTAACTGTAAAACTGTTGTCATCACATTGCTCCATCGTGTTTTCAGTCCCACATGTGGACATTCTTGATACCATATTGGCTCCTGTGCATCTTTTTGTATTATGTTTGCAAATAAATAGTGCTGCTGACCGGACTTGTAGCTGTTGCTTGCTTTAAGGAGAAATTTTCAGGAGAGACAGTCTTAATAGCAGCCACAACACAGTTAAGAATGGTCAAAGCATTTCACGAACATTATCTTTGAAAGAGTAGTGGGGAATCTCTTTGAGCACTCCCTGAGAATAAGATTTTCAGAAAAATAAGTTACAGGTTTTCTCTCCCCACTCCAAAACTTCTAAGTTTCGGTAGGTTTGGAAAGTGCAAGTAGGAGATAAACTGGCAAAGAAGATGCTCCAGGATTTTGCTGCTATTCTAAATCTAACCTTATCCCAGGGAAAGCTTGCACAACTTATGAACCAGCAATCCAAACATAACTGTGCTTGACCAGTATTGGGTGTTGCAAAATGCTTGATAAGCCTTCTACATTTTTGCAGTCCTGAGCGGGCTAATGAGTTCATTAAGCGTTTTATGGCTAAAATTGTGCTTGCACACAAAAGCAATTGTAGCAAGTCTGCCACCTATTTTCTGCCTCTCGAGGAACACACTTTTTGATAGATCACATTCTGCATTGTTCATCACATATGGTAATAATTCAACCATGTGGTGGCATGGCTCAAGGCTATAAAATGAATGGCCCCTAGGGAAGATGGTACAATTCCTAGTGCATGCATAACTGCCATACTGTCCCTGCAATATAAGGTTTGCCAAAGAGAGCATTTAAACTCCAGAAACAGTAAATCCAGGCCCATTTGATATTGCACAGGCTGAAAATTTGTGATGAAAGCCAGAACACCATAAATGCACAGTTGTGTTTGGCTTTTTGTAATATAAATCTGACTCAGTAGATTTGATTTTAAGCATCTGCATAAGCTTCGCTTACTAACCTTGCATACAGTCAACTTATATGAAATTTGAAAATGGGATTCTTAAAGGTCACCTGGTGCGCTGAAATGGAAGAACTGCTGTTTGAGAATTTTTCTTTTGCGCTTATACATTTCTTGGCTAAAAATATCTGGCTTGGGTATAGTTCTTTTCTTGACATAAATCACTTGCTACTGTGCAACAAATTCTTTATTGCAACCAACAGTAGACTTTATGAGCTTGTATTCCAAGATTGCCATCTCTATTGGAGTGGTGAACAGCTTTAACTTTTTTATCATTTCCTTTTCCTCATATGGGCATCTGAATGGGTTGTGAGTTTTGTTTCTGGGTAGAGATGGGCAAAACCAACCCATCTCAGTTCAGAAATTGTTTCTCCACACATACCCATACCTGAAAAAAAAAATGGTTTAGAGCCACAGATTATAATTTCTTGCCAGCTTTACTTAGAAAAAGTGAAGCCCCAGGCATACACCTCAGGCAAAAACCAATACTCCATTAAGGAAAAGCCTTGCAGGGCCTTTTTTATATGAAAATCAAGAGGTCTCTCCCATCTGTTTCTCCCTCCCCACCCCTTAAAGAAGGAAGCAGGCTGGTGGAAAATGAAACCCATTTAAAAATCTGACACAACTTCAAGGGGGTTGGGCCCAGTTCAAAAATGGACCACTCTTTTAGAGCAAAGTCCCACACAATCCCATCTACCAGGCCCAGAATCAGCTCCTGGCATCTTGCAGCAGCTGCCAGAGCACCCAGTAGCTCAGAATCAGGAGCGATACTTGCCCCCAGATTCCCAACAGCAGAAACTAATGGACATAATTTTAATTTCCTTCAGTGCCCTGGAGTGAAACTAGCTCAAGCACGCTGGGGCACTGTGGGAAATGAAAATGGCTACACCCAGCCATCCTTGGAAACCAGGGCCAGATTTACATATAAGCTAAACAAGCTATAGCTTTGGGCCCCACTCTCTTGAGGGCCCCCCAAAAAAATTAAAGGAAAAAAATGGATGTACAGTCATACCTCGAGATAAATATGCTTCAGGATAAGTATTTTCGGGTTGCGCTCCGTGGTGACCCGGAAGTAACGGAGCACGTTACTTCCGGGTTTCGTCGCTTGTGCATACACAGATGCTCAAAATGACGTCACGCACATGTGTGGAAGCGGCGAAACATGACCCGCGCATGCACAGGCATGCTGTCGCGGCTTACGTTCTATTCAGGATGTGAACGGGGCTCTGGAATGGATCCTGTTTGCATCCTGAGGTACCACTGTACATTTCCAAAATATAAGATAAAAAAACAAAAAACCTACATACAGCAACAGTGTTTTGTGTTGTGTAGGCTCCTTTGATGTAAGTAATGGGCCCCGTCTGCTAGCCTGCTCCCTAAAATATCACTGGTTTGCTCCTTTCTATACATAGGGTGCCTACATTCTGCATGTGCAAATGGCTCTAGATACCTATTAGGTCCATAAATTACCATATAGCATATATTCAACACAAAAACCAGTGACAATTTGTTGTTGACAAAGGACAGCTGAATATATAAAGGGCCCCATTACCTTCAGTAGCCTAGGGCCTCATCAAACCTAAATCCAGCCCTGTTGGAGACACAGGAGCCAACTCCTAGAGACCAAGGTTCCTTCACCACCAGGAGCACCCATAAAATATTTGAGGGTGCCACCTCACCCCCAGTTGATAGGCATTTGCCATTCAAATGGTGTGTGTGTGCGCTGCATCTTGGGATCAATTATGCAGCGTGGGACTCCCCATCCCCCAATATTTTATTCAAGTTGGCATCTCTGCTTGGTGAGTTTCTGCAGCTACTGCCTGGTGGGGCCTATCAGTGAAAGAGAGATCCCACCAGAAGGCACTATTCCCAATACCCCATCAAACCTGGAGCCAGTTTTGCACCATTCAAACAACATCAAGAATGAATTTTCCCCATAGCATTATTAATAACAGGTAGGTGGATTTTTTTACACAGTAAAAATGGACATTGGGGTGGGTCTCAGTTCTACAGAAAGGCAAATGAGTGGCACATATTGCCATGGGAATAAAAGGAAACTCCTCCACAACTGTTAAGGCAATCCCAAATATATATATATATATTTTAAAATGAGGCTTTTGGAGTCAGCTGGCATTTTCCCCACAAGAGGGAAATAATGTGCAAACCTATCTGCCAAATAACACTCAATATTTTATTTTTTTAGAGAGAGAAAGATTGCATTTTTATGAATTGTAAACTTGTGCAAATTTAATCAATAGATTAATCAGCTAAAAATCTGATGATTAATCAATTACAATTCCTTTAACTAGGCTGCAGCTCTAATCTTAACGCAAATTAATCAATAAATTAATTAACTAAAAATCTGATGATGATCAATTACAATTTCTCTCACTTGGTTGCAGCACTAATCCTAATGAACTAGCTTTACTAATATGATTGTTTCTAGGACATTCGTTTTATATTTCTCAGCTACCTTTCAAGTCTTCGTTGTTCTGCTGAAAGGTAGGGTATAAATGTTTTCAATGTTTATTTAGAAAAATCTTGAATTTACCATGCATTGATTTTCTTTTGTTGTGTCAGGCATGAAGGCAAAATACACATATTTAAAATGTATAGATACCTTCCCCTTCCCCCAAAACAGACTGTGACAAAAAAAATTTAAAATATTAAGATTTGCCCATTTATCTTCTGCAGATATGGGTAGTTGGATGTGTCTGGTTGTAGGATGGGAATGTGTAATCAATTACACTCAAGAATTCTTTGAAATAATGCAGTGCTGACAGACATACACAGTTGGATGGCCATCTTCATCTGCAAACCACTCCTGTCCACTGTCAATTCCATGCATCTCACTATCAAACAAAATTCACTGGCCAGAATTGGCAGAAGTAACCAAAGTCCAGACTAATTGGCTCCATCCTTGAGACACCAATTATCTGCATTAGGAACAGGAGCTGGTGGATTAACACACCGCCCCTAATTTAACAGTGGAATCCTATGCATGCTTACTCAAAAGAAGGCTGTTAAGTGGTTATGGCAAATTAACCTCTCTTGCCCAGATCCATCCAACGACATTGGATTGGGCTCAACCCATATTTATAGATATCCACACACTTGGACTCCAGAAACGCTAGCACTATAATTATTACAAGAAACAACAAAGGAATGGCATCTTGTGAATCTAACACTAACTGAGAAGGAATTCCTGCACTGCAATTAAGTCCTCCAATTTCCATTTCGGGATTCGGCGTTCCGCTCCACCCCCACCCCCACCCCCCATGCACATTATTTGCAGCAATGAAAAATGAGAAAAGCTTGGCATGGTACGGAGGGATTGCAAATGAATGACAGCTGGAAGATAGATTCTGAAAGGGTCTCTGAATACTTGGTGCCAATTGGCCTTAAAGGCAAATGTCGGCATTTGCGGGGGGTTGGGCAGAGGAATATGCTGGGAAATAAAACTCACTCTGGCTTTAATGACAAGAGCAGGGAAAGTTTAGGTAGCTAAAGAGGAAGAAAAACCGCTTTCGAAGTTCTCCCATCAATAACCGTCATTTACAACAAGTCCTTCAGGGGGGATTTACTCTCCAGCTGCACTGCTAGAAGCCGCCTGCCCATTCTGCTCCAGGGGTGGCACCTGTCCATTTTCCTTTTCTGCCTGCTTTATTTTTTAATAACCAAGAGGGGCTCTTTCCGCCCGCTGCCCATATCCCTTTTCACGTATGCAGTGCCACGCAGGCAAACCCATTTTGTGCGTCTGCCTTTTTTGCTATTGTTATATTCTGAACATGGCCCCAGACACCACTCCTCTCTTCCCTGACAGCTGCCGGCTGCTGACAGACCTGTGATCAAATGCACACAGGTTTGGGCAACGTGGCTGGCACAGTTGCAGAAATGTATCAGTAACTACATTCAACCATGAGGAGGGGAGACAAATGGAGAAATCATACCCAGAAATCATACCCAAGCACGTGAAATGTCTGAGAAGCATCAATAAAGCAACATAAAGTGCCTTGGCATTCTTTGAAATTAAAGGTGGCACACAAATAATTCATATTATATATATATAATAAGCATGGGGTGCAGTTGAACCAACAGTATGAAATATCCTGCAAACAAAAAGTTGGGGAAGGGAGGAATTAAAAAGTTTAGCTGTAGAGTTTTCTGAATATAGAGTGTCCTCTATGCATGTAAACATAATTATGCAGGTCCTGTCAGTTTAAACCAGTATTTTCCCCCCAAAATGAATCAAGCATTTAAAGGTGGCACTCACCTGGATAGGAATAGTTTCCCCTGAAGGTTAAGATCAGCGGCACAATCATCTGACTGACAATTCCTCTCAAAAACAGTCTATGAGAATTAAGAAAATAACGTTACTGGGAAGGGGAAAACAAGAAGACCAAATAATCTCTGTTTGATATGCTGCGGGATCTACTTTGAAAAATTGGATACAATGGTACCTCGGGTTAAGAACTTAATTCGTTCTGGAGGTCCGTTCTTAACCTGAAACTGTTCTTAACCTGAAGCGCCACTTTAGCTAATGGGGCCTCCTGCTGCCACCACACAATTTCTGTTCTCATCCTGAAGCAAAGTTCTTAACCCAAGGTACTATTTCTGGGTTGGCAGAGTCTGTAACCTGAAGCGTCTGTAAGCCAAAGCACCACTGTATTGCTATGATAGATTTTGTTGTGTGAATGGTGCCACAGACCCTCTGGGCGGGTTACATGGGGTCCACGGAACACCACTTATGAGCCACTGTCAAGTTGTGCTGACATAACCAAGTTAAAAAGCAAATGATATAGTTTGAATCAGCCTTAACACATGGTCTGAAAGAGAGTTTGGAGATCTGAAACCTCAAAAATTAAGGCTCATAAAGGAAGTTATAAATAAAAAGCATCTCTTTGGAACTTATCAAATGCAAAGCATTACACATGACACTCTTCACCTTTCCTTGATAAGGAAGCTTCTCCTTGTGTCCAGTGATGGCAAAGGACCAGATGCTTTTTAATGCACACACTCAGACTCTTGGCTGTTTGCAAAGCACGTCTAATAGAACACATCCCATGAATCCCAATGCAAGCACCTGATTTCATCTCACTGACCACAAGTAATTAACATTCCTGAACACTTGACTGGGATTTAACTACAGACACGGGTTACATGAAGACAAAATAACGGGCAGAGTACTTCCATCGAGAGTCATAGCAGGTGAAGTAAATGGGGGTGAATTCCTCAGGAGCTATAAATGTAGAAGGAGGAATCCTAATATTAAACAAAGCATCTGTGCTCTTGCCAGAGGTGAACAGGAACAGCTGTAAAATTCCTTGGACCTGCCAGGAAAATGTTCCATTTCATGGGGCGAAGGGTCAGTATTGGGTAGCAGATAAGGGGCAACCCAGGCACAAAGCCCTATGCAGCCAAACCAGGCTGCAGTGAGATAAATGATAAATCAGAAAAGGAGCAATGCCTTTCCCCCCTGTGTTCACCTGGTTCATGGTGATCTGCCTTTTGAATCCACCACCCTTTTCACAGGGGATGCACTGCGGCACCCCCAAAATGTCTGCCACTTGACCAGACACAGCCACCTGCCCTGTGGCATACACAAGGGCTCACAGAGGTCCCTTCTGCCCCACATTTTTCCTTTTTCCCTTCTTCCACACCCACCGAAAGCTCCAGGAAGCAGAAGAACCACAGAGGTGGAAGCGACCACAAGGGTCACCACAATATTTGAAGGCGGGGAGGTGCTGGTATTGTGTACCGCTGCGTATTGCCAGAACAAAAGCACTAAAAAGGAGCATAAGTACTTCATACATCTCATTTATAAGCACTTGACTTGGCTACAGGAACGTGGCCATACAGCTGAACTTGCAGAAAGCAGTTGATGGGCACTGAGTTTGACTCTATTGGCTTGCCATGCTGCTGAGTTCCCACAGGGAACTAAATTGCACAGCTGATCCCTGCAGAAAGCAACTTTGCCAGTTCTGTGCTCTGCATTTTGCCGAGACTTTCAGCTTGTTGGACCCTTGGGAAGTGCTGTGCAAGGGCCTTGTAGCAACCCATCTGCCAATCACATGACCTCTGTTAGAAAGGAGAAACCAAAAGCCGCTGCCCCAGTCTGCATAAGTGAATGGTTTTGCAAATACAGAAGTCACATTTAGCATAACGGCAATGGCCGTTCTGTATGGTTTTGTTGCTCAAGTTAATTAACTGCAGACCTTTCAAAGTCAGAAATGCTTCTAGACACTTTCTTGTTCAAGTCATGACTAAATTACTTCCAAGCCTATCAGTCTGGCTCTCCCTCCCACATGCAGGCCTGATTCATTAAAGGACAGACCATTTGAAAGCCCAGTTCAAGCCAATTGTATTTCAAAGCTGGGTGGGATCATGTTTAGATTTCCTGGCACGGGAAGGGTCTATTTCACTGCCAACTTTGGGTTCACTCTGACCACCGAATTCCAACATGAGAAGCCAGGCAAGTATATGTGGGTGGGGTCTGGATGCATTAGGGATTCCACTCAACCAAAGTATGGGGGGGGGGGACCATTATATTCAATTAGACCAAAAGGGAGGGGTAGGAGAAAGCAGTTTCCTGTAATAAAGGCAAGATCTGTATCTTGGACATATTGGGAGTAACACTGACAACTTCTCCTCTGCTCTACCCAACATCAGAGGACATTCTCAGCATCAAATAATTTTACTCCTACATGTCGCAGATGTTCTGAAGGATAATGAACAATGCTATGCCTGCAAAACTGGTCACTGCCTTCCCTACCCCTCGTGAAATTCCTCTGTTGCCATCCTGAATGATATCAGGGCTGGTCTACAAAGCGTCCTATCTGCTCACCAGCCACTTCCTCACAGAGAGTTTCCACAGTGTGCTGTAACCTTTGGTTGCTGTGGGACTTCTCCCTATTGTGTGGAGAGTTTTCTCACCATCCTCAAACCTGACGCGGTGCTGGCTTAGGAAGTTCTCTATATGATAAGGAGCAGCCGAGCCATAACCAGTGTCTGGCCTGGAAGACACATCGCACAAGTTCACCTCCCTGACTGTAAAACTACAGCAATAATAAAACAAATAACCACAAGCCGCTCTTTCATGACACTCAAAACCATCAGACTGAGGCTTCCACCTCCAAGTTTTTAATGTGTGACATTTTAATGTATTTTTAATCTTTGTTGGAAGCCGCCCAGAGTGGCTGGGGAAACCCAGCCTGATGGGCGGGGTATGAATAATATATTATTATTATTATTATTATTATTATTATTATTATTATTATCTGCATAATGGAAGGCACAACCCTAAATTGATTCCATACTAGAATAGCCTTTCAACCAGCCTACTTGGACCTTAAGGACATCTGTGGAGGCCCCTCTTGCTCAAATTCAGGTGATGGCAAGAAAAGAGCAGCCTTCTCAGTGTTGACCCCTTCCCTTTGGAATGCTCTCCTCAGGGACGCTTGCATGGCGCTCGCTTTACAACCCTTTGGATGCCGGATGAAGATTTGCCTTCTCCTCATACTTTTTACTATCTTAATAGATTTAACTGCAGCAGTAGCAGGTTGTTTTTGTTTTGGTTTTTGGTTTTGTTTTTTTGTGCATTAGAGTGCCATCTTTCTCAGCCAGTAATGTTAATATTCTGAATGGGGATTTTGTGCTTAGTCCTCTGTTTAAGTGGGAATGTTGTCATTGATGTTGATTAATGTGTTTCAGGAAATTGTTCCTTGCAGTGTCGTGTGCAGTTTTGCCTAGAGGCATCTTGCATTAGGTAATACCTAAATGCAAATAATAATAATAATAGCATCCCCAATCCATAGTTTTTGTGGAGCAAAACAACAAACACCGAGCCAAGTCTAAAACCTTACAATTCCCCCCCCCAACATGTTTAAAGTTATTTCATTTGACTTTGGTTTACAAAATTACAGGCTATAAGAAAAAATGCCCAGTGACAGCAGCCACGTTCCTCAGGAAATGCTCACACACTTCTGCCCCCTGGCAAAAGCGGGATTCAGTTAAGATTCATTTACTTATACCAGCTCGAAGCAGCTATTTTTAACAATATGAAATTTGGAATACAGATGGGAGACCACTCTTCTGAATAGGCAGCAATACCCAGCATCTTATTCATCATAGTTCATTCTGATCATCTGCTTGAAGGTTTCTTTTTTAAAAAAAAATAGTGTGTAATACGGTGGTGATTAAAAACAAATACAAGTTATGGGGCAGGGGGAGGTATTTGTGCAACCACACTTATGCAGCAGTAAGGACTAGAAATATTGTACAGTGCTCAGAAAGACTGAATGCAAGCTCTCAGACTGCCTGTTCCTCAATAAATACATGATTGCAACAATCTCCTTTCTAAATCTGGTGTTACTTGGCATGGTAAATGTTATGTATTGAAGTTCTCACCCTGGCCACCAGGAGTATCGTGTATATAGTTTTCACTCAGGTCCATGTCAGTTACCGTATTTTTTGCTCTATAAGACTCACTTTTTCCCTCCTAAAAAGTAAGGGGAAATGTGTGTGCGTCTTATGGAGCGAATGCAGGCTGCGCAGCTATCACAGAAGCCAGAACAGCAAGAGGGATTGCTGCTTTCACTGCACAGCGATCCCTCTTGCTGTTCTGGCTTCTGAGATTCAGAATATTTTTTTTCTTGTTTTCCTCCTCCAAAAACTAGGTGCGCCTTGTGGTCTGGTGCGTCTTATAAAGCGAAAAATACGGCACTTTAGGCAGGAAACCCTGGGTTGTTGTTGCTACAATGTTGACAGCTGGCTGCCTATAAAAGCAGGCCGGCTGAGCTGTTTGCTGTTCAGTTCTGCTCCAGCTTACAAATAAAGAGCTGCTTTGGAGAAATCGCTGCGTCGTCTGCTATGTCTACCCACTATTTAACAGTAAACATAAGCTGGAGTACAAAGAAGGGAACAGCAGTTCTTTCCGTCCTAGATTCTCCTAGTGTTGTTATTTATCCATTTTTAACAGGAAGATCATCTGGTATCTCACCTGGTTTCTCTGAGCCATCTTCTGCCCTCTCTTCCATCGAAGAACAGGCTTGAGTGAAGGCAATTCCTTTTCCTCCTTTGCCGTGATATGGTCTCCAAGATCATATGCAGCTTCAAATACAATTGGTGATATCACATCTTTGACCCTTCTCTGTAAGATTAAATTAAACAAAAAGAGTGTTGTATAAATCAAAGCATAGACCGGGATGCACTGCAAGCTCAGTGAATACCAGAAGCAACGTAGCTTCACCTTCTTCCTCCTTTCCTTCTCATCCACTCATCCACTTCCTTCCCCAGTCCACCTGCTCCACCCAACAACGAAAAGATGGTATCTTCAAATTTCAGTCAGAAATATGGGGTTGCAGAACTATGCTTAAGCAACCCAGCATCTCTACTCATAATTACGCTTCAGAAGGATTTGTTCTTTCAAACATAAATGCACATTCATACACAAATGTGTGAGGCATTGGGGAAGGCATTTTAGCAGAATAATGTATTGCATTGTAATCTGCCAGTCAAATGATAAATTCAGAGATGGAGCTGAGAAGAATAAATTTATTAGTCTCCTATGATAATGCAAGGGAATTTGGGTGGTGCTGCAATGGAAACCCTCCAGCTATTTCTCCTGAGACCTCCTGGTCATTTGCTCTCTGTTGGAACACAGGTGAGATGAAGGATCCTCTTCTGTCACCATTCCAGTGGAATTGTGGGGCAGCTGGGGCAGATCCATAGCTGTCAACTTTCAGATTTGAAAATAAGGGATCAGAAGCCTCAAAAATAAGGGATCAGCAGCCTCACCTGTCCCGGGGACAGTCTACGGGATATCTAACAATCCGGGATAGCAGCGGGAAATGGCGCTGGAATAAGGGAATTTCCCGCAAAAAAAAGGGAAGGTTGACAGCTATGGGCAGATCCTGCCCTTCACTTCAGAGTGCAAATTGTCTAGGTTGGCCTGGGATCAGTAAAACATTTCTTTCTGCAGCAGACCTGCGTATTAATGAGCTAATGTAAGTGAGGTATGAACCAACCCTCGGAGTATTTACACACAAATTAGACTCCTAAACTCACATCAGTTTCTATCAGAGTGAAGCTATGGAATGGCACCTACTGGCCAAAACTAGATAGGGATTCTTTGAGGGAAGGACTTGCTGTCATCATTTGTTCAAAGCAACTCGGTGTGGTGAAGTTTTGAGAGTTGAGAGCTACATAAAGCATTTGGGAAGTGTAAGATGTGGCTTGGCATGCCAAGAGCTTATTAAATTAAAAATAACATTTGGAAGAGTAGCTGGCAGCTCCACCAGGCAACCTGTTATGCTCATTGCCTGCAGTTAGTGCATTATCCTAACATTTGCTAGGGAACAAAGAATAACAAGCAATTAAGCATGCCCTTTGTAGCATCCAAGTCCTGGTTCTCTTTATCTTCCGCCACCGGTTGTAGATGAAGTGGAACAACATATTAAGAAAAGAAAAACAGAAGCAGATATTGGGTTGCACCCACCCACAAGGGAGTTGCAGAGCTTTCAGTAGACAATAAAGACAGTGCTCGTTATGAGAGAAAAGGTAGGGTAATGAAACGCACACATGCACACACAAAAACAACAATTTAAGCCAAATCTTAGTCCTCAACTGCAACCTTCTGAGAACAGTAGCTCAGGAGGAATGCGTAAAAAGAAGCCCACTTTGCCACCTGCTTATTAGAGCACTGAATAACTTTTTTTCCCCATTTTTTACAATCATTCCATTAACAATGAACTCAGGTGAGTGAGTGAACGCAGGTGAGAGAGGCAAAACAGGTCCCCTCCAAGGATACTTGGAGAAAGTCTGAAATTTGCAGAAGTCTAAAAAAAAATCTGTTTTAAAAAAAACCCTAAGACAAGGTGAAAAACAGCTTGATAAGGACTCAGGACTAACTATGGGCAGTAGCCACAAATACTGAATTTCAATTGGGGGGAAAAGTGGAAAACTGAGGAAGTGTGCCATAGAGTGGCTTGCTTCAGCCCTTCATAGTTACTTACAGTATGCTGGAGGTGGCCAGAGCTGGCTGGCACCCTGAAAAGGAATATTCCTATTTGCAGTTTTGGTGTTGATTGCAACTACTGTACATTTGTTTTTCACTGAGATTCCAGTATACAAGTGTCTGAATCAATAAACTGGTGGTGAGGTTAAGCAGCATCATATTATTATAGGTCCATCATGTAGCTGAGAAAATCCCAAACAGCCCACCAGAATCCCATGAGAAATACATGGCTTAAAATAAAAAAAATTCTCCCACGAGCCCAGAATATCTAGGAAAGAGGAGGCTACTAGCCAAACCTTTTGAGTGGTTAATTGCTATTGCCTTGCCTCCTTTCAATCAGACCCTGCACAGAGGGACAAGTCATCCTGCCATGTCTCTATAGAGGATGTAATTGGATCATTCAATCATTCCCAAATTACCACCCATATCCGTGGAGAGTGGCTGAAAAGAGACAAGCCCAGAGCAGCAATTTACCATTGATAATTGCCTGCCCTTAGAGAAGGCTGCCTCCAGATCAGAACACTGACTTGCTTTGGGTGGGTAGCGTAACTTGTTACTCGAGCATCCTGCACTGAAGAACCTGCACCAGGTGAGGTTTGGGATAGATGTCCTGCATAATTAAACATACGTAAACATAGCTGAGTGTCAGAATGAAGGATTCCAGCAATTTTAATTTGGGGAAAGAAATGGAGGCAGTGAGAGATTTTACTTTCTTGGGCTCCATGATCACTGCAGATGGTGACAGCAGTCACGAAATTAAAAGACGCCTGTTTCTTGGGAGAAAAGCAATGACAAACCTAGACAGCATCTTAAAAAGCAGAGACATCACCTTGCCAACAAAGGTCTGTATAGCTAAAGCTATGGTTTTCCCAGTAGTGATGTATGGAAGTAAGAGCTGGACCATAAAGAAGGCTGATCGCCGAAGAATTGATGCTTTTGAATTATGGTGCTGAAGAAGACTCTTGAGAGTCCCATGGACTGCAAGAAGATCAAACCTATCCATTCTGAAGGAAATCAGCCCTGAGTGCTCACTAGAAGGACAGAACGTGAAGCTGAGGCTCCAATACTTTGGCCACCTCATGAGAAGATAAGACTCCCTGGAGAAGACCCTGATGCTGGGAAAGATGGAGGGCACAAGGAGAAGGGGACGGCAGAGGACGAGATGGTTGGATAGTGTTTTCGAGGTTACCAGCATGAGTTTGACCAAACTGCGGGAGGCAGTGGAGGACAGAGGTGCCTGGCGTTCTCTGGTCCATGGGGTCACGAAGAGTCGGACACGACTAAACGACTAAACAACAACAAAACATAGCTGAGTGTCAGAATGAAGGATTCCAGCAATTTTAATTTGGGGGTGGGGGTAGCGTGCCCCAGTGAGAATCAACACTGCTATGGATGGTAAAAGCTTAATGCTGCAGCTGCTGTTAAACAGCCGACCTATTGCGCGAGGAACACAAAAGCCAGACAGCCAACCAAGGTACCACGCACACTGCCTTGCCGCCATAATTGAGGGGGTTGGTGCCATGCGACTTGCAAGGTACCCTCAGTCTAAGAGTAGCACTTCAGAGTTTCTTAATGACTTCTAAAGAGCCCCCCCCCCCATCATGTTTATTTATTTATATGAAAAGGATCTAGTTCCCACTCTTATTCTCTATGGGTCATGAGAACAGTGCACAGTGGCTCCTTGGGTTAAGTACTTAATTGGTTCCGGAGGTCCGTTCTTAACCTGAAACTGTTCTTAACCTGAAGCACCACTTTAGCTAATGGGGCCTCCTGCTGCCACTGTACCGCTGCTGCACGATTTCTGTTGTCATCCTGCAGCAAAGTTCTTAACCCGAGGTACTATTTCCGGGTTAGCGGAGTCTGTAACCTGAAGCGTATGTAACCTGAAGCGTATGTAACCCGAGGTACCACTGTACAAGTAAAAGAAAACCAAGGCACGATAGACAACATAAGCTGAAAACACAGGCACCAATAAAGCGAGACAGGCTCCAAAAAAAATAAAAGAATTTTCACTGCCCTAAACACAAGCAGGGAGAGAGCCATAAAAATATCCTGCAGGAGGGATCTCCAGAGTCAAAGGGCCACTGCAGAAAAGGTCCTATTCTGTATTGTCACCTTACAAGTACCTGCAGAGGCAGTGAGAAGGGCTTCTGTGGAAGATCTTAGTTCTCTGGCAGGGTCATAAAGAGAAAAGCAGTCCTTCAAATAACCTGGCCCAAGCCATTATGGGCTTTATATATCAAAAGCAGCACTTTGCATTGCACTGGGACGGAGTAGGTTATCAGTGCTGTCAATACACATTTTGGGTAGGGTGGGGTACCAGGAGTCCTAAATCTGTCTTTTAAATTCCAGCAACTTCTAAAGTGTGCTTTTGCTGGGTGTCGTTCTGCTTCACTTCTTTTGATGAAAGCTGTGGCAAGCTGAAGCTAGATTAATCGCATGTGTAGACGCTTCCCTCCAGAAAGCCCTAGGGAAATAGATTTCATACAGCCGCTTGTCTTTAATTAAGGCTTCCGAGTGCAGATTCTACACCAGCCATTCATTACAGCACATGTTCAGCTCTTTCAAGTGATCTCCTTACAGATTACAGACTTTCCAGAGGACTGGCAGATTCAATAAGGCAATACGCAGCCAGTTCTAATGCAATGAAAATGGCACTTAGCTCAAAGAGGCTGAATAACTGTTCTTGGGATCAATCTCTTTTTGGTGGTTCGTTACAGCTGAACTTCCGACTCCCTGATTCTTTGATCAGATGTAGACAACATATACCATAAATGGTCATTAAAGCCTAAGGGCTTCTGCATATGTTGTATGTATGTTATTTTCCAGCCCAAAGCAATTGCTGCATTTACATTTTGGACACTGCAAACAGTGAATGCAATCCAGAAAGCACGGATGGCGGTGGCGGGGGGAATTATTTGTAGTTTTTTGTACAAGGGGCCCCCATTCATTTCAGCAGAATCTAAGCAGCTGTTTAAGTCCTACTAAATTTGGTAGAATTCAGAGCCCCTTCAAAGGCTACTAAAGCCAGTTCTTAAGTGCGTATAACTCCACAATAGCAATAGTAATGAGGTTTCCAGCAATCCTGTTTGCTTAATGTGCCGAGAAATGAATAAGCCTTTTAGCAGAACATGAAACCCTTTCACGGTGGAAGGAAACAAACCAGGAAGTCTTCTATCATTTATTCTTTTATTTTATAAAATTTATACGCCTCTTGATTGGTTGTTGTTTTTTAATTAAAAAAAACAACAACCCTTCAAAGTGGCTTACAAAAGATAGAAAGGTAAAAGCAAGAAAAATCCATAACCATACTTTTAAACATATAAAAGTCAAAATACTAAAACAGATTAAAATTGCAGTCCCTAAACTTTCTAAGCATCTGGGTAGGCTTGTCTGGACAAGAATGATTAGTTATGGTTTCCTTGTTTTGTCCAAACTGAGAAACCATGGTTAAACCAGCATATTAAACGACTTATTCACGACTTATTTGGAAGCTGTTAAATTATAGTTTCCTGATTTAGATGAAATGAGAAACTATTGTTAATGGAAGACTTCCTAGTTTGCTAGCATAAGGGGAGAAACTACGGCTGCATTCATACTATACATTCCCCCAAAGACTCCTGGGAAATATAGTTTACTGCTCACAGAGCTACAGTGCCCTTAACAAACTACATCTTTGGTGAATGTCGTATGCTTTAGATGCATAGTGTATATGCAGCCTATGAGGCTGTGTGTGTCTCCAAAAGGCTCATTCATATCTTGCCTTATATTAAACAGGCAGGCAGATAAGATCATCCAAATATAGTCCGTGTCAGAGCAGAGACTAATGGAAATGGTGGTCTTTCTAATAAATTAAAGCCATTACAACAGATAGATAGATATAGATGATAGATAGATAGATGATAGATAGATAGATAGATAGATAGATAGATAGATAGATGATAGATAGATAGATAGATGATAGATAGATAGATAGATAGATATAGATAGATAGATAGATAGATAGATAGATGATAGATAGATAGATAGATAGATAGATAGATAGATAGATAGATAGATAGATGATAGATAGATAGAGATAGATAGACAGACAGAGAGAGAGAGGGAGGAGAGGGAGACAAGCTAACAGCACCCATGTTTAATTTTCATGTATATCACTACTCATCTAAGTCAGAATGCCATAGAAAGAGTTATCCTATTACATTCATGATCAGTTTCACCCAGTGAGCCGAGCTGAGATTTGCATTCTGGTTTCCCTAGTCCAGCAGTCTTTGCAATGCACCATAAGCCTGAATAGGGGCTGGCTATACTAGAGAAAAAGTGGAACAATGAAGACAATCTCATCCATAATGTCCCCATATTATGGGAAGTCATGTTGATTCCTAGGCTCCCAGCAAACCCCTCCTGTTGCTATTTTATTCTGAATCACTTTAGAAGCATCTTTATGGAGCCTGCATTATATCATATGTCTTGTCACTGCATATATTGCAAAGAAAATAAGCCACAAATTATGTGCATGGGCACTGTACTATGTATTCTGGACCCAGGAAATTCTACCATGCAAAGCAGATAAATAAGATAAGGTATAACCCCTGTTATGGGAAGGAGGGGTAACAATATCAACACAGATTGAAAAGACTTTGGGGTCCTTATATCTCGAAGGTGGAAGTTAACAGGAGTGACTCTGCATAAGACAAGAATCTTTGAACCAAACAACTTGTAGGCATCTTCTGCTATAGTGACATCCCATCCATATCCATAACTTTGAAGGGAGGGAAGTTAACTAAGAAAGCACATGCAGCATTTTTGCCCCCAAATTGCTATTTGAGAGGCTAAATCAATCACTATGCCTAATCACCACTACATGACTCCCAGAAGAAAACAATCTTGGCTGGGATGTCAAATAATTCCACTCTTAATTATCAGCCAGAGGCCAATGTATAAATATAGGGTAAGACAGTGTATTTGACTGCATTTCAGAAAGCCACCAAGAAGGGGGAGGCATGCCCAATATTTTGATGTGTGTTGCACTCTCCCAGGGCAATCTTTTAAAATTAGAGGTTGTTCGTACTGCAGCCTTTCATTCCCCCCAAATACATAAACAGTGGGTAATGAACTGCCTTTCTTTCTTTTCTTTTCTTTTAAAAAATACCTAACTCAATTACAAGGGCAATTTCCAAAGCATCAAAGACAATCCCTTTGAACTCTCCTGCAACTTGCATATACGCTTGTCATTGTTGACGTCTTCTCCATGACAATCATTGCATAGGTTCAAAATCTTACAAGGAATCTGTTATGAATTTGCAACGAGAACTTAAAGCAGAGCTGCATTTCTCACCCCTCTTTGAGCCATGCAGTGACATGTCATATTGCACATGGAGAAAAGGTGTATGAATGAACACCAAACACCTCAGATCAGGGGTCAGCAAACTTTTTCAGCTGTGGGCCGGTAAACCGTCCCTCAGACCATGGGGTGGGCCGGACTATATTTTGAAAGGGGAAAAAATGAAAGAATTCCTATGCCCCACAAATAACCCAGAGATGCAAATTTAAATAAAAGCACACATTCTACTTGTGTAAAAACACTCTGATTCCTGGACCGTCCACAGGCCGGATTGAGAAGGCAATTGGGCCGCATCCAGCCCCCGGGTTTAAAGCTGCCTACCCCTGCCTCAGATCCTCACAATAGACTTACAAACTGCAGGCTGTTTAATAGAAACCTGCCATCACTAGGACTGCTTGAGCCAATCACATGAATTTATTTTGGATTCTATATATTAATATATTATAAAAATGGACTTTTATCTGATAGGGTAACTGAGATCCCCAGTTCAACTGTTCACTTTTAGCAGGGGAGCAAAAGAGGTGACCCTAGCATGCTCCACTACTACCATGTACTGGAGAGCCAGTATGGTGTAGTGGGTAAGAGTGGTAGACTCGTAATCTGGGGAACCGGGTTCGCGTCTCTACTCCTCCACATGCAGCTGCTGGGTGACCTTGGGCCAGTCACACTTCTCTGAAGTCTCTCAGCCCCACTCACCTCACAGAGTGTTTGTTGTGGGGGAGGAAGGGAAAGGAGAATGTTAGCCACTTTGAGACTCCTTAAGGGGAGTGAAAGGCGGGATATCAAATCCAAACTCTTCTTCATGTGTACAGCCCAAGGAGCCAAGTAACCAGAGAACAGACCAATAATATTGCAGTTGGGGCTCAGCAGCAGAGAGGAAATGGCAATTAAAGAATATGCTATAGCACAGGGAATTTCTGAAGTCGCTGTCTTCTTCATAGTAAAATCAAAAGTAATTTACCTTTTCACCCAGAAGAAGCAACCATTTTTCAGGTTTCCCCCCACTGCTGTAATAATAATAATAATAACAATAATAATAATTTATTCCTTATACCCCACCCACCTGGCTGGATTTCCCCAGCCATTCTGCACGAGTCCCAACAGGAGATTAAAAATACATTAAAACATCAGTCATTAAAAAAAACTTCCCTAAACAGGGCTGCCTTTAGATGTCTTCCAAATGTCAGATAGTTGTTTATTCCTTTGACATCTAGTGGGAGGGCATTCCACAGGGCGGGTGCCACCACCGAGAAGGCCCTCTGCCTGGTTCCCTGTAACTTTGCTTCTCGCAGTGAGGGAACTACCAGAAGGCCCTCAGCGCTGGACCTCAGTGTCCAGGCAGAACGATGGGGTGGAGATGCTCCTTCAGGTATACTGAAGTTATTTCTATTTAAGCTAGTATTTCAAAATGTCAAGTGCTTTCTTATAAGGCCCTTGCGCAGAAGCACAACTTGGGTCCACTTAACTCAGTGTTGTCTACACCAGTGGTAGTCAACATGGCCAGAAGTCGCTGGAACCCGACTCCCATATTCCCTGACCACTCACCATGCTGGCTGGGACTGGTGGGAGTTAAGAATCCAAAACCACGCTGAAAACCACTGTCTGGCTACAGGTGTTCAATTCCTTCATACTGTTGGCATCCGTCTGTCTTGAGAGAAAGTGAAGTGCGCCTCCAGGGGTGAAGTCAAATTGCTACGTTAGCAGCACTGAAGTGAGTTCCCTGGCAAGGAGCTAGCCTGGGCTGTATGTATGGAGGTCCTGGACTGCCCAATTGACAAGACACACACACCCGGCGTTACTGATATGGTCCAAAGGAAAGCAGAACAATATGTTTGGCACCGGCTTGGCTGAAGGAGTTGCCAGAAGGAGGTTACAGGCACCATCCAACCATTTTAGGGACTCCATTCCGGGTTACCTTAATGTCTCTTTCCTCCTCTAGCCCCCCATCATTATCCTGTTTCTTTCATTCAGAACCTATAAATAGCGTTTGTGCACCATGAATAACGATGTTGTAATTTAATGGAAGTGACATGAAGCACTGGGGTGCTGAACTGGGCATCTGGTCCATCAAGAACATTTGGAAGGCTTATAAGGTACGCTGCATTCAATAATGTTTATGTACAAAGCCCTCTCAAAATCCACCACACCAGCACTTCTGGTGCGCTAGAGAAACCAGACATGTCAGAACAATTGTTTTAACAAGCTTCCCCCTTCCAAGGTTGATTTCATATGCGACTAGCATGCAGCCTGAACTTCAATCAGTATCTTGCCATCTGAAATTTTGAAATAAACGCAACCCAAAGATGTCCAGGTCTCAGAGCACACAACATAAAAGTGGGAGACCACAGTGATGATTACATAAAATTATATTTATACCCTTGACTTATAACTGTGTCACTTAAAATCTTCAGGAATGGAAGATGCCTTCTAAAAATGCTTTCTGCCAAGTCAACAAGTTGTTTTTCTCTCAGTCTTATGAGCAGGGGGCAGCAAGGTTTACCTCGCCTGGGATGGTTCACTCCCACGGAGATCGCTCCATGGGCTGGATCGTGTCTGTGCAGACGCGATTTTCGGCGTCTGCACATACATAATTTCCAGCGTCTGCGCATGAACAGACGCAATTTACAGCACTGCAGAAGTGAGTCCCCACTCCATGCTGTGCTGGTTTAGCGCAGCGGGAGGGGACTCGCCGAGCAGGGGGCTCGGTTTGGAGGTGGCTTGTGGGCCATTTAAACGACCCCCATGGGCTGCTTGTGGTCCACGGGCCGCAGGTTGCCAACCCCTGCTTATGAGTGTCTCCCCCCTTTTAAAATACTTATTAGGGGAGGAAGCAAGGTTTTCCCCAGCGCAATTTTTTAAAAATAGCATCTTGTAAGGTAGCCTGGTGCTCTTTTGCCCTAGCCTTGTGGTTTTTAAGCATTCTGTCTTTAGGAAATAGTTTTAACATTTGCTTATTGATAGAGTAACCCCTGAACTTTTTCGTATGGGATCCCTACATGGTGCAAAAGACTCTGGGGTTTTTCAGAAGCACATTAGGGCTTCATCATTGCTCTCTCTGAATGAAACCCTATGGCAAGAGCGGCAGCATTTCTTCCATTGCAGGGGAAGGTCAGCAGGAATTCCCCAAAACACAAGAAAACGACTGCCCTACCACATCAAAAGGCAACAGGTGACTGGTCTTGTAAAATATACTTAAGATTGATCAGGTTATCTTAGCACCTGAGACAGAAAATCCCATAAGCAGTAAAAATTTGACAAGAAGTAGAAATGCAATAATAATGCATTAAGTAAAACTTGCTGCCCTTTCCTGACATCCAGAGCCAGTCACCTTAGTGGACATCTCACTCTGCCTAATAGTAGAGCTAGGCATAGGCAAACTCAGCCCTCCAGACGTTTTGGGACTACAATTCCCATCATCCCTGACCACTGGTCCTGTTAGCTAGGGATGATGGGAGTTGTAGTCCCAAAACATTTGGAGGGCCGAGTTTGCCTATGCCTGGGCTAGGCATACTCTGAACAATCAATTTATGGCTGTCACTGTGATCCATCTTAAACACCTGTTTGCTTCAGAATAATATAGTCATGGTTCAGGTTTACAATGAGAGAGCTGGATGAAGACAAGCAGAAGATGCATATGCTCTATTGGCATATCATAAGAACTGCTCAGTCTGCAAATAGTTTAGTCCATGAATAAATCCACATTATGACTAGTTTTGAATGAAGTTATTTTTTTGGCACTTGGGCTACGATTCTGCGCATTGAATTTAATGGATTTATCCCTCAACAATAAGCACAGCACAAGGCCATATGAATGATTTAATTTGCAGGTGTAGGTGAGCAATCCTTTTATAGAAAGTGCTGGTTTATTTATTGTTTAGACTACTCAAAATACAATTCCAGTCATGGTGAATAACTGAGCTGAATAGCTAAGAACTTCACATTCTACCCATATCTAAATGCAATAAAGTTCTCTTTTATTAACACTGCGAATACAATATACAATACTGTTTCCATTTTTTAATATACAGACCTCATATCATGAATATAAGCTCCCCTTCCACCTCAGTCCCACCCATACTAGCAAGTTAAGCATGGGGTAAGACCTCAAACACTCATGAAAAATGAATTTTTATCCAGCCAGAAATCAATAAACGTGAGTCGCTCTGACTCTCCTCACATCATATTTTAAAGGAGTACAAGCCAGGGAGATGCTGATCTTCACAGTGGGGTCACCACAAAACAAAATGCTGCACAGCCCTTGTAATTTATTTGCTGTTTCCTGACATACTTTATAAACTCATTATTCTCCACCCCCTGCCCTATACTGATAAAAGGAAATAAACCAGAGATATCAAGTCTAAAATCACAACCAGATGGGCAAGGGGCAATGAGAAGAGATATGTAGCTAATTGTGTACCGATAGTGCTGCTCTTTTCGGATACAGTCCACAATGCCATCCGCAGTTGTGGCAAATGGAGGATAGACGTGAAAGCCACACACACACAAAAGGCCAGGAAGGCAAAGATGCACACATTGGCTCCACTTTCTGACACCTTCCATGAGCCGTTTGAACATGTGCCACTGAAATTTTACCAGAAGCTTCGAGTTTGGTTTATATTAAGTGGATTTGCCAATGACTGGGATGCAACGGTGCCAATGACCGCTCCCCGCTTAAAACGGGGGGTGCCCTTTGTGTGGACGTGTGCAGTCCCTAGATCTGGAGCGGCTCCAACAGCACAGGCTTGGCTTTGCCTTCCCTCAGGTGGGATACCTGGAGGTCTCCGCCTACCTCAGTCAGTTGTCCAATCCCACCTGGGGGAAGAGTTGCCAAGGAGACCAGGCCAGGTAGGGGAGGGATTACCTGCCCACACAAATAAGGGAGGATCTTACCTGGGAATTCTCACTTGGCTCCAGAGCTTCTCCCACCCTACCCACCCTCAGTCAATGTCTTATTTTGCAGGTTAATTTTTCCTCACAGGTTTTGCAGGTTAACTTTTCTTCACAGGTATGCGGGCGCTGCTACGTTAAGGTCGCTGTTAAAGGGCCGGAAATGAATTTCCCTGCATTGGCAGGTTTTGCCTTTCCCGTAGCAAAACGTCACAACTTTGGCAGTATCAGGCCTTGGGCGGAATCCTTTTGTCCATCTTCCTCTTTGCGGCGGCGATACCAGGGTTCCCCGTTAAAGGGGTTTTCTGAAGGGAGGCTTTGACCGTACGCCAAAAGGTCGTCATTGCTCTCCCCTGCGACGGCAGCGTTACGGGGGCGGCTATCTCTGCTTGAACATATGTTCTCCAGAGCCGGCCCATCCCCCCCCCACACTGGATAACCCTGATGCTCCCTAGGTCCCCGGCTGGGGACTGGGGAGGGAGAACGCCCAATGCCTGAGCCAAGGTCTACCCACATTTGAAATTTAATAAAGTTGTGGCCAATTTAATCCCATAGCACGTTGTCTTGAGTCGTTATTCCACATGACGGGGGGACCGTGCGGGATCTGGGGACTCCGCCTGTCCACGCAAAAGAGAACAAGCAAAAGCAACACTGTAGAGAAAAGCCATTCAAAGTGTTCTTTGTTATTTAAATCAAACATATTCTATTACGACATAAACGGCTCGCTCTGGATTCCCTCCCGCTGTTTTCCCCACATGGAGGGCCAATTTCTTATTGAGTGAATAAGCCCTCAATTTTATTTAGAAAGGAAATCAGAGGCACTCCTAGCCATGGTTTATCACTCTGGTAAGGGGGGAAGGCTTCTTAAAGGAAATCTAGCAGAGACTTAAAGAAAATGCATATGTGCTATCACACATGCTTTTCCCATTTCCTGATTAGGAGAAACTAAACAAGTGGTGGGCATGTGGATTTCAGGTTGAAGCTCAAACAAATTAGGAAAACGCACATTCCCTAGGTGTCTGGAAGCTCACTTTATTTATCTTCCTGCTGCTGATGCCCTGGGCTGATTAATTTTTTTAAAAAAAATCCCATTTACTCTAACAAATGCTAGCTAAAGAACATGGCTGGGAAATGTTTTAAAAATCTCACACAGTCTCCATACTGCAAGTTCAGGCATTGCCAAATCTCTTCAGAACAGAACTGAAACTCTCTTATAATATTTTAGTAGTAATGTTAAAAAACCAAATCTGAGATGCCACAAACGCAGATATGTGTTTGAATCCAGAGTCCCTTTATATAGTATATATAAAAGGCAGCGCTACATGACATGCTAGCAATGTTGCTGTCTTCTTTTCACACATAACTTGGAGCCGGGAAATATATTGAAACCACTTTATCAGGCATAGGCAAACTTGGCCCTCCAGATGTTTTGGGACTACAACTCCCATCATCATTTGGGGTGACCTTCTTCCAGTTTGTTACTGCTGGAGACAGCGAGAGGGGGGAGGCCAGCATGGTGCAAATGTGGCAGCAGGAGCAAAAGATTAGCTCCGCCAGCGTGTTTGTGCTACACCAACTTTACCATCCCTTGCCTCTCCCTCTCTATGCAGCAGCAACTCAGCCAGAAGGAAGTTAGGTGAGCGGCACATTTCTACCACACCGTCCAGTACTGACCAGAAGCCCGATATCCTCAGCAGTCAGAAACTAATTACAGTAAAAGAGCTGATTATATTGGAAGCTACCTAAAGGGTGGGTTTTAGGGCCTGATTTTATCACAAGGCTAAGTTCTGCACTTAGCAGCGGGTTGATGAAATTAGCAAAGTATGTGCAAATTTATTTGAACTGGAGCAGTTCCAGAGAAGACTCAAGACTAACAGCACAATTCTATGCATGTTTATTCAGAAGCAAGCCCAAATGTGTTCAATGAGGTTTTTTCCAGGTACAGTGGTACCTCGGGTTAAGTACTTAATTCGTTCCAGAGGTCCATACTTAACCTGAAACTGTTCTTAACCTGAAGCACCACTTTAGCTAATGGGGCCTCCTGCTGCCGCTGCGCCACCAGAGCACGATTTCTGTTCTCATCCTGAAGCAAAGTTCTTCACCTGAAGCACTATTTCTGGGTTAGCGGAGTCTGTAACCTGAAGTGTGTGTAACCCAAGGTACCACTATAAAAGTGCACAGGGTACGGAATCGAAGGAACGCACAACAATGATGCAGCACACTTGAGAGCATGCTCAGAATGGAAGGTGAGAAGGGGAACAGCATCAAATTTTGTCCTCACTCAAGGTGCAGTATTATCAAAGTCTGCCCTGGTGCAGCTATAGAAATCATAGAATTGCAGAGCTAGAAGGGACCACAGGGGTAATCTAGTCCAACCCCCTGAAATGAAGGAATCTTTCACTCAATGTGAGGCTCATACCCATGACAATGGGATTAAAAGTCTCATCCTCCACTGATTGAACTATCCCAGCTCGGCATGCTTTTCAAACCTCTCTTTAGAAGGGCATACAAAACTGCCAACTGCCCAAAAAGGATTTTTATTTTTTTTTAAACCATGTTTAAGGGATGTGGAGGGCAAAAGGAGAGGAGAAAAACAATCTGGGATGTTACAGTCACATTAGTTTATATATTAATCCAAACATCTTTTTTTTCCACTTGCTTTTAGAAGAATGAACTTTCCCTAAAATGCAGCAATTCAGGGTGAGCTATACCATCTGTCTTTGTTCCAGTGACCCGTTCACAACCATAAGTCAGGAATGTCTTTAAAACACAGTCATCTGAATCTGATAAGAAAACTAAGTACTGATTTTTTGAACTTCTACATGTAGCTTTGGCTGATTTATGTCTCGGAGCTAAAACCCACAATTCTTGTCTCAAATCAGGACTGGGAGTTCAGGTTAATTCCTCACCCATCACCCTTTGCATGCTAGCTACTGCCCCTCCCTTTTTAAATTGTGTGAGCTGTACGTTTACAGAGACTGGAATTTAAAAAGTAACAACAAAACAGTGTTGGCCCTCGGCCCTCCAGATGTCTTGAGACTACAATTCACATCATCCCTGACCACTGGTCCTGCTAGCTAGGGATCATGGGAGTTGTAGACCAAAAACATCTGGAGGGCCGAGGTTGAGGAAGCCTGCTGTAGGAAGTCACACTTCTCTGGCAAGTGGGAACCAAGCATATATGCCATCATGTATACACCGTAGCCGGAATTCCGTAGCCGGAATTAAGATCCCCTAGCCGGAATTAAGATTGCCAGAAGAAATATCAACAACCTCAGATATGCAGATGACACAACCTTGATGGCAGAAAGTGAGGAGGAATTAAAGAACCTTTTATTGAGGGTGAAAGAGGAGAGCGCAAAATATGGTCTGAAGCTCAACATCAAAAAAACGAAGATCATGGCCACTGGTCCCATCACCTCCTGGCAAATAGAAGGGGAAGAAATGGAGGCAGTGAGAGATTTTACTTTCTTGGGCTCCATGATCACTGCAGATGGTGACAGCAGTCAATAAATTAAAAGACGCCTGCTCCTTGGGAGAAAGGCGATGGCAAACCTAGACAGCATCTTAAAAAGCAGAGACATCACCTTGCCAACAAAGGTCCATATAGTTAGAGCTATGGTTTTCCCAGTAGTGATGTATGGAAGTAAGAGCTGGACCATAAAGAAGGTTGATTGCCGAAGAATTGATGCTTTTGACTTCTGATGCTGGAGGAGACTCTTGAGAGTCCCATGGACTGCAAGAAGATCAAACCTCTCCATTCTTAAGGAAATCAGCCCTGAGTGCTCCCTGGAAGGACAGATCCTGAAGCTGAGGCTCCAATACTTTGGCCACCTCATGAGAAGAAAAGACTCCCTGGAAAAGACCCTGATGTTGGGAAAGATGGAGGGCACAAGGAGAAGGGGACGACAGAGGATTAGATGGTTGGACAGTGTTCTCAAAGCTACCAACATGAGTTTGACCAAACTGCAGGAGGCAGTGGAAGACAGGAGTGCCTGGCGTGCTCTGGTCCAGGGGGTCACGAAGAGTCGAACACAACTAAACAACAACAACAATACACCGTAGGTTGTACAATGACAGCTAATTACAGGGCCTCATGGAAAAGGATTGGGGCAGACCTTTGCCTTAGATCCTGGACAAAAGAGCATTAAACCAAATGTGACTCCATATAAATCAGTTCCCAATATTATTAAAGTTCTGGGAAATAATGGTTCCACCCTCTCTGAGCTAAATTGTGATACTAAATAAACCAGTAGCATTCCAGCGGAAAGTCTCAACGCAATGGACATCATAACAATACACACAACACAGGCAGACTTAAGTTCAGACAGATTTAGGAATTCAGCTGAAAGACGGATGGAAAGAACCTCCCACCCATCCAGCAACTGCAAGCTGAATTAAGATTTCAAAACAACACAGCTCTTCCAGGTAATCAAATCGGACAGTGGAAAAAATCATCATCCAGTGAATAGTAAAAGTTTTGGAACAACCCTATTACAACAAGATGTGAATACATGTCTCAGCCCAGTGACGCAAGTGGAATTGATTTGTAAGATGGATAAAGTGCACGGCATGGGGGCTGAGATAAAATGCTGTGTGCATATTACTGAATTGATTAGGTCACGGATAACACTATTAATTCTAATTAGTGAAAAGCCCTGGTGTTGGCAGGCAGTGCATATACCCAGTCTGGCACCCTCAAACTCCTATCAGACCCAGGCAGCATGGTCAGTGGAAAGGGCTGGTGGGAACTGTGGTACAAAACAGCCAGGAGCATCAGGTTGGGGAAGACTGGTGAATGATGTAGCTACGCTGGTTGTTGCTCAGCTATGTGTACACACATTCATTTCTGATCTTTTGCTATCAGACCCAGGCAGCATGGTCAGTGGAAAGGGCTGGTGGGAACTGTGGTACAAAACAGCCAGGAGCATCAGGTTGGGGAAGACTGGTGAATGATGTAGCTACGCTGGTTGTTGCTCAGCTATGTGTACACACATTCATTTCTGATCTTTTGCTTCTCGGTCTGTTAAGTACAGTGGTACCTCGGGTTACAGACGCTTCAGGTTACAAACGCTTCAGGTTACAGACTCTGCTAACCCAGAAATAGTACCTCGGGTTAAGAACTTTGCTTCAGGATGAGAAGAGAAATTTCACAGCAGCGGAGGCCCCTTTAGCTAAAGTGGTACCTCAGGTTAAGAACAGTTTCAGGTTAAGAACAGACCTCCAGAACAAATTACCGTATTTTTCACTCTATAGGACACACTTTCCCCCTCCAAAAATTAAGGGGAAATGTGTGTGTGTGTCCTATGGAGCGAATGCAGGCTCTCCTTGGCTTCAGCGATAGCAACGCAAAGCCTCCGAAGCGCAGAGGGAGAGTTCCCCCTACGCTCCGGAGGCTTCGCATTGCTTTCGCTGAAGCTGCCTGAAGCCCCCAGAGCGCAAACTCCCGCTGCGCTCCGGGAGCTTCAGGCAGATATCCGCAAGCCTTCGGAGCGCAGCAGGAGTTCCCGCTACACTCCAAAGTCTTGCAGATAGCCATCTGAAGCTGGAGAGCGAGAGGGGTCGGTGCACACTGATCCCTCTTGCTCTCCAGGCTTCGCTTCGCTGGAGAGGCGCTGCACAGTATTCCCTCTCTGCACAGCGCCCCTTCAGTGAAGCAGGAGGAGAAATGGAAGGGGCTCCATTTCTCCTGCTGCTTCGCTGAAGGGGCGCTGAGCAGAGAGGGGGAGAATTTTTTTCCCCTGTTCTCCCCCTCCTATGGTCCACTGCGTCCTATAGAGTGAAAAATACGGTAAGTTCTTAACCCGAGGTACCACTGTATACAAAGCCCATTGGCGGCTAGGCAGGCAACGGGTCTGAGATGAGAGTAGGGATTGGTTTGATGGCTGCCAATGTTACAAATGCACTGATGGCTTTTCTAAAACTGAACTGTTCTCCTCTATATTCCTCGGGGTAGTGGGGCACTGGGGAAAGGTCTCTCCCGGGCAAAAGTTTCCCAAGAATGCTACTTTGCCATCTGCCTGGGTTTCGAAGTTTGTTCTAGAGAATGCTTGTCTGGGAAGGAAGTGGTTGTAACTACAGCACCTTTGGTCTATTCCAAAATACAGTTTGCTTTATTGAGCTCATTTTAAAGCTAGGGCCTGAACATTCTAGGAAAAAAATAATGACGAGAATGTGTCTGCAATTGACATGTGAATGTTGTTAATTACATGGAAATGATCATACGCCCAAGCCAAGCCGAAATAAACATGTGATACATTTCCTCTTGAATGAGTCGGGCTTATATGGTTGCGTCTGTACAATTTGTGGTCTTCCAAGCTGAATGCAGCCCGTCAGGCGGTCATTATGGTTTACCAGTCACTCTGACAACACACAACACCATGTTGTTTTGCACTGACAGGCAGGCAGCAAAAAGCAGGAGGCTGCCTTGATGGACAGCAGTAGGACAGAGGGCATTTTGGCTGAAGACTTATCCAAGTGCTATGCCTAATGTCATAATGCAAGAAATTTTAGTTATCATGCTAGGTGTGAACTTGGTTTATGTGAACCTGGGTTAAAATCCCCACTTGACCACAGCACTCAAGTAGGGAATCTTGGGCAAATCACTGTTGTTTCAACTGAACCTATTTCACACACGGTTGTTGTGAAAAACCCTGTGGGTGCGGTTCAAGTTCCTTGGATACATGCAAAAGTGCAAAATAAGCCAACGTTTTGTTTCACTACAAAAGAGCGATAGACAGGGCAAAAAGAAAAGGAAAACACACACACAAAAAGTCAGGCACCTTAACATTCATCAAGTTTTTACAAATTAATTGAGCTTTGCCTACATCAATCTGCTGTGTAACCACCCTACAGAATTAGGAGCATCAATAGGAGCAGAATGATTGAGTTCCTAAGACACAGTGATTAAAAATGCTGTTGCTTTCTTAAGCATTTAAGTGATAGTGTTACAATAAATCCCACTTAAACGTCATAATGAAACCTCAAAGCTTTGTCTAATGGATGCCTGGGAGGGTCTCACCTGTGACACAGTGCTGAGCAATTACCAATTCTGAATCAGTTAAATATTCACCACTGTGCAATCCTTGTTAAAAGAACCTGAAAGCATCCCTGCACTGCAGCAACAGGAGGTACCAACAGTGGTGTAGAAAACTGTCAGCAAAGCAGACATGCTATACCTTTGAAATCCCTCAAGGGTCATGCTTTTCAACAGCAGTTTTCCCCCCATTGCAACTTTGGAAACAATTTAATCAGTCATGCCCTTCTGTAGATCACTGTTGGCATCTGTCTGTCTCGCGAGTGAAGTCAAACCACTGCATTAGCAGGAACCTCCCTGGGGCCCAAGCCTGGGCAGTGTGTATGAAGGTCCTAGGCTGCCCAGGTGACAAGATCCCCTAATCTTAGCCTCGCTGATGTGGTCCAAAGGAAAGCAGAACAATATGTTCAGCACCAGCTTGGCTGCAGGAGTTGCATACAAGGCACCATCCAACTGTCTTAGGGGTTCCACTCTAGATTTGTATATGCTTTACTCCCGAGCCTTTTCTTCTCCTGAAGATATCCAACAAGGCAGCGGAGGCTTAGGATCAGAGTTTTCCTTGTCCTAGATGGACTCCCTTCCCAGGTTGATGAGCCCCATCTGCCCTCTACAGCATTCTTAAACTGTTGGACTCAGTATTGGCCTTGTCCGCTCAACCCACCAGAGCCTGTCTTCACATGCAGGGGAAGTCTCTAATTCACCAAGGCTTTGAAGCCCATTGGCTACCCTCACCTGGTTTAGCCTGTGGCTCCCAGAAGCTGTCAGCATGTGACAGCAGCCACACAGCCTTTTTGTATATAAGCAGTGAACATGTCAGGAGAACATATTTATATAATATCAAGACTATGATTCAAGTGCTGGAGTTTCTGGAGGTATCTGAGTAGCAAGTCCTTGTTTAGAGGGAGCGTCTGTTCCAATCTCTAGAGGAGAGTCTGACTATGACTGAAATGTGCCAACTTTCCCAAGAGGAGCTCCCCATGTGACCATGAAGTCTTGAGTGTGACTTCCATAAGACTTTGACACTGAGCGTCTAAAATTATCTAATTGCATCACTGACAGGATATGCTAAATTCCCTGACTGAAACCGCCAGGTTCAACCATTTCAATAAAGGCCAGCTTCCTGTCTGGAAAGAAACCAAGTCCCAAGAGCAAGGGAACAATACGCAGGCAGGCGAGAGAAAGTGTGCGCTATAACTTGCAAGATAGCAAAGATGGAACTGGCACTGGCTATTATTCTTATTGTCAAAAACTTGAGAAAACAGCAACAGGAGGAGAGCGATGATTGCATATAGTGTACAACTGTAGTGGCAAGGTTTTGTTATGTTGTGGAAGAAATTGTCTATTCCTACTATTATCAGAATGAGGAGAGACAATGAATAAATATATCACAAAGGCTATGCCTTTAAATAACAAAGAACTGGAAGTCTTTTATTCATCATTGACCTAAGAAGGCTCTTTCTTCATTGGACACAAATCATTTGATATTACTATTATATCATTCGCTCTGGGTTGTATTTGACTAAAACCCTAAATAAGGCCCTGTATATCTGAAGGAGCGTTTCCACCCTGTCATTCAGCCCAGATGCTGAGGTCCAGCTCCAAGAGCCTTCTGGTGGTTCCCTCAATGTGAGATGTGAGGTTATAAGGAACCAGGCAGAGGGCCTTCTCGGTAGTGGTGCCCTCCCATCAGATGTCAAGGAGAGAAGTAACTATACAACCTCTAGAAGACATCTGAAGGCAGCCCTTTATAGGGAGGTTTTTAATGTTTAATGTTTGATTATGTTTTTATATATTCTGGAAGCCGCCCAGAGTGCCCAGACAGATGGGTGGGTTACAAATAATAAAACAAGGCTGTAAGAGTGATCAATAGTCAACTGGCTCAGTCTAGTGACAGTCTTTGGGAAATCTCTAGTTCTGGCTGGGAAATGACATGCTCACTCCCAAACCCTTTTAAAGAATGTAACATGCAAACAATTCCTTAAGCCACA
This sequence comes from Podarcis gaigeae, assembly GCF_964106915.1. Lineage (NCBI taxonomy): Eukaryota > Metazoa > Chordata > Lepidosauria > Squamata > Lacertidae > Podarcis > Podarcis gaigeae. The sequence goes on along the minus strand of NC_139688.1, from coordinate 53,292,163 downwards.
CTGTCTGGTACCATGTGCATTGCTGGAGCATTTGAATGTTGTTTTAACATGGTTAATATTTATAATTTTTGCAACAAGAGCCTGGCCACTTCCCACCCCCTATGGATAAAAGGAAAGACTCGACTCTGAATTCCACTGCCAAGACAATCATATTTCATGCCTGTAAAGTCAACAGAATGCTCTGCTGTCATTATACAAAATAGCCGGATGTGATTCTTTATTTCCCTTTCTCAGGCATACTTATCTTTTGCCAAGAAGCCAACAACTAACCTGGGATTTATTTATACTTCAAAATCTTCATAGAGGACACAAAACACAACACACACTAGTTTAAAAAGAAATCACTCCAGAACATGCCAAAGCAATTTTTCTTACTAACTTATCAGATCTCACAAGTTACACTGGCTAAGCTAAGGCCAAAAGACTTCCAAAGAGAGTTTTGTTAGAAGGCAATATTTCCTTGAGTCATTAAGTGAATAAACACCCATAGAGGATTCTGCAGGGGTAAAACACTGCTGGAAGTGCTGCCTTCAAATCTTTAATGATCCTTCTTGCTTAACATTCTGAAAGCCAATTAAATCCTCCATATCTCAAGTTTCACATAGTTTGCATCTGTATCTTATATCGCCCCATGACTCCCCCAAGTTCAGAGACCCAACAATGCTTCCTTACTGAGCCAGCAATGGGTAGCCATTTCCTCTGTTTTGTGCACCAGAAAAGTCTCTGTTTTGAGACTCTGTTTTGAATCTCCATTTAGCCAAAAGATGTCTTTTAGAGTTGCAGAAAAGGGAAGGCTGGGTAAAATCTTGTAGAGGTCTGATGCAGAGTTATTTGATCTCTCCAACAGTGATACTGTCAGATGCTTTTGGTCACAAGATACACGATATTGTGTTTAGCGAAGATGCAAAAAAAGGACCTTGAATATATAAAAAATTGCAAATCTGCTATTTGGTACAATCAATTTAAACAGACCACAAAAGGGCTATGTACCTGCGAGAATTAATTTTGCCCCCTGTTAAATGTGTTTTGACCCAGCTCAGATTCCAAACGATGCCAACTGAATACCTGGCTGGGAGATTGACTGCTCCCCGCCTAAAACGGGGGGCGCCCTTTGCATGGACGCGTGCAGCCCCTAGATCTGGAGCGGCTCCAACAGTATAGGCTTGGCTTTGCCTTCCCTCAGGTGGGATACCTGGAGGTCTCCGCCTACCTCAGTCAGTTGTCCAATCCCACCTGGGGGAAGCGTTGCCAAGGAGACCAGGCCAGGTAGGGGAGGGATTACCTGCCCACACAATAGAGGGAGGATCTTACCTGGGAATCCTCACTTGGCTCCAGAGCTTCTCCCACCCTACCCACCCTCAGTTAATGTCTTATTTTGCAGGTTAACTTTTCTTCACAGGTTTTGCAGGTTAGCTTTTCTTCACAGGTATGCGGGCGCTGCTACGTTAAGGTCGCTGTTAAAGGGCCGGAAAGGAATTTCCCTGCATTGGCAGGTTTCGCCTTTCCCGTAGCAAAACGTCACAACTTTGGCGGTATCAGGCCTTGGGCGAAATACTTTAGTCCACCTTCCTCTTTGCGGCGGTGATACCAGGGTTCCCCGTTGAAAGGGTTTCTGAAGGGAGGCTTTGACCGTACGCCGAAAGGTCGTCATTGCTCTCCCCTGCGGCGGCGGCATAACGGGGGAGGCTATCTCTGCTTGAACATATGTTCTCCAGAGCCGGCCCATCCCCCCACACACTGGATAACCCTGATGCTCCCTAGGTCCCCGGCTGGGGACTGGGGAGGGAGAACGCCCAATGCCTGAGCCAAGGTCTACCCACATTTGAAATTTAATAAAGTTGTGGCCAATTTAATCCCATAGCACGTTGTCTTGAGTCGTTATTCCACATGATGGGGGGGGAGACCGCGCGGGATCTGGGGACTCCGCCTGTCCACGCAAATATTAACAAATCAGCAGACCTTGCCAACTGATGCTAAGCAAAATCTTGGACCTTACATCGCAACCTTATCAGTGATGTCAATGAGGTTTACTTCCAGTATAAAATTGCAGCCTTAAGAACTGGTGGGCGCATGTGCATGTTTTCTCTACTCTCCGCATCACTTTTTTTCTTTTGTGTCTTGACTTTTGGATTTTGTAGGCTTGCAGGAAAGGGTTGCTGCATTTGTTCATTTTCATCTCATGTAAGCTGCTCTGGAAGCTTTTTTTTGCCATGGATTGGAGCACAAATGCTTTAAATAAATTAAGAAATGTTAATCCCTTAGCTGAGACTAAGAGAGCATGGCTTTCCTAAAGTCCCCTATTCATTTATGTTTTGGTGTAATTTATTTGTTCAATTGATAAACAATGCTGCAGTAACAGGAGACTTAGGGTTGCATGCAATTTAACAGGAGATACTATAAAATCATGAAATCAAAGCCACAGAGCCAGAGAACTCATTGGGTGCAGGGAAGAAATCCCTAAAATTCAGCAAAGCTATAAGAAAAAAAAATGCAAAAGCACTTTTCATGGTGCTGAAAACATATCAGAGTTGGTGGAAGGCAAACTGCTCAGAGGAGGACATTCCACATTTGAGATGCCATGATGGAGAGTGTCTTCTCACTGGTAAATAAATCTGATTTATATACATTTATCTCACCCACCTTCCAAGGAATTCATGGTTGTATGCCTGGTTCCCCCTTTCCCCATTTTATCCTCATAACATAGCCCAGTGTGGTAGGTTATACTGAAAGAAGGCGATTGGCCCAAGATAATTCAAGGAGCATTATGGCCAAGTGGGGATTTGAGCTTGGAAGACTCTGCAGTCGAAACCTGCAACCAATATATATCACAATGCCAATCTTCGTTTAAGCACATGAAGGGAATTAATTCCAAAGAGGGGTGGGAAAGAGCCTGGGAGAGGAGGCGGCGGCTCCATATTCCTTCAGCCCATGCCCAGTCTCTAAACTGTAGCCAAGGGGGCTTCCATCATTATGTCTGCCTTGGCCCCTAGCAAATTCATGGCTGAGGTGAAACTTCAACTTGAACTGGAAATTGCAACTTATTCTCCTAACTGCAGCTCTAGCTCTGCATAAAGTACTTGTGTGGCTTACCTGTGGAGGAAAACCAGGACCTACAAAAATGTGGCCCTGTGGCTTTAGCTTTCCCTGGAGCGTTTTGTTTTGGGTGGAATTGGTATCCCAGCATAAATCATATGCAAGGCCCTTGTTGTTTCATATGTGAGAGGAAACTAAAGAATTGTTTCCCGAGCAATATATATATATATATATATATATATATATATATATATATATATATATTCGAACTGCTTTGACATGGTTCATGCTGTTGCCGTATGTGTTGTAAATCCACTATCATTTTACTCCCCAAATATGGCTCAGTTTTAAGTGCAGGCTGAAACTGTTCCTGTATAAGTCATGGTGTATGCAGAGTTCTTTGGGATGCTTCCAGAGAAACATGAAGGCGCTGAGTTTTAAAGCTCATTTCAGACCATTTTGTTGCTAGTGGAGTACTGGTGTGAAGGAGATAACTGAATAGAAGAAAATAGATGCTTATCTTCTGATAAAGTAAGCTGATTATCGTAAACTTCTAAGCAGCAGATTACATGCCTAAAAGGAGTCGCAGTCAGAGAATACTTGCATGTGGCTAAAAAGTTCATCTTGATGAACTTGAACTAATTGGTTTCATAAAATTAGGGTCTGAATTCGGACCTGAACTAATTTGTTTTAGAATCTACTGGAAAACTTTGTTGTTGTTGTTGTTGTTGTTGTTGTTGTTGTTGTGGGGTGGCCTGCTACAGAATATTCCAGGTTCAATCTGTAGCCTGGCTGGAATCTTCAATGTAAGAATCCAGGTCCCACTTCGATCTTCAGTTGAAAGAAGAGGCATCTCAGTAGCTGAGCATCTGCTTTGCTTGCAGAAGGTCCTAAGTGCAGCTTCTCCCAGCATCTCCCAGTAGGGTGGCAAATTCATAGAATCATAGAACTCAGCATTAGACAGTGAGAAAAATCCAGGACAAGCTTTTTTTTCTTTTTCCTTTTTGCAAGGATGGTTGTATTCATAGCCCAAATACTGGAAAAGTCAAGGTGTCAAAATTCTCCTATCTCAGGTTGTCATTATTATTAATGTTTCCCCCTAAAGGCAGATTAGCAAAGCACATTAGAAAATAGCTCCTGCTATTTTTAAAAACTTGAGCACACTTCTTGGACTAAGGACATGTTTGTGTCTGCTCGGTAGGTCTCTTGACAAGCTAAACAGATTATTTTATTTCATTGGCTCTCAAGGCGCACGTCTGCTTTAATAAAAGGGGAAAATCATTTCCAAATAGGGTCTGAATGAGATCTGGAATCTGGGCTATATTTGAAGCATGCAGCACATTTTTAAAAATGAGGGAAAAACCTGAACTTTGGGGAATGAGGAGGGTCAGACTGCAGACTTCCAGAGCATATGCTGAAGCTTGCCGCAGCTATTACATTCACAGTATTTCAGGCTGTTCCAGAATTTGCAAGGAAATGAATTTGTTCTGGGTATCACAAAGCATAACACAGCTGCTAATGACTGAATCTGTTTCTCAGGAGGAAAGGCAGCAAGTGGTGATAGCATTTTAGGTGTCTGAAATTTTGTATCTGGTATTTTGGAGCTTGCTGGTTCCATAGTAGAGAAGAGACCCAATTGCTGTTTTGCGACACTAATCCTTCACTGGTGTTAAGAGCATGTGAGCTTTGTTCAGTTGCACACACAAAGAAAAGTATCATTGGAAACAAAAATTGCGCTTCCACATGAAGCGGCCTTTTAAGTTCATTCCCCAGATTAGTTTTTCTAGATCAACATATTGAGGAGGAACAACACAAACTGGCACAAACTCCTAACTTGTCAATGGGCAGATGATGTCTGTGCAGCTCCCCTGATCACAGACATCAGGATAAATGTTGCTCTTAAAGCTACAAAATCTTAAAATGACAAGGTTGAATGAAAACAGTTTGAGGGAAGCAGGATTCAAATGGAATGAGTCCTATAAGCTGAGGCAATGGAGTGGGCTGTTCTACCGCCAGGTGCCAAAACATGACAATTGAGAGACAGGAGGAGCCAAGCAGTATCTGGTTTCTCGGCCTATTTTACAGGATTATTGCAAGGTTTAATGAAATAATATACACGTGGCACTCTCCATTCTAGAAAGTCACTTCTTTAACACACTTTCCTTACGAACTGTGGTAAGAGCTTAGGTTGAAATACCTTGAAATACAATATGTGAATTGTTTTTGCGCCGATTCCTCAAATAAACGTTTGCATTGTTCCTGCCGCAAAACATTTCCAGATATTTAAAACTGAGTGACAAATAGTTTTGCTCTCACTGGATGGAGCACAGTATTTTTTCTATTTATAAAAAAAAAAAAGCAGACAGCATCCCAACATAGAACATACTCTTGCAAGTGCTTACAGAATGATTATTATACTTGCTTATCGGCTTAAGGAGACTAACAGAAGAGATCGTAAAGGAAAAAGAGAAATTATATGAACAAGATATGATGTGGAAACACCAAGATAAGACTGGATAGAATTATGAACTTTGTCTGGACTGATTGGGACTGATTTGGACATTAACGCAGTAAGAAGAAGATGATCTGAATCCCCCTTTGGATCTTGAAGTATGGGTTCCCCCAACAAAATTTAAAAATTTGGCTTTGTAATTTGGAATTTATGCGATGTGATTTAATTTGATGTGATTGGCCAGTTAATAAAAATTATTTTTTTTAAAAAAAAAAGAAAGTGCTTACAGAATGAATTGGATGTGTTTCAAATTGGATTGTCTCACAAATAGACAATGCATGATAATGAATAGACAACAAAAAAACATAAAAAGGAATCAATTCATCTAATTTTAAGGCCATTCTACTGTCTTTCTCTACTACTAAACTACTATTGATTCTACAAAACACAGCAATAGCTGATTAGAAGCATAGAGGATATGAGTTTGCTGTCTGATTCCCCCCGCCCACGATCATTTTAAGAGCATAGGAAAAGCTTTGCTCTGACACTCCAAGGTTGATCTAAACCAGGTGTGGTGAACATTTGGCCCTCCAGATGTTACTGAACTACAACTCCCATTAGCTCTGGCAAGCACAGCCCCTGGCCAGTGATGATGGGAGTTGAAGTTAAGCAATTCCTGGAGGGTCAGAGGCTCTCCAAACTTGATCTAAACCTTTATTCCTTTCTTTTTAAAATGTTATTTTTGTAACTTGCATGCTGGAATTGTATTTATTTTATTATTTGCCAACATTGAAACATAACATTAAACATAACATAAAAATAATGTAGTTGTACAAAACACATAACCCAAATGTATCTGTATCAATATGCTCATCTATATGGAGCTATTCTCACATGTCCAGTTGGAGGCATTAGTAGGCATCAATATCACTAATATATATTGAATTTAGACACAGATTTCCCTTAAACAAATTCAGGACTTTATAAACCAATAGCCTTAATCTGTTGCTGTATTCAGTAAAGTTATCCCACCTTATTGCAAAACTATCATCCCTCTGGTTCAGTTCTTTATATGCAATATAGTGAGTGAAGAAACAGCAGTTCCAGAGACCTACTATCAGTAAGGGCTTAGCCACACTTAATTTTCCTCTGCTCTTTCTAGACACCATGCACACTTTAAACCTCCATGTCTGAGCACCCCACCCCCACAGTCACGGAACCAAGAAATTACACATAACAAAAGAATTGCTGTGAAAAACCCTGAAACAAGAAGTAATCGACTACAGAATTAAATTAAATAACAAAAATCAAAAAGTTTAAGGATAAATTAACCTAGAATTAAGCAAAGACTTAACGAGATGCCGGCTACAAAACTTGTTTCACTGAACTAATCAGTTTCCTCAGAAGGAAATAAAGAAATTATAAACCTTCAATGATTTTAAGTGATATCAAACAAACTCAAGAGCAGGGCTGAAACGCTTGAGTTTCCAAAAAGGGTATGAAAACCTCAATGACAAGTTTTAAACATAGCCCTGTTTAAGAGAATGTTTCTAGAAAAAGAGTCGCCGGAACACCTCCTTCAATCTCTTAGAATAGCAATGGCACCCATCTGAGAGGTGCTGGAACTGAGTTTTGCTTCTAACTGGCTCTTGCAACTCTATTCTAAGGTTTGGGGTTGATTTCCTTGAAGTTACACGCTTTCCTGGCATTTCCCTGTTCCTGAGGCCCTGGTATGTGCAGCTCTGCTGATCCTCACAGGATTTTAGGCAAAGCAATTAGCTACGGTTGGGGGAAGGGGGACTTCAAAGGCTACTCTAATGAACAGGACCAAGCTCTCCAATCTAAGGCATGCAGGAAATGGCTGTTGCATTCTGCTATTCTCCCATTTGCTTGATGCCCTAATATCTATATATAAAGAACATAATGGACATTTGCCCAATAAAAAGCAGAATTTTGTGGAATGAAATGCTCTTTAAAAGATTCCCAGGAGTTCCATTCTCTTAATATCTGCAAAGCTCAAATGAGAAGTCTGTTAAATGCTGCTAGTTCAGAGGAAATGCCTGTGAATGTTAAGACTTATTATTATTATGCATTATTATTATTATTATTATTATTATTATGCCATTCACAAGTCTTCTCTCTCCTCCTTTTCCCTGTCTGAAATCTCCACAATGGTGGAAATTCAGATTAATATCTCACTTCCAGTCCTGGCAAGCTATTGAGACTGGTCTTTTGTTTTGTTTTTTAATTGTCACTGCGGTTTTACATCTCCTTTGCTCTCTCTCCTTTAGCATTTGTACAATGGGGATGAGCTATATGAGCTTGGTGAAAATTATGCTGTAGGATTAAGTGGAAGGTTTTATATTTCCCTACTGTGGCCAAAGCATTACAATGCAGGAACGCCAATAGTGCCATTGCGTTGTGCTGAAACACTGATTTATAGCTGGGTATCTATTATTATCGCAACAACCTAGTGTGTCAGAAACTGACAAGAAACTAGATACTTTTCTCTATGTCTGGAGAGTCTCTCTTTCTCTTTTAAAGCTTTTAAGGGCAGGATTGTTTAGGAGGAAGAGGGAGCCCCAAAGAGTATGCTTTAACAACTTCCTTGCCGCAGGAAGTTCAGAATTAAGTGAACGGCAGATGGCTGTGTTTTGAGCATGGAAGCAAATGAAATTGTTGGGAATCTGGAGGTCTGGTTTCATTCAGCAATGAAAGAGTGATAAAGCTGTGTGCTGCACACATCGGGCCGTGCTGTTACTTGCGAAGGCATCAGCATTGTTTAACCTGCAGTGGCAATCCTAGGGCAAAGACAGCTAAGAAGATAACTGGCGCCATGATTCCAAAACTACCTTTACAAGTGAAACCGCTAACTTTGTTGTTCTGTTCCTACCCATGTCATCTGATCAAATGGCAAACAGATTGTCAAAAAGGATAAAGGTGGAGATAGAATCCTAGAGTTGGAAGAGACCCCAAGGGCCATCGAGTCCAACCCCCTGCCAAGCAGGAAACACCATCAGAGCACTCCTGACATATGGTTGTCAAGCCTCTGCTTCAAGACCTCCAAAGAAGGAGACTCCACCACACTCCTTGGCAGCAAATTCCACTGTCGAACAGCTCTTACTGTCAGGAAGTTCTTGAGATACCTCAAGAAAAACCACACGGTAATCCAGCGGTGGAGAAAATGCTTTTCATGCAGAAGGTCTTAGGTTCAGTCCCAAGAACCTCCTGTCTGGGAAATATTCCTGTCTGAAACCCCGAAGAGTCACAGTAAGTCAGTGCAATCAGTACTGAGACATATACCAGATAGACCAATTGTCTCACTTGGTACAAGGCAGCTACCTGTGTTACTAATGCTTAATGTAGCAACCAGTAAAAAGGTAAAGTACCCCTGACCATTAGGTTCAGCCATGACAGACTCTGGGGTTGCAGCGTTCATATCGCTTTATTGGCAGAGGGAGCCGGTGTACAGCTTCCGGGTCATGTGGCCAGCATGACTAAGCCACTTCTGGCAAACCAGAGCAACACATGGAAACACCGTTTACCTTCCCGCCGGAGCGGTACCTATTTATCTACTTGCATTTTGACGTGCTTTCGAACTGCTAGGTTGGCAGGAGCAGGGACCGAGCAACGGGAGCTCACCCCATCGCAGGGATTCGAACTGCCAACCTTCTGATCGGCAACTCCTAGGTTCTGTGGTTTAACCCACAGCGCCACCCATGTCCCTTGTAGCAACCAGTATGGTGCCAGTATATGTGCACAGTTACCCTTGCATCTGGGAGATAAGCTTATATAGATGGCCAATGAGAGGATTTCCTAGAAACATAGAGAATCTAGGAGTTCCTCTCACTGATCATCTACTTAGGTTAAACTATGGCTTAGCATGAACAAGCAAAGATGCTGGTGCTCATTTAGGAAATCAAGGCCACTTCACTCCTCCCTTTGTTCCACTGCTACTGTGCCACCAGGAGCTAAAAGTTATAATGGCTTACTGCTACATGTGAACCTGAAGGAGCGTCTCCACCCCCATCATTCTGCCGGACACTGAGGTCCAGCGCCGAAGGCCTTCTGGCGGTTCCCTCCCTGTGAGAAGTTAAGCTACAGGGAACCAGGCAGAGGGCCTTCTCGGTAGTGGCACCCGCCCTGTGGAATGCCCTCCCACCAGATGTCAAAGAGAAAAACAACTGCCAGACTTTTAGAAGACAACTGAAGGCAGCCCTGTTCAGGGAAGTTTCTTTTAATGTTTAATAGACTATTGTATTTACTTACTTACTTACTACTTACTTTATCAAACCTTTATTAGGCATTATGGAAATAAAACCTTAAAAGAGAAAATAACATATAAAAGCCTTGAAGTATATATAAAAAGGCAGCAGTTTGCTAAGTGCATATATATATATACATATAGAGTCAGTGGTTTTCCTTGTTATCCTGCTCCTTGGAGGACTGCTACCAAAATATTCTGTTGGAAGCTGCCCACAGTGGCTGGGAAAACCCAGACAGATGGGTGGGATATAAATAATAAATTATTATTATATAACCCAGACTCATGGTATGTCTTCCCCAAACAAACCATGAGCAATATGCCAAGAACAAACCTTGGTTACAGCTCATGATTCATCTGGAAGCCATAGTTTGGCTTAGTGTTGTGCTGAATAGAGGGAAGTGGGGGGACAATGAAAAATCAGGCACAGTTGTTGCTTTACTCTCAGAAACAGGAAAGCGACATAGATGCGTAAGATGCCCATGGCAATTTTGTTCAGGTCACTTCTAAATCCTCGGTAGGTCCTGTGATTTTACAAAAGGACACAATGAAAATCTCAAAATACAGCACATCTCATGGATTCAAATTACCACCCCCTGAAATCCACAGCAGCAGCAGGAATTTGAAATTTAGCACAGACATACCATGAATGTAGCCAGAGTAATTTCCCTAGAGACATATATGTTTGCTTTCAAACGTAATTCCTGCCGTTCTACTTCTGCAGCTGCAATTCACACTGGATTCACTACAAAGCTAGGACTGAGTTGTGTGAACTGACCCTATGAACACAATGCTATGTCTTTTCTACAGGATAAAGCAAATGATGGATTGAAAAATGATCTTACTATTTTCAGATTCATTGTGCTGGTCGGCAACTAACCAGAATCTGCTGTGCTGATTCTAAGATGAGAACAGAGACTCATGTGAAGTTGATGGACTATATGGAACTGGCGGAAATGACTGGAAGAATCTGAGACCAGGGAGAAGAGTCGGTGGAAGAAGATTGAAAAAAATTTAAAGACTATTTACAGAAACACTGTAAAATTAATGAATGTTAGAAGGATGTTGGAATGAAGCTATATGGCTTTAGTAGGAATGTTATAAAGAATTAAGTAAGAATAGATTGTTTATTGGGCCAAAGGGGAAAAATAAGGTTAGATTGGGTTAAGATAAATTATAGGACAAAAAATGAGAAAGCTGGAAAGGATTTGCTGAAATAGCTAACTGAATTGGAATACAAAAAAGGGAGGTGTGAGGAGGTAGTTGAAACAAGTGAATGAAAGACAAGATATGGAAATATTGGATGTGTTTTTAATTATTTCTGTTCTTGCTTTTGTTTTGTTAAGATAAGCAGTGTTTTTGTTTAAACTCTTAATAAATATTATTAAATATTTTGTTTAAACTCTTAATAAATATTACTTTAAAGAGAGAGAGAGAGAGAGAGAACAGAGAGAGAACAGAGACTCATGGTGCAACTCAGAAGTCAGGTCTGGCTGAGTAAAATTAGCCTCATTCTTAGGTAGGTAAGAGTAGGATCGTAACTGTAACCTCAACACTTGTCTGCCCTACTATACTGATGTAGTGAAAAGCAATGGCTGTATATATTGTTGATTCGAAGATTGAGTTTTGGAAACTGACTGGCTAATCCACTAAGATTTCAAAATACAACAAAAAGCAAAACTGTTCTTAAAAAACCGACACCGAATCGCCCATGATTATAGTGACCAGTCTCATATATATCAATCTCACTGGGTCATTCAGGACATTCAACGCTATCATTTTTCATGCCACATTCCCCAGAATGAAATGCACATCACTTCTCATTCTTGAATTTATAGCCGCATCATAAAAAGGCCCTTTTGAAACACTTCCATTTAGCCGGCAAACTGTGCGTTTTCATGGCAGGCACTGCTTTTTGTCAGCCCCTACTTGCGATATAGTTACTAATCAATCAGGGAAGTAGACATGGATCACTGCAATTCTAACATAGAGTATGGCCTCCTGAACCAATCAGGAAAAGTTACAGCTATTTGATCGTTCAGCTTACGCACTCCGTATACCATGCAAAGTTGGAAACTAGGGACAGCTACACCAAACCTTCAGGATGTTAAATAAACTACGTTATTAAGATGGGGAAATTATGAAGTGCCAACAGAAATGTAAATAAAATGTTGGAAAGAGAATGTTGACCTTTGGAATCTCTGCTGCCTTTCTTACTGGTCCAGCATTGGTCAAGCAAAAAATGTCAAAAGTTGCATTTAAAAGCACAAGATCAGCTGAAAGCTCAGATTATTCAATGCCTATTCTGTATATTAACAGTCATATGGATCCACCTTTACTTGCAACAATGCAACTGCAACATGTATTACACAAAGACATTTTGAAGGATGCTATTAGGCTGAGTGGATGGAGAATTAATATGGAAGTTAACCAAGTTCTGACAACACCTACTTACAGCAACAAACCAAAGAGCTCCTCTGAGAGAGTGAAAGGTTTGGCAGCATATTCTCTGCCTATTCAGGAAAATGTTTCATGCCCAGAAGCATTACCCAGAAATCATTAATCTAAGTATTAGCCTGACACAATATACCACGGTTAAACAAGGTATGCACTTTAAAAAATTACTTGAAGATTTCACTCAAAGTAATTGCAGAGAAGTGCAGAAAAATCTGGACAGGGTGGAGAAAGAAACAAAATTGTCTTGGCTGAAGGAAGGGAGAAAATTATGATTCTGTCTCAATTATGTATCAAACACAGTCTCACCTCATTAGTGTGTTCTCAGAAACAGAAAAGGAAGAAGAGCTAATAAGACAGTCCTGCTACCCTAGTGTGAAAGAGCACTAGGCCAAAAGAAGGAAGTACAACAAATCCATCCGAAATCATGCTCCAGTTGGCTACCTAACCCAGTTTCACACTCCCAAGGCTATACATATCTATATAGTAATGCATGGAAATGTAACTAATTATATTTCTTGTATTGTAACGTATTCCCCACACCTTTGTTTTTTATCTCTCTCACACACTCACTTCTCTCTCTCTTTTTATCTTCTTATAAATGATATTTTTCTAATAAAATATTAGTGGGTTAGACTGGATGACCCTTGGGTACCTTCTAACTCTGCAATTCCATGATTCTATAAAGAAAGAAGGGACACGGGTGGCGCTGTGGTCTAAACCACAGAGCCTAGGACTTGCCAATCAGAAGGTTGGCTGTTCGAATCCCCGCGACGGGGTGAGCTCCCGTTGTTCGGTCCCAGTTTCTGCCCACCTAGCACTTCGAAAGCATGTCAAAGTGCAAGTAGAGCGTTTCCGTGCTCTGCTCTGGTTCACCAGAAGCAGCTTAGTCATGCTGGCCACATGACCCAGAAGCTCTCTGCGGACAAAGGCCGGCTCCCTCTGCCTATAGAGTTAGATGAGCGCTGCAACCCCAGAGTCGTTTGTGACTGGACCTACCGGTGAGGGGTACCTTCACCTTTTCTAAAGAAAGAATGGGCTTTTTAACTGTTGTGTGGGTGAGGTGTACAGAGAAGGGCCTCCACCTGAGACTTAGCTCAAGGAGGTTGAAAAGCACCTGCTGTGTTTGGCTCCCATGGCTCAGAAGCTTTTGCCAAGCTGTACCCCCAGGGACTGCACAGGTAGCTGGAGCTGTAAAAACCAGCCTTGAGTCCTTTTTCATGGTTCCTTCAAGTGTCCACAGCCTGGATAAAAAAAGTCTAAGGGGAGAGTCATGGCGAAGAGGTACTTTCTGAAACCTGTGTAAGTGACAACAACATTTAAAAGATGGCTTTGGCTGAGCTCTAGATTCAAATACACCTTTCCCCCTCTCAGTAATGAGTTAGGTGGCCGGCTCTTGAAAACTGAGAATGGATAACAGAGGCACGAGTAAATAAGCTTACAAATACACAACCCTGGATAAACACAGCTGCTGCTAAGCCAGCTCAATCCTTTAAAGAGAAAACGTCATAAACACAGCACTCCTAAGGGCCTTTCTAACAGTAAGGAGCGGGTGGGAATCTGAATTATGCATTCTTAAAAAAAAAGTATTGGACTACAGAGAGCGAGTCTGACATACAGTTGTGTGTGTGTGTGTGTGTGTTGCTGGTAATCCAGCAGCCCTGGACAGTCTACCGCATGTCATTTCGTATCGTATGACAAAGAGAAAACAGCTCAAATGCTCTGTTGAAAACACGAAAAGCCATGTGTAGGGGTGGGCCCTGGGATGGGGAAGCGAGTGTTCCCCAAATACCAGGAAAAGCAACATGAGCCATCACAAATATTTAAATTGGTTATGTAAAATATAAAAATAAAACTCGGCATTCCTCCAGGATCTGGAAAGAGCAAATGCAAAACAGTCGCTTTCCCCTCTCCCTCACCCGCCTTCAGAGAAAAAAGCAAAAAGCATTTGCATTGCTTGCCATGGCTGAGGTATCAAGGCGGCTTTTAAACGTTAGGCATCCACAGCTCTGGAATACGTTCCAGGGCATTTGGGCAAGGCTAGGCAGGGAAGCAGAAGAAACAGGGGCACTGGAATTATATCCTGTTACATAACGCACGGCGCGTCAGAGGCTACAGAAGTTCCATAAATTACACAACGTTTTTCCAATAGCCACCCACTGCCCTTTTCCGACAAAGCACTCCACATCCCACAAGTTTATACTTCTCCATCCCAAGGGAATCCCACTCCCTCACGAGTCTGGTCCCATCCTTTTTATTTTCCTGACTCGGTGCCTGCACTTTTATCAGTCTTCCCCTGTCAGTCGCATGTGGATTTTAAAGAGACAGGCATCAACTCTGGCCAAAGGCTTGGAGCTGACTAGCCTAGACAGTGCTGTTCAAAGAGAAGGCAGTCGAAGCAACAGGAATCAGAGAGGAGACATTCACTGCATCTGAAAGGGGAGTTCAAGCTCAGTTTAACGACTGACACGCCAACTTCTCAATTCCGCTCCAAACCTTAGGCTGCATCAAGTGTTAATGTTACTTTTGGCTGCCCCTCCTGGAGAAAGATCCCTTTTTGTGATCCAGTGAGGCACTTCCTACATGACGAGGAAAGTCAGAGTGATGCTTACGTCTGCAGAAGCTGCATTCATTCAGGCAGAATGACAAGCGTGGAATTTCATGGGTGACAAAAGCCATGTAACCAACTTCCCATTTATCAGGCTGCCATGTTCCAAGACGTGAAATTAGGTTTCCTTCAGTGGCATTTTCCCAAAAGGATAATTCAGAACACTGTCCAATGACCTACTAAACATGGCTTGTAGTGGACTAGCTTACCACAGCTGGAAAACACCTGTTTTCACTCAGTTTAAAAACCATTCCTTTTAAGGAGGGGGGAAAACACATGTAAACCTTTATAGCCTTGTAATGTTTTGCTCGGATCAGTTGGATATTTCTTCATGAAAGGCAGCATGGAAGTGTTACATTTACTCAGTGTTCCTCATATGCTACGAAAATGAGAGATAAACCCAAAGACAAGTAGTTGTGCATCTACGACATCTGCAAACATTGCCCTTGGAACAGAGTTCAAGCCTATTAGAAAGGAGCTTTTTATATACATAAAAAATGGAAATCGTTTTAAAAGCCAAGTTTCTAGCCCCTATGTGATACAGTAGGATTAAATGTGGGCCGGGTCAGATGATGCTCCCCCAATTCAACCCATTGCGTGCAAAAGAGAACATGCATGGATCTATTACCCCACAGTTCTATACAGGGCCAGAATATAGCTTAAAGGCATAGCTGAAAATATACAGGTGTTTTCCTACTTTTTACCCAGAGAACTGACTGTGCAGTTTTAGCCTACACACACCAAGCCTGTGCTCCAAACAGGTGAAGAACAGCAGCAACATTCATGGTCCCTTCCACTGTGTCACGATCTGCAGGGATGCCAAACCATCAAGGAGTAATGAAGGCTTGAGCAAGGGAAGGTCAGAAATTCTTGGCTCCTTAGGTAAGGGTCAGCACCTGGGAGGGAGGTCAAAGTGTGGATTCAGGACCATGGATAGTGCCCCTGAAGATGAGGCCTAACATCCACATTGTCTCAGTGAGGGCCTGGAGCAACGGGCTGAATTTTATTGACAAGCTAGGTAGAGAATGACTGGAGGCCCCACCTCCTGCCAAGTGAAAGGGTTGGTGCCTTCCCCTCCACAACCATTGGCTCATTCCTCATACCTTTCCCGCCCCGACCTGGCCACAGTGATCCATGCGACGGTCACCTCCAGGCTTCACTACTGTAATTCGCTCTACGCGGGGCTGCCCTTGAAGCTGTCCCAGAAACTCCAGCGGGTGCAGAATGCTGCAGCGAGGCTCCTCACGGGGTCTCTGCCATGGGAGCATATTCACCCAGTGCTTTTCCAGCTGCACTGGCTCCCGGTGGAGTACAGGGTCAGATTTAAGGCGTTGCTTTTGACCTTTAAAGCCCTTCACGGCCTAGGACCCTCGTACCTATGGGACTGCCTCTCCCGGTATGCCCCACGGAGAGCCTCAAGGTCCATAAATAGCAACATCCTAGTGGTCCCAGGCCCTAAGGAAGTTAGATTAGCTCCAACCAAGCCAGGGATTTTTCAACACTGGTGGAACGCTCTGCCTCATGAGACCAGGGCCCTGCAGGATCTGATTTCTTTCCACAGGGCCTGTAAGACAGAGTTGTTCCGCCTGGCCTTTGGCTTGGAGCCAATTTGATTCCCTCCCCCTCTTTCTTTGTTCTTTTTCCTTTCTCCTCCTGTGATGAGGCTGCATTTTAATATTTGAATGTTTCAATATTTTAATTGTTGTATTTTAATCTTGTTTTTAAGTTGTATTCATTCAACTTGCTTTTATTATTGCTTGTTAACCACCCTGAGCCCGACCTTGGCTGGGGAGGGCGGGGTATAAATAAAAATTATTATTATTATTCCAGGTAATGAAGTTTCCAGCTGTGGGAATCCCTCCCCAGGGCTCTCTAGATTACTCAATATGTCTGCAGAGCAACCAGCAGAGTCTGGCAGCAGATGTGTCTGCTTGGGGGTTAGGGGAGGCTGACTCCAGTGCCTGTGGCCCCACACAGGATGTATCAGGGGGTGGACCCATGTCCTCCAGTTGCCAGAGGACACTGTCTTTGATGAGCCATTTACTCAGTAGTGGCATATCAACTGCCAGATGCTCTCCCCACTGCAGGGGAGCTCTTGACTGGTGCCTATGTTGACATCACTTTTCATAATGTGAAGGCCTTATTTCCCCCCAGGTCTTTCAATCTATGCTATGCAATTGCTGTGAAGTTTCAGGTCCTTTTTGTTCAGGCGCCTGAGGCCCAAAAGTTGTTGCTGGACTCCAGCTCCCATGATCCCTGACCTTGCTAGCTGATGCTGGTGAGAGCGGAAGTCCAACATGGGATGGGTTCCTCATCCTCATATAAGGTTTTATTATGGGTGCTGCCCTCTCCCCACTCTCCTTTTTTGGCATGGTTTCTACTGGGACAGCAGGACAAAAGAAATAAAAGCAACCCTAACCTGGAGTTCACCTGCTCATTGTCCAAAACAAACCACAAGCATAAAATGCACAGTTCCCTATAGAATTGGCAGACTACTAAGAACTCACTGCTTGAAATACTACCAGTGACCACATCCTTTTACGAACTAATTGTTTTCTATTTAATAATAGAAAAGAAAGCCCTTTTTTTCCCTGCGGGAGGTGCCCCTAGCATTTCCTGCTTATATACTCTGCTCACTCTCTCAAACATACACAGAAAAAAAAAAGAAAAATATCATTGAAGGCAGTTTTGGACAGGAAAAGCAGGCTGTTTGCATGTGTGCACTGTTGCCTGGGATCACCAGACCCCGTTGTATTCTCACACTATTATAAACAGGAAAACCACTAAAACCAAGCTGCAGAGAGAAGCCACCCTACATATGTTTAACAGTCTCTCTCAACTCTGGTATTTTTATTTTTTTCCACAGAGACTGAAGAATGAGGGAGTGGAACACTCATTTCAGCGAGTAAAGTAGTCAGGTAGTAACATAGAAAAGGTGACAGTACTTTTCTAAAATAGCCGGCGTTTGCTTCTTTCACTACTTATCATGATAATTATAACGATGACATGAATGAATGAATGAATGAATATGATATTGGCAACCGTGAGACAACTGTGATATTTAGCCAGACCAGTGCACTTCAAACATTTTAACTTCGGGGAAACATTAACTCAGCAAGAGACTGTTGCGGGTCTGCACATTGTACGCTCTTATCTTGCAGGGCACAGGCCAGGCTCATGGGGGCAGACCCCTGGCCAATGTGAACTAATAGGGGGGCCCAGAATACATCATTTAGTCAAGGAATACTCAGAAATGGAAGGCATGCTCTCTTGCATGGACCTTTTTTCTGCAATTGCTGATCTTTTCAGTGAGGAAAAATGACTCTCTTGATGAACCACAAAGCTCCTCACAGACACTGTCTAAAAGCCACTGAGAGAGACATTGAATTTTTCCTTTGGCCACCAGTCAATGCAACATGCCCCACTGGGGCTTTCTCCCCCCCCCCCCAGTTCCTCACAGTTTTGGGATTGTCTGGAGAAGCCCGAGAACAGTGTGCAGAACTGTTCCTTCTTCCAAGCAGAAATGCATTGATGGATCTATCACAACAGCACAACGTTCAGTTTATCCCCTAGAGCAACGTCTCTCAAACTTGGGTCTCTGGCACTTGTTGGACTACAACTCCCATCATCCCTGACCACTGGTCCTGCTCCCTAGGGATGATGGAAATTGTAGTCCAACAACAACAAACCCAAGTTTGAGAAACACTGTCCTAGTTTCAGGTGGGGAGGCTGTCACTGAGGCTTTAAAGCCGGTTGATTCTTTCCGAGTTGAATACTGGGTTTAATCTTTGAATCAAGAAAGCCCATTCTATTGTAAAGTGAGCAGGTAGGTGGGCATATCAAAACTGGAATGATATGGACCCAGATGCAGCTTCCGCTTTATAAAGACTCATCTTGTTTTGAATCTGCTTTTATAACTCTATTTTGCTGTCCCAAGAAATGGGTTTGCATTGGCTTGAAGAGAACATAATTGACACTGAAAAGCTAATCCTGTGGTCTCTGCCTTATAACTGGCACTGGGCCTCCAGACACAGGCCAGCTTGCCTGTCGGACAAAAATTTGCCTAATAAAGGAAGTTTATATCCTTCAGGAGAGACACACACGCACACAGTCTGTTCATCATGTATTGGGAGTGACTCTGAGATGCCAGAATACTTTTGCAGATGAAAAAGAAAATATCTGGACTGGCTCAAAACAAACATAACTTGATGTTCTTGAAGTTTGTTTTACCCCAAAAGACCCATGTGTTTTTCTTTCAAAACAAGCAAATCGCAATCAAGTTATATTAAACTTTCTACTCAGAAGACAATTACATCTATTTTAGTTTGTTTTCATTATTTATTGCTGTGCTTTATAAGATGATGGTAAGTCATCTTGAGAATAAAGGAGGGATTAACGTTTTCTAAATAAACATGCCTCCATAAATACCTCCCTAAAAGAGCACCAATGCGACATGTCTGCTAAACATTGGCTAGTTTTGCTTGTAAATTCCAACACAGACAATTCTTCTCAATGACCACCACCTACCTAACCCTAGAAGGCGGGTGGGGGGTGGGAGAGAGAAATATTCATATAAATTTCTCTCTCATGTCTTCCTACCATACATGTATGCATTGTTTTTGGCAAAACTTCAATCCCACAAGTATTACAAGATATAGGCAGAAACTATTGCCCACAATGAGGAGAACCACATACGACGATTGTTGCCAAACCTGTAATTTACATGATGTGCTATGAATGGCCTAAAGAAAGGAAAATGTTTCTTTTCAAACACAGTAGGTAAGGTACTATTATGGAAGCAACCACAGGACCACAGACCAATGGGTACACTTCCAGCAAGGTGAATTCCTAAATCAATATTGGCTTGTTTGGGGAGAAAACAGTATGTTCTCATGTTTTAGACCTGTATGTAATTTTATTCTACTTCTTCTTCACTCATAGTTTTCTCTGTAAAACTTTTAAATATAAATGTGGAGGGTCAGTCTTTGGAGTATTTAGAATTCAACACATCAACTTTATTAAATACATTGAGAAAAGGCACACATGCTGCAGGGTGAACTTGATAAATCCTACTCAATATATGGACCATGCTTGAATGTTGAGCCACTTATTAAGTATCGAGGCCAGGAAATAAAAATGCACACTCAAAGGTGCCATATTAATGTTGTAAAGCCCAATCCTAAACCTCCCACTATTCATAAAAATAACTTTACTACACTGTTATGCTATGAGGCAATCACCATGAAATCTCCACCAGAGTTACGAGTTCTAAACTTCTCGAGCCAAGTCATAAATTTGCAAGGAAATAACTTAGAATCTCCTCCAAAAACTAGAAAGACTGACAGGAGTGCTGACTTCCTCCCCCCCCCCCCAAATGACGCTCTAATTTCTGCCATTTAGTATTTTACAAAGATTTCAGAAAGACGGGAATGTCATTGGTTCTCTTAAGGAACATTGAAAGTCAGAGAAACGTGGAATCATAGAAATGGAGAGCTGGGCAGATGGCCATCCAACCTCTCTCATGGATGCTTTAGTCTCAGAGGTTATATAAGACTGTTTAGTCTAAGAACAACCAATTTAGTACCCTTCAGGTGCTGCTGGACAACAACTGCCATTATCCCTGATCATTGGCAATGCTGGTTGGAGCTAATTGGAATTTTAGTCCAATAACCACCTGCGAGGCACCATGTTTGCTCCCCCTGCATAGTCTATAGATATATAAAGGAGGGAGGGAGAAAAACCTTACAATTTGGGCTAGTCAACCCAAATTCAGTGAGCTCTAAAGGAGTACAGTCATACCTTGGATTACAGACACTTCAGGTTACGTTTTTTTGGGTTACGGACCACCGAAACCTGGAAGTACCAGAATGGGTTACTTCCGGGTTTCAGCAGTCGCGCATGCACAGAAGAGCTAAATCGCGCTTTGTGCATGCACAGAAGCGCTGAATCGCAACCTGTGCGTGCGCAGACGTGCCGCTGTGGGTTGCAAACATTGCGGGTTGCGACCGTGCATCCCACAATGGATCCCGTTCACAACCCCAGCGTCCACTGTAATTTGGCTGCCAAGAGAAGGGGGCAAGTAAGCTGAGAAACATTCGTGTTATATAGCACAAAAAGTGATCTATCTAGAAATTTGTGAGCCAATTCACAAAAACAAAATGGCACATTTAAAAAAATGGAGCCAAGACAAGTTTGGCACATGGGGAAGCCAATATTGTTCCCTCACATGCCCTGTTCAAAACTCAACATGTTCTGCCACCATATGGGTGGTATTCAACGAAGTTTTACTCAGAGTAAAATGGGATAATATTGACCATGAAGACAAGCTAAAGAGACTGAAGAAACGCCTAACCTAAGCAGCCCAAAACCTATGTAGTTAAGATGTCATTCTCCATTTGGGTAAATTCCAAGGTTCTCATGTTTATGCAATTTGCACAAATTAAAATATTCTAACACAGAAAAACAGCTCTCCCCCCCCCCCTTTTCTGAAACACTGATAGAGGGAAGGAGTCCAGCTTCACACTCTCTGACTGCACAGTCATTCTTGGCTAGCCGGCATCCAGGGGGAGAGATGAACTCTTCACACCCGAGTGAGGAGATGGAAAATGCTGTGTTTGTTTAGTTAACAGTTTTACAGCCATTCAGCCTCATCTAGGAGGGACATTCGGTACAATGGACTCCCAGCACGTTCTTCACACAGATCCGAATAGCAAAGACGTACACTATTCACCAAAATAGCACATTTGTCTAAATAAATCTCAAAAAAGAAGAAGGAAGGAAGATCACCCCTATCCATTTTTGAAGCAGAGCAAAAACATGATGTATTTCTGGGAGAACGAAATAAACAAATTCAAAGGATATAAGCCTTAGCCCCAAATCACTGGGCTGATCCTTGCTACAGTCGTCATTTTTGGCAAAGCAGCTCCGGGTCTTTGGTCTTACATACTGCATTTCTAAGATGCCAGGGGAAGAATGCAATAGATCAGCTTCCCCCACTCGCCTCTGGGATCTCCATGATCTGAAACACTGCAATAGTCTTGGTATTGGTGACGGTGCATGAATGCACAAATGGACACCAGAATGCTGGCAACTTTAAACCCTCCCCGCCTCCCTTTATGCAGATCTGCCAAGAATCGTTTGCTAAAAGAACTGCTCACCAAAATCACAATATCATCAGCTCAGCTCTGTCAATGCTGAATGTCTAAATGCAGAAGTGCAATTCTAAGAGAAGCACACATTCATAAAAGTGTCCTTTATTTAGCGCCACTAAGTGATAATGAATGCATTGACATGCAGCTAAGATTTGGTAGAAACTGGCAGCCAGATTATATATGTACTGTATTTTTCGCTCTGTAAGACACACTTTTCCCCTCCTAAAAAGTAAGGGGAAATGTGTGTGCGTCTTATGGAGCGAATGCAGGCTCCATGGCTTCAGAGAAAGCAACACGAAGCCTCCGGAGCACAGTGGGAGTGGCTATCCCTTGCTTTTGCTAAAGCAACCAACCCCTCTTGCTCTCCTGGCTTCAGGGATAGCCACCCAAAGCCTCCGGAGCGCAGTGGGAGCTCCCGCTGTGCTCCGGAGGCTTTGCGTTGTTTTTGCTGAAGACAGGAGAGGAAGAGGGATCGGTGCACACCGATCCCTCTTGCTCTCCTGGCTTCGCTTTGCTTGAGAGGTGCTGCACAGCTTTCCCTCTCTGCGCAGCGCCCCTTCAGCGAAGTGGGAGAAGAAACGGAAGGGGCTCCATTTCTCCTGCCGCTTCGCTGAAGGGGCGCTGCACAGAGATGGAGAGATTTTTTTTTTCTTGTTCTCCTCCTCTAAAACTAGGTGCGTCTTATGCCCGGGTGCGTCTTATAGAGTGAAAAATACGATTTAAATTTACAGCTCCAGTTAGGGAGCATCGAAGTCCTCATGTGCATTATATCCAGTGCATTTTTTCTGGGGGGATGCAGGGGGACACATACCCCTAAACATTTTGTGAATCTAAGTTTGGCCTCATTAAGGTGCAGTATTTCAATATGAGTAGGGAAATGAGAGTACCCCTAAACATTTTTTTAAAAGGAAAAAAGCACTGATTATATTATTGCCTGATTGTCATTTATCTGCCTGGTTTTTTAAATGAATGCATTGAGATCTGTAACACTTCCTGGAATTGCATTTGCAATGAAGCATGGATAAGAAATGTTTTAAATGCAAATAAAAATATAAATTCCCAAAGTAAAATGGAAATGGGTGTCTTTTACTCAGAGTTCTTCTGGGAAGTTATTCTAGCAAAGTCAGAAAATTGAAAAATGCTGCCACGCATCATTTTTGCAGACCATTTTCAGTTTCAGTGACAATTTGAATCCCAGCCTCAATGCAGCCTGTGACACTCTTTACCTTGAGGAAACAGATAAGGACATCACAAGCCAACTGGGTCGGGAGAACAGATGCTCACTAAATTGTAGATCTGTCACTGCCACTAAATACTTTCCCCTCTCTCCCTCACACGTGCAGATACATAGTTTCCAAATGTGCAATGCCAGCCAAATGGACCTTGCCCTTTACCGGGCATGTAGCCGGCATCCCAATTCCAGCATAACCTGGCAGACAGCATGCAAAGCTCCTTACATTTGTATTCCTTGGAGATAAGACTGATTGCCTAACAAAATAATTGCCTTTTAAGTCCAAGCTATTTGCGAAGACTAGTGGCAGAAGGGGGTAAAGGCAAAATGCATTGAGACTGGGAAACCTACTTGGACTGAACGAAAATGCCCTCCCTCGGTTTACCATCTCATTCACAAGAGAGGCATGAGAGGGAAGGGGCAAAATCAATATGAAGGTTCAAGGGCAACTTCTCTCTTGTTCCAACAGCTCTGTCCTCCTTTGTCCATTTAATTCCCCCACTTCTCCCACGCTTTGCGGTGAAAGTTCTAACCAGAGAATTTCAGTTCAGTGCTAACTTTTATGAGGCCACCAAGTATTCTTACTTCTCTGTGAATGGAAGAGACACACAACATTGACACAACGCAAAGTTTATGTCAAATATTATTTCTAGGAACAAATATGTGCCCATTTAACAGGGTCAACTTACAATGACATGGCTATGCTCAGGAATAACCTAGACCAGGGCGGTTCAACTTTTCATAGCAAGTGGGACGCAATAGTACTTTGACATGGAATCCACAGGCTACACAATGCCTTTTCATGAGGGCCCCCCCAAAAGGGCTTCAAAGGCCACATGCAGCCCTCAGGCCATACGTTGGACCTCCCTGACCTAGATGAACCACACCACTAGAAGCAAACATGGCATGCTGAGGGCTGCCAACTTTTAAACTGATCTCTGTAACTCTGTCTTTAATATGCAAGCATCAGCCAGGTGCTAAGGCTTATTTTTACGCTATTGCCCATTTCAGCAGATCAAGCTGGCAAAAAAATACACACAAAAGTTTTAATTTTCCTGGTCAGTTTGCAACCCTGCACTTGAAAACAATTCCTTCCTAAGAACTTCACCCACAGCAGTCACTGCCAGGTGCCTCAGCAAGTTAGTTAGCTGTGTTGTTCTAAGTGCAATTCACCAGGTGGTTTTAGATGGTGAGATTTAGTCTTTGTGTTCATTAGTACTGGGATGCAACAGTATGTTCAGGTTGCCTCCTAAGGTTGTCAGCAACATGCATATTTCCAGTTAGGAATTTGGGCAGATTTGGGGGGGGGGGGGCGAGTTTAACAAACACCAAGCAAGACACATCCACTTCTGCACTCCTGCATTACTAAGACCAAAAGAAGAATTGGTGTGAGGAAGGAGCGGGTGTACCTTCAAAGAGGATGCACCCCTACTTATGAACTGTTTTACTTTGTGAATGCCACAAGAACATGGTCGGCTTGTTACCACTCCAAGGGT
Organism: Podarcis gaigeae; assembly: GCF_964106915.1. Lineage (NCBI taxonomy): Eukaryota > Metazoa > Chordata > Lepidosauria > Squamata > Lacertidae > Podarcis > Podarcis gaigeae. Next base: position 53,267,474 of record NC_139688.1, on the reverse strand, counting down.
ACTTGTCCACCACTTCAGACCACCTATGACTATTTGCACCATCAGAAGCAGAGCTAAGAAAAGGCAAGAGCTATGATCATGGCCACTGGGCCCATCATCTCCTGGCAAATAGAAGGGGAAGAAATGGAGGCAGTGAAAGATTTTACTTTCTTGGGCTCCATGATCACTACAGATGGTGACAGCAGTCACAAAATTAAAAGACGCCTGCTTTTTGGGAGGAAAGCAATGACAAACCTAGACAGCATCTTAAAAAGCAGAGACATCACCTTGCCAACAAAGGTCCATATAGTTAAAGCTATGGTTTTCCCAGTAGTGATGTATGGAAGTGAGAGCTGGACCATAAAGAAGGCTGATCGCTGAAGAATTGATGCTTTTCAACTATGGTGCTGGAGGAGACTCTTGAGAGTCCCATGGTCTGCAAGAAGATCAAACCTCTCCATTCTGAAGGAAATCAGCCCTGAGTGCTCACTGGAAGGACAGATCCTAAAGCTGAGGCTCCAATACTTTGGCCACCTCATGAGAAGAGAAGACTCCCTGGAAAAGACCCTGACGTTGGGAAAGATGGAGGGCACAAGGAGAAAGGGACGGCAGAGGACGAGATGGTTGAACAGTGTTTTCGAAGCTACCAGCGTGAGTTTGACCAAACTGCGGGAGGCAGTGGAAGACAGGAGCGCCCGGCATGCTCTGGTCCATGGGGTCACGAAGAGTCAGACACGACTAAACGACTAAACAACAACAACAACATGCTGCTGCAGATCCACCTAGGCAATGTTAGGAGGTGACCACAGATGATCAAGCCATTCTAGATGCCTGTCATATGGTGCCAATATTTAGGACTATGTTTGCATTGAGTTTAGCAGCAACATATATCCATCACCTCAAGTAGGCAGTTAATGTTAAGGCATCATGGGACTGTTTAAGATATCCTGCCAAACCATAAAGATAAAAGTACCTGGAAGACATAAACACTGTGTCTGATTTAATTGCAGACTACGTTAAGCAGAAGCTGTTCCAGGGGCCTGGCTTTTGAGCAGCAACAAGAAATGATTGATAGCAATTACTAGCTCTGCTGGCTCCCCCTTTGGCTGGACACAAGCTGCATACGTCATCTATAATAAGCACAGGGATCGAACGAGAAGTTTATCATCATCACTACGCTAGCCTTGCGATTGCTAAAGGATGAGAAGGATGAGGGATATCTACGACTGCACAAAGGAGGGCACCATTTTCCTCTTTCAATCCAGAGTCACTGTGAAACAATTCTGATCCACTCCCAATGGCTTCGGTGCACAACTTTTAGGGTTATGAGTAGAACGTGTCTCAAATACAACACTTAAAATAAAAATATTAAGACCCGGTTCAGCTTTCTCCACTGCTTTCAATTGTTTTCACATTTGGGTTTCACAGGGCTGAGCAACTTTATCTCAGATGCCTGAAGCCAAGCCACAGAAAAATAAGAGTCAAGCCACAGCCACACAAACACTGACAGACATAAAGGCTCCTTTGTCCCCAACTTCTGAAACCACAATAATTATTCTGCTCCATTTCCATATATTCTGCTGAAATCATTTCCCCCGAATTTTTAACACGCCTTGCTAAATACCTTCTAAAAGAAATGCTACTGCAGTGTGTCATGAAGATCTTATGCTTAACGTGATCTGTTTCTAATAGACTGCTAATGGTCAGTTGACCATTCTAGAGCTCATGGAAGAAGGCTTTGAATAGCCAGAAGATGGTGGCTCCTCCAATGAGCATGAGAAGGCTAGGTGGATATTAATGAAGACAGATCAGGGATGGAGAACTTGCTAGTCCTCCAGCTGTTGCTAGGCTGCAACTCCCATCATCACTGAACACTGACCATGCTGGTTGGGGCTGATGGGAGCTGTAGTCCATCATCATCTGAAGGGCCACAAGTTCCCGATCTCTGCCTTAGATCCTTGAGCAGGACTTTGGAGAACACATTGCCATTGCAATGTAGCTAGCAAAAGGAGAAACAAGCCTGAGCTTGCTGGAAATAATGGGGGACGGGCACCCTTCAGGTCAATGTTGTTTGCTTTGCAGGAGAAACTGATGCTGCATTCCAGACTTTCACCATGTCTGGTGGTTTGCCTGCTCCCCCATACTCAACGTAGACATTTGCAAGTAAGTCGATATCACAATAAGCCTCCTGTGCTTTCCCTCCTAAGAAAACAAGCCTTGTAACTGCTACTCCTAACCGCATGGGGAAGTGGGGGGAAGCACGTGCGTGAAACAATGCAATTGTTGGAAGAAAGCCGAACGCTTTTCAAAATAATTTCCAAATCCCTCTGAAGTTAACTCTCCGGGGCAAGCAGGGAAAGAAAGAAGCAGCTGTTGTATCTTGCTACTGAGCTGGATGCCTTGGAAGGAGGAGAGGTATTAGTGCCAACTTAAAATAATACAATAACTTAGAAAAATGTTTTGTGAAATGATTTTTAAACACTTTGGGCTAACAAGAAGGCTCTAGCGTTTAAAGACAAGAATGCAGAAGGGCAACAGTCTGGTAAGAGGAAGGTTAGCTGCATATATCAAAAAAGGCATTAGCGCTTGGAAAATATACAGTGCCCAGATAAAGACAGGAACACAAACCCAAAGATACAATTCCTATTGTTTTTAGTGAAATGTACACATAACCATGCCGCAACATGGCCCCTGTGCAGAGATAATATTATCTATTCCTTCTCTCTCTTAATGACCAGCAGCGTGCCATGGCTTTTTTTTATCTTCAGAAGTTAACAACTGGGCATCAAATGCCACAAGAGCTTTATCAGGCATAGCTACCAGGAACATTTGCTGAAATGTGACACATGAAAGAGTCCCACAACACCTTAAAAACTAACAAGTGTATTGTGGCATGACCGCTTGCGGCACAGAGTCTGTGCAGCCAAGAGCTTCCATGGTGTAGATATACCCAACTAAGGGAAGCCTCTTGAAGGAGCCCCATTCCTTTTAAGTGGTAGCCCCATCTTACCTGACACATTTGAATCCACATGCTGGGCAAACAAATTGCAAGATGCTGTCGAGCAGTGAATCTGGGCAATCGCTGTGTTACTTAACACCTCTACCCAAAATGCACAATAACTTTTCTTGTGTACCCGCAACCCAGTTTGTTGGCTGCAGAAGACAAAGTGTCCCTCAAAGCCAACTGGGCATGAAAAATCATAAACACACCTGTGTGTGTTGCAGTTAATCCTTTGTCTTTCGTCTGCAACTGCCAACAGATGCTGGCCAGAGTCAGAGGTTCAAAGGAGGTTCAAAGGAATGGTACTAGTTACATGCACAACTAGCCTAGCACACCAGTACAACTAGCTTGCCCCAATAAACATTTGTGGGATCATGGTTGGAGGTTTAACTATGCAACAGATATCATGCCAAAAGAGCCCAACTGTACTCTCAGAATGATCGTTCAAAAAGGACAGCCACATATTTATTTGCCCTGGGCAGAGCTTTGTGCCAGCACCAGCCCAGGATGAATGGCAGCTATACCTGACTCTCGACCTTGGACAACAGGTACTGCTCTGTTGGCCAAGCTCCCAGCATTTATATCAGACCTAGCCAATCCACAGGCTTCATATTATCTGCCAACTCCAGGGGTTGGTGCTGTATACCCCAATTCTGAAGAGAGTTCTGAGGTCAAAGCTCCTACTGTTGATAGTAGTTCACTAAGCCAAACTCTAGGCTCAGATTATAACCTCCGTGTTGAGATGCTCATGTTTTTGGCACCACAAATGTACAGTGTGCAACTTCTTCCCAACAAAGTACCATGTGATCTAGCTCAGGAACTGAGAGTCTGTGTCCCATTTCAGGTGTTGTTGGACTACAGATTCCATCATCCCTGACAACTGGCTATGCTAGCTGGGACTGATGGGAACTGGAGTTAAACATCAGGCTGGCCACAGTTCTCCATTCCTTTATTACTTCCAGACACATCTGCTCAAGCTGCTCAAGCAGCAGCTATCCCAACAGAAATCCTGTGATCTTCTGTGAATGGCCAAGATTCCGAGCACATAGGAATCAGAACTATATTTTTTTCTAATTTCCTTTAGTAATAAACTAGTGAATCAACAAAGGCAGGGTTACTACTAAAGAAAAGCAGAATCAGATTATTAAAACAAATGACTCAGTTCCTGTTTTCTAAAACTGATCCCTGTTTTTCTCCCAAAAATTTAAATTGATGTTTGATATTCTCCAATAAAAAATAAATAAACATGCATAGATAGATAAGAGGTGTGTCCCTTTTAATAGACTAAGCAATGGCACACCCGAATAATAAAAACATTAGGAAATGGAAAGCTCATGATCAAGGGTCTTTCTGGAAATGAAATTCCTGCAGCCACCCTAAAGCAGAAATATTACAAAAGCTCTGTGGCTTGGGAGTGCTGTTGCAGATTGCGAAATCCCATTAACTAGGAAAAGAATTAAGCCAATAAACATTAAAGGATCTTGCATTAAAAAATATACATGGCCCATTTAATTTAACAATATCCTGTTTCATCAGAATGTATTAGCACATTGTATATTTAAGAAATGAAACATGGTGTATTTTGAAACTGCAATGCATTTGTAATATTGCTCACTCATCTCTAACATCTGGCTTTAGCTGGAAGCTGAGAAAACAGAGTTTTTACTGCGGAAACTGTGGAGAAGCAATGGGAAAACTCGATGGAGTGTTTGTTTGCTAAGGCAGTTAGTGGTAGTGGAATACCGCTTGAAACTTCTCTCCCAGTGATAACTCAATTGCATGAGGAACTGTCCAGCAGATGCTAACAGAACAACATTGGTGAAAAATGTTAACTTAAGAAAGGTAGTGATAGGCTTCAGCATATATATATATATTGTTTCTAACTGCCTAAAATCTACTAGTTCAATTTCCTATTGCCCTGATCAGCAACTAATTTTTCCATTCCATCAGGGTACAGGGAACAGAGAAAGAAACATCAGCTCTCTTGAGCAATAAGCTGTACTGAGCTCTGAATGTATCCACTTCAGCTGGTTGCTATAACATTGTACATTTCCATCCCCTCCTCTCTTTCCCATACCTTTTCCTTTTGTGCCATGTCTCTTGGATTTTAAGCCTGAGAGCATTGATTCTAAACCCTACTCCAGAAGCATTTCTTTCTTAAGAGAGGGGGCAAAATGCTTCAAGGAAATGAGTCCATTTTGGCAGGGGCCTTTTCACACTAAGCCAGGACTGGGGACTGATAACATCAACTCCACTTATTGGCTGACTCCCATGCAAGCCAAAGCACACAAACCAGCTTTTCAACCCCTTCTCCTCAGCGTAAACAGTCTTACCAAAACAGGAAGCTATCTCCCCAAAGAGTAAAGTGGCCTAGGCCTGAAAAATTCACAGTGAATGACCAGAAGCTCATTCGTGGCCCTTTGGGCACAGTCTGTTGTTTTAATCCGTATAATCTTTTCCATTATGATCTACGCTGTTGGCTGTATGTAGTCCAAATGCATATTTTTAGAAAGGGAAAGTAAGGTACGTATATTAGAAGAAGTCACAGCAGAAATAAATAAAAGGCTATTTTTAAAAGAAGGCTGTTTCATGTTGACTGTGTTACAACAAAGAGAGTAGATGAGGTTTTGGAACACATGTAAAATTATGAAGGCAATCTCTTACAACACATTACAGGACACCGAACTGTTTGTGGCAGTTAATTGAGCAATGTTTCTCTCCCTGACCTCTTTACCATATATATATCTCCTAAGTAATCATGACCCCTTCACCCAGCCTTCTTCTGTTTTCAAGGCTCTTTCATATTTCAGACATTAAACAGTCAATACTGCTTCCTCCCACTGGAGCACAGGCTGTCCAGGACCTTCGTTCCTATCACTTCCCATCCTTCACTGTACAAGCAAATGAACATTCCTGCAATTTGTGGAGCTAGGAAATTAAAATCAGCACTCTGAATGGCCAGGGTAGGGAAACCTGGACTGCAATTCCCATCATTCCTGGCCATTGGCAATGCTGGCTAGGGCTGATGGGAGTTGGAGTCCCACAATATCTAGAAAGCTGCACTCCTACTGTACAGCTTCCCATCTCTCTCACTTCTGCAAAATAACATTGAACGTTGCCCTTCAATTATCTAAGCAGCTGCAATTCCCAACAGACTTCATCAGGCAATTGTTCATCTCCTTGAAGCATATCACACTCAAAATAATTATCTAGGAAAAAATGGTAATGGTACAAAAAGGTTTTTTGAGGGACACGCTCTTCCTATTGAGAGTTTTCCTAACAAGGAAATACATCTACAACAAGGACAAGCAAGAAATACGATTTGTTAAGACATTTAGATGAACCGACCTACAGTCCAGGAATGCTTTTGATCAAAGCAAACTCCACTGATGCACATAGTAGATGAGCAAGGAACTATAATTGAAAACAACACAGTGGTGCCCCGCAAGACGAACGCCTCGCAAGACGGAAAACCCGCTAGACGAAAGGGTTTTCCATTTTGGAGGCGCTTCACAAAACAAATTTCCCTATGGGGTTGCTTCGCAAGACGAAAAAATCTTGCGAGTCCCCGTGGGTTTTTTCCACTTTCCCCCCCTTTTCCTAAGCCGCTAAGCCGCTTAACAGCTGATCCGCTGATAAGCCGCTTAACAGATGATCGCTAGAAGCCGCTAGACCACTGTAGCGCTAATCCACTAAGCTGTCAATGGGCTTGCTTCGCAAGACGAAAAAACCACTAGACGAAGAGAATCGCGGAATGGATTCTTTTCGTCTTGTGTGGCACCACTGTATTGTTGCAGTTACACAACACCCCAATCTCCAAGCAGTGCAAGATTCTACAGGTTCCAAGCGCTTACTCAGAGTTCGTGTTTCCTTTGGGAATGAGGCAATTGGAGATTATGCTGTCTTTGCGATGTACAGTTTAGTTACACATATATACAACCTGAGCCTATGATGGAGCATCAACAACCCAAAAGGGTCTTGTTTCTCCCATAGCCACAGACTTGGATTCAAAGGGAAATCAAACGTTGCTCTGACTCTCCAGCTCACCATCACTGCAAACTCTGCCTTCAACTCTGGCTTTGTCTATTGAGGGAGGGGGCTCCAACCCTTTGCTGTCTCCCACTGAGCTCCTTAATCCCCCAGGAAACTAGCTTGGCTAGGCTAGGAATTATAAGGCTTGATTAGCTTTTAACACTTGCTGGATCCAGGGATTAGAGGGATCTGGCACACGGCTTAATGCCACTCCTCAAACTCATGACAATACCAAAGAGGAATACCAAGTCATGCATATTTGCAGGCCTGCTTAAAGTTTTCTGGAACAGTAATGTTCCATATGCAAAGAAGCTTATTAGGACAGACGTGGGTGGTCTCTACCTAAATCGTGGGGGGAATGCTGATAAGTGAGTGGATGGATTCTCCTCTAGGGACAAGAGCAGCTTCCTGACAGAATTAGCCGTTTTGCAATGTCATCACCAACTCCATACTGGAGTCAAGCAATTGTGCGTTGGAGTCTTATTACAAATAAAGCTAAGCAAATTAAAGCCAGTGTACTTGAGAAAGGAAAGCAGCAAGAATAACCAACGCCACGACAGAGACAAGTATCTATTTACAGACGTGGGAAAAGGGACTAGTTCAGGGTCTTTCGAGATAATGCATTTGCTATACGGAAATGAACCAATTGTTACTTGGCTGTTGCAGGAAACCCAGACATTTTTTCTTCTGCTAATTCTACATTTTCAGGGGAGATCTGGACGTCTTTCCTCAGGGTGGAGCATCAGCTGGAGACATTCTTTCATTCCAACATTTGTTGTATGCATTCAATAACCGTATATAAAATGCCCCAAGTCTTTCCATTAAAAAAGAGGCCCTTTTACAACACAGTCAATCCTATTTGGAAGTGTGTCCAGCAAGTTTAGTAGGGCTTACTCCCAGGTAGCCGGAAACATTTTAGTGATGAGGGCCAAGGACATTTTGCTGCCTGCATTAATGCTCCCCCTCACATATTCCATGCTGACCAGGGTTGAATCTTATTTCCAATACTGGGGGCATTGACAGACTCCTTCATTGCAGGCTAGCTTAGGAGTGATGGGGCAAGCTTTGTGTCACAAACAGTTCTGTCCTCCATCGCTTTTCTGCCATCCCCCAACGGTAGGACCGACCCTGGTTAACTGAATTATCACATGCAGACTAACTTGATCCAGCAACTGCAAAGACAAGAAGGTTCAACTGATAAATAATATAGGGGAAACGGACTGACCTTCACATAGGCTAGGTACTGTTTGCACTTCTGCTGCATATAGGACAGCTGGAACTGCTCTGTGATCTGGCCCACTGCTTCTCCGGAAGAAACAAAGTAAACCCTGATGGGATGGCCCTTTTCCTTCTTTGCCACATCTGCCGTCAGGTTACAGTTCAATCCTAAAAAAGAAAAAAGGAAAATGGAAAAGCGATAAAATACCAACGAAAGAATGGCAAGAAAAACTTACAGAATATGCTGTGCTGAAATGGCAAAACTAACTGACAGACTACGAAATCAGGACAAAAAAAATCATTTAAAGAAGATTGGGAACCATTTTCGGCTGATCTACAGAAACAATGCAAAGAATTGGACTCTTTAGTAGGTTTTGAGCAAACATTTACAAATAACAAAATTTATATAAATTGTAAGATTAAATATAAAAAAAAATGGAAAGCAAATTAGCAGGATTTGATAATGTGTGAAAACAAACTAGAAAAGGAGGTTGAGGGAAGTCCCAGGTGGGGGAGGGAAGGGAAGGAACAATTTGGGATTGGTGAATTATGATATACTGTATTTTTCGCTCTATAGGACACACATTTCCCCCTCCAAAAATGAAGGGGAAATGTGTGTGCGTCCTATGCAGTGAATGCAGGCTCCTTGGCTTCAGCGAAAGCAACGCGAAGCCTCCAAAGCGCAGAGGGAGCGCTCCCTCCACGCTCCGGAGGCTACGTGTTGCTTTCGCTGAAGCCTAGAGAGCGAGAGGGGTCGGTGCACACCGATCCCTCTCGCTCTCCAGGCTTCAGGGAAAGCCGCCTGAAACCTTCAGAGCACAGCGCGAGTTCCCACTGTGTTCTGGAGGCTTCAGGTTCCTTTCGCTGAAGCCAGGAGAGTCTTGCTCTCCCGGCTTCAGCAAAAGGAACCCGAAGCCTGCGGAGCACAGCGGGAACTCGTGCTGCGCTCCAAAGGCTTCAAGGATCTTTGAGGCTGGCGGTGGGGGAAAGCAGCGCTTCCCACCGCCAGCCCCACAAGCTCGGGGGGCAGAACAGTTGAATGCACAGAACACACCTTGTTTTAGAGGGGGAGAACAAGAAAAAAATTCTCCCCCTCTTTGTGCAGTGCCCCTTCAGCAAAGCGGCAGGAGAAATGGAAGGGGCTCCGTTTCTCCTGCCGCTTCGCTGAAGGGGCGCTGAGCAGAGGGGGAGAATTTTTTTCTTGTTCTCCCCCTCTAAAACAAGGTGCGTCCTAAGGTCCAGTGCGTCCTATAGAGAGAAAAATACGGTATGTTATAATGTAATTGAGGGGGGGTGGAAAATGTAATAAAAATTATTTCTCTGTGAGAACAGGATGCTGGGCACTGATAAGCCATTGGCCAGATGCAGCAGGCTCTTCCGGGTTCTTAATAAGTGCATGTTCAAATAAAGACATCAAAGCTCCAGAGCAGTGTTTCCCAGCTGATACTAGAATTCCCATCTACAATTCCCATCATCCCTGACCACTGGTCCTGCTAGCTAGGGATGGTGGGAGTTGTAGTCCAAAAACAGCTGGAGACTCAAGTTTGGAAAACACTGTTTGAGGGCAGGCTTAGGCTACTTGTGACCCAATGACTTAAATGCAGCCCACCAGCCTATGTAAGCAACAGTGCCATAAACCTGATTTTGTAGCCCACTTAAGGATACAAAAGTGTGTCAAGCACTCGGCATTCTGCAATACTTTGGTAGAGGGCTACATTCAAGTTGCTGGATCTCAAATTCTGCAAGCCTGCTCTAGTGAAAGGTCTGTTAAAGGAAAGAAGTGCTTTGGTAAACTACCGTGTGTTAACAGTATAGTTTCGACCCAACCAGTTCCCTCAAATTTCAACACTAGTTACTCATCATTTTGCTAAGCGGTACCCTAAGCGGTTACAATCAGGGCAGTCATCAAAGGTTAGCACAGTAAGTCATCTGCCAAGGTCGCCTAGCTCAAGTGATAAGCTAAAGTTAACACCATTATTGCATAGTGTTCATTAACATCCATGAGCCCCGCTCCAATAGGAAACTTCCTCTGCTGCAAACCAGCATTCCCTGCATTTATGATAACTGCACTTAACAGTGTACAATCTGGCACTTTTGGTGGCACACCCCATCAAGATAAGAACGTTGATGTAAAAATGGAAAGTACAGATGCTGCTGATTAAGAACCACATAACCAAATTGCATATTGTGCATGCGACAGTAATAACCGACTCCAGTGCCTTTTAAATGGTTTGTTACATATTTTGGCTGCATATTAGATTATTTAGAGGCATGAGAATTAAGTGTGCCAAATCTGGTTTGTTTCCAATCAAAGCCAAGTATATAAAAAAATATTCTATCAGGAGGAAAACTGAAGCAGCTATTAAGAGACCAAGATCAAGAATTGCAGAAATAAGCTTCAACTCAGCTGAGACCCTTTAAGCCCAGAAGCAGCCAGTAGAGAAGGCCTTCTGAGCATGGAAGTAACTGAAGCTTGGAAAGTGGAAGAGGGGTGAGGAGGTGGGAAGAACGCTGTGGTGCAAATACATGGTTGAGAGTGCCAGAATGTGTGGAGGTAACGCTTTGCAAAGGTAAACCTCGCACCAGACATGCAACAGTATGTCCAGGAGCGTTACACCTGCATTCCCTGATCTTCTTGGCTAGAAAACGGGGTTTCCCCCCTGACTTTTTGTCCTCTCACAATTTGTTTGTTAGACATAACGCTTGGCTGAAGCATGACCGGGGACGCAGACGTAATCAAGTATTGGGAAAAACTTTCAGGGGAATAATAATAATAATTTATTATTTATACCCTGCCCATCTGGCTGGGTTTCCCCAGCCACTCTGGGCGGCTTCCAACAAAACACTAAAATACAATAAGCTATTCAACATTAAAAGCTTCCCTAAACAGGGCTGCCTTCAGATGGTAGTTATTTTTCTCTTTGACATCTGGTGGGAGGGCGTTCCACAGGGCAGGTGCCACTACCGAGAAGGCCCTCTGCCTGGTTCCCTGTAACTTGGCTTCTCGCAGCGAGGGATCCGCCAGAAGGCCCTCAGCGCTGGACCTCAGTGTCCGGGCAGAACGATGGAGGTGGAGACGCTCCTTCAGGTATACTGGACTGAGGCCGTTTAGGGCTTTAAAGGTCAGCACCAACACTTTGAATTGTGCTCGGAAACGTACTGGGAGCCAGTGTAGGTCTTTCAAGACCGGTGTTATATGGTCTCGGCAGCCGCTCCCAGTCTAGCTGCCATATTCTGGATTAGTTGTAGTTTCCGGGTCACCTTCAAAGGTAGCCCCACATAGAGCGCATTGCAGTAGTCCAAGCGAGAGAGAACCAGAGCATGCACCACTCTGGCAAAACACCTGCTGACACGTGTATTTGCTAATGCTGCTTAGATGGAAATACGTTGAGTTCAGGGTGGTTTCACTACAGTTTCCAATTGTTGACTTCTGCTAATAAAAGGAGCCTCGGCAGAGCTAGTCGGCAGCTTTCTTGGAGCATGCTTGCCAGCGTGCTTCTGCACAGCTCACCTGCATTCAACCTCCTGTCGTCTCCGTTACTCCTACAAGAATGGCTCTACAAGGGGTGCCCACACCAACCTCCACACCCTGCCTCTTCTTCCTCCTGGCATGACACCCATGCCAGGAAGCCAGGTAAACACCACTCCCCCGATACTGCTCCTGTTTCGACCAGGGATGACTTCCGAATGTTGCTGAACTCAAGCTCCCATCATCCCTGCCAGGGGCTGATGGGAACTGGAGTTCAAGCACATCTGACGGGTCACATGATCCCCATCCCTGCTTGAAGAACTAGTGCCTGAGATTGCTTCTTTCCTCCTCCATCCCCATCTCTTTCTCCTTGTGTGTCACAACTTTTAGGGAAGGGGCTGTTTGACTACTGATCATTGCAAACCGAGAGCCTTTTTCAACTGAGGTGTGATGTAAAAATGCTTCAAATATATAAACCGTCCAGTCTGGGGGGGGGGGGCATCTATACACCAAACGTCTCACTGAGTTGTGGCAACAGCCGCCCGACGGGGCAATTTAAAGCGCCTTGCACATGGTAGTCACAATGAGCACACTGACTCTCAGACGTAATAGAAAACTGTCCATGAGCAATCTACATCCAGCTGTGACCGTGCCACCTCTCAGCAACAGCTGACATTTTACAATCTCGAGTAGTATATTTCACATCTTTCTCCACTTTGCCTTTTGGCAGACACAACCAATGATGTCAGAAGTGGAAAACTGAAACAGCAAGCCTAACTTTAAAAAAAAAAAAAAAACGAAAAACCCAGCTTGCAGATGTCACTAGATTGGTGGTTAGCAAGCTGACTCAGATCACCCCTTTTGTGTGCTGCTCTCTCTGAGGGGCTTGTGTCTAAGTGAGTTTCAGCTCATAAATAGCTCTTTTTCAGAATGGTAAAAACAGAGTCGCTTCACGCGATGCTGTAAGCAGCAGTCTTTTAGAGATTGCTGTTCACGCAAGCAGCAGAACATGCGAGCAACAGACACATGCAAGCTCACCTGATCTTCTTGTTTAGAGACTAAAATTCAGGCATAACACTGCTTGCCTTTTCTGTGTTGGCCACCCCGCCCTGGCTGTAGAATAGCCTCTCTTCTGAGGTACAACTGGTTGCCAACACTGCTTATTTGTGGTATCAACTGAAGATACACCTCTCTGCTCAGGCCTTCTCGGAGGTCTGATACAGTTGAGGCCAACCGCAAATTAACCAAGTGTTTATCTGCTGTGCTATTAAATGTATGTGGTTTTCATTGTAGTTTTGAAATGTTTGCTTAATGTGCCGCATCATTTCATTGTTTATTGCGTTTCATAGCCTAACCTGCTCTGAGATCATTAATTGCCACTTTCTGCTTGGCTTCTCAAGCAACACTTTAATATGGAATATGGGGGCCAGCCAGAAACTGAACCAAAGTGCCTTGAAGTGCAGGGGTGCAGCGGAAGGTGGAACTTATAGGGTGGGGGGAGAAGGATGTAGCAACAGCACACACATACCGTATTTTTCGCCCTATAGGACACACTTTTCCCCCTCCAAAAATGAAGGGGAAATGTGTGTGCGTCCTATGGGGTGAATGCAGGCTTTCGCTGAAGCCTGGAGAGCGAGAATGCAGGCTTTCGCTGAAGCCTGGTGCACACAGACCCCTCTCGCTCTCCAGGCTTCGCGGACCTCTCCGCAAGCAGTGGGAGCGCTTTATTTCCCCCCAAAAAAACTAGGTGTGCCTTATGGGGCGGTGCGTCCTATAGGGGGGAAAATACGGTAGTTCCACGTACTGCTGCTGCAACTACCGTATTCTTCACTCTATAAGACGCACCAGACCATAAGACGCACCTAGTTTTTGGAGGAGGAAAACAAGAAAAAAAATATTCTGAATCCCAGAGACATGTTCTGTTGCATATGCTGACTGTGTGTGTGTGTAAGTATAAGAAAGTGGAATACAGACACACATATATAGCCACACAAAGCCACTTCAGGGCAGGGGGAGCCTTCATCCCATTGCCCTGAAGAGGCTTCACACGGCTAAGCCAGAAGCTAGAACAGCAAGAGGGATCGCTGTGCAGAGATCCCTCTTGCTGTTCTGGCTTCTGGGATAGCTGCGCAGCCTGCATTCGCTCCATAAGATGCACACACATTTTCCCTTACTTTTTAGGAGGGAAAAAGTATGTCTTATAGAGCGAAAAATACGGTGATTCTGTTTTAGTTTTGAGTTGTTTTCATTCATGTTCATCATAAACAGCCATGAGAACTGTCAAGGCTGAATGACCGTCTACAATTTTGATTCACAGCACATAAACAGGAAGATTCCAATTGCCATTGTATCAGCTGTCTGTGGGAAGAACTGTGCAATGGAAGACAAGGGGTGTACTTTTAGGGTAGGGTTGCTCTCCAAGACAGCCAGAATCTGCAAAGACAGAACTATGTAACTATTCTAGTAGAACTAGTGCATCAGCTTGCTTCCCCTCTCCTCCCTTCCAATTCCTTTTTCTTCCTGCATCACACTATTTTATTTTTATTATTATTATTTTTATTCCTCTGCATGCAAAGACAAGCTCCGGCAGATTGAGCAGACGAGAGCAACAGCTGGTCCAATGATCAAGATGGTGGTTTCCATCTAGAGGGAAGTGAGGGGTAGATGGGGCTCATCAACCTGGGAAGGTAGCCCATCTAAGAGAGGAAAAATCTGATCCTAAATCTCCGTTGCCTTGCAGGATATCTTCAGGAGAAGAAAAGGCTAAGGAGTGAAGGCTACACAAGTCTGGAGTGAGATCCGTAAGGATGTTGGATGGCACCTTGTACGCCTCCTTGGTCCACATCAGTGAGGCTGAGAGGTGGGCTCCTGTTGTCTGCGCAGCCCAGGACCTCCATACAGGAAGGTCACTTTGGTGCTGCTAACACAGCAGTTTGACTTCACCCCCGGAAGCGCACTCCATTGTCTCTCGAGACAGATGGATGCTAACAATGTATTTCTTTCATGTTTTAAGCCACCTTGAGCATGGTTTGGACTATGGGAAGGTGGCACACAAATGAAATTATGTTTGTATGGCTCAGGGACGCAGCTGGTGATGTGGAGCATCCCTCAAGAATAATCACATGGGCAAAATGACTTTTCTATACTTCAAGCTCAGCTACATGTCATATTGGTAAAAACAAGTACACTGGACCCTCCGGATATGAACTTAATTTGTCCCGGGGATCCGTACTTACCCTGAAAAGTCAATATCCAAAGGCACCGTTTCTGCGCATATGTGCATGGTGAAACCCGGAAATATACACTTCCAAAATTACATTACCCGAGGGTAACGTAACCCAAGGTACCACTGTACCTAGACTTTATTGAAAAATTTGGCTTAAAATATGACTAAACTTTTACGTTACGCTGGCAGGTGAAGATCAGATCAGTTCAAACCAGAATCTGCGAAGAATGAGTTCCTCAAGCATCCCCACATTCATTCAGCCTCACTGATATCTATATCTAATTTTAGCCCACCTGTTATATAGAGCCGGCAATGCTAGAAAAGTCACTGTATCTGGTTCTCTCTGAAAGAGAAGTCAATAGGACACACTGCATAGCAACATGCTATTGTTTGCCTGACTGCTTGTTAATGTACGCCCATCTCAGCTATAAATAGACTGGCTAAGATTTTAGCCTTCAACATGTTCCCATAAAACACATGGAATTTGTACCGTAATTCACAAAATATGCTGCAGAACTAAACAGATACAAGCAACCACTAAAACATTCAAGATACTTGCAGCACTATAAAAAACAACAACTTTTAAATAGAAAGATCTATGTTTAAACTAACCAGTTAAGAGGAAGATGTGCCATTTTCACACAACCTTAAAGGAAGATTTCAGGCGAACATTAAAAAACACAAGGCATAAATCCAGGCTTGTTCCAAGAGTGCCTTTGGTTTTATGGGGTCTCTTAAGAAGAGCTGGAATATATCTACTGGTCTTCCAGTTTTCAATACAAAAAAAAAAATCATCACACGCAAGTAACTCCTCAGACATTTACCAGGAAAGGCTCTTGGTAACATGGGGAGAGGAGGCTTTAGCTACTATAAGGTAAAGGTAAAGGGACCCCTGACCATTAGGTCCAGTCGTGGCCGGGTCTGGGGTTGCGGCTCTCATCTCGCTTTATTGGCCGAGGGAGCCGGCGTACAGCATCCATGTCATATGGCCAGCATGACGTGCTTTCGAACTGCTAGGTTGGCAGGAGCAGGGACCAAGCAACGGGAGCTCACCCCGTCGTGGGGATTCGAACCGCTGACCTTCTGATCAGCAAGTCCTAGGCTCTGTGGTTTAACCCACAGCCCCACCTGCGTCCCTCTAGCTACTATAAAAACCCACAAAAACCTTGATCCATGTTGATCTTAGTCTTTGCATTAACTCAGAGCTATTGTAGCAACCTAGCAGTTCGAAAGCACGTCAAAGTGCAAGTAGATAAATAGGTACCACTCCGGCAGGAAGGTAAACGGCGTTTCCGTGCGCTGCTCTGGTTCGCCAGAAGTGGCTTAGTCATGCTGGCCACATGACCCGGAAGCTGTCTGCGGACAAACGCCGGCTCCCTCGGCCCATAGAGCGAGATGAGCGCCGCAACCCCAGAGTCGGTCACGACTGGACCTAATGGTCAGAGGTACCTTTACCTTATTGTAGCATAGTGGCTAAGAGAACAAACTGGCGGCCATGAAATCCTCAGTTCCAATTTCATCTTTTCCATGAACTCAGTATCCAGCCATAGGTAAGCCATTGAGTCTCACTCTTGCATCTGCAGTTTTGTAATTATACTGACCTCTCAAAGTTGCTGTAAGGATTATCGACATAACATAGGTGAAATACTTAGAACATGCTATATGAAGCAACAAGTGGACCCTACAACAAGATGTTGCAGTGTATGCTAGGGCTGTGCATTAGATTTGGAAGAATCATGAGGTGAGGCAGGAAGCCTGGAAGGTATTTGGGGCAGAGCAGAGTGTCTACAAGTTGACATGAGTTGAAGCGGAGTCTGTGAAGTGCTTTATGGCACCACGGCACTAAATGCAACAAAGAAAATACCGTGTACGCGTGCCTGCTGAAAGCAAAATTAATGTCTACATTTACAATAACATGCTTACATGAAGACTGGATGATGGAAGAAGGGAGAGCGAACACCTCTGGAGAAACTGCAAGGAGGGAAAGCTGCAATGGGACCCACAGGTCTAGTTTGTAAACTTATGAGGACAAAAACAACACAAATAACATTTTACAAACATCGGTTTAGAAATTGTAAACAGCAATGGATGCCAAGATAATAGTTTACCTATCGTTCCTGGAACGTGTTTGCCTTTGAAACTAAAGCAGGCTGTGACGTTTAGGCAGTTCACCGGCTGCAAGTCATCGTGGCACTGGGGAGCTGTGATGTCAATGGAAGCTGGCAGGAAAATGGAGATGTCCATAGTAATGACAGGCCTGGATCTTAAAACAACAACAACAACAAAAGCATTACTTTCGTAATAGTTAGTGGAGTGAAATGGCTTAAGAAAATGACCTATGGGTGAGAAGTCTATAGAAGTCTATCTACCTCAAGTCGTCTTAGGCAAGTCTTTCTGCCCAGCTCCCCATTTGCAACACAAGAATAAAACTACAGAACTACATTGCAGATTGGTTGAAACAATGACTGAGATAATGTACAGTGGTACCTCAGGTTACATATGCTTCAGGTTACATACGCTTCAGGTTACAGACTCCGCCAACCCAGAAATAGTGCTTCAGGTTAAGAACTTTGCTTCAGGTTGAGAACAGAAATCGTGCTCCGGCGGCGCAGCAGCAGCAGGAGGCCCCATTAGCTAAAGTGGTGCTTCAGATTAAGAACAGTTTCAGGTTAAGAACGGACCTCCAGAATGAATTAAGTACTTAACCCGAGGTACCACTGTACAAATACCCAAAAGCACTATATAAATGTCAACAAGCTTGCGCAAAGATCCTCTGGAATGCCCTTGATCACAAAAGTTTCTCTTATTTTGTCGCAGATTGCCTCTATTCTTTTTCTGAAGATATGGCATGATTTACATGGAATAATTGTAGCATTCGGCTGGGTGCTGTTTTGTATGAAGAACCATCAGTGTGGAGTGCCTCTACAAGTGGTTGCAGCAAACTTAACCTTATCAGTATCCTGGCTGTTTGGAAGAAGTCTATTGTGTCGGCATGATTAAATATCTGCAACCATGTATGAGTCTCTTCACACAGCTTCCCATGCAGAATAGTCCCTGCAAAGTTCTGTTTTCTAGATGTTCCTGTACTCTAAATACTAACTTGTTTGGTGTTCTCCTTCCTCAACTGATAAAGCTTTTGCCAAGTCAGAGAAAAGAGATGGGCGTGCTCCCTTGTACTATGTTTTAGGATTGCATTCTTAGAAGTGGCTTTGTAGAGCCATCGATCACGGCCACCAAACCAGAGGATGTAACCAACAAAACACAAAAAAGGAGACTGCCCCATAAGAACTGAAACCCCCCAAACCTCATAGGCAAAGCTGGAATCAAGTCTTCAAAAGTACGATACAAAATTAGAGCAGTCCAGTTTTCAAAATACACAGGATTGTTAACAATTGTAGTTCAAGATACGCAATATTCATATGAACAGCCTTGGTTAATTTGTTTCCTGCCAAGCAACAACTAGATCTGGAAGACCACAAAATTCAATGAAGACCTAATTTGTTTATGGGAAACAGTCCTCGGGGAAAATGATAGTCCCATTAGTACCCAGACCCTGTAATTATCCAGGGATGCGTTTGACATCATTTGACACCACTGTCCCTCCAGAGCATTTAGCAGTCACCACTGCCATTTGAAAAAATCACATTATGTTTACTAATATTTTCTAATTGTCAGCCCTCTTGGTGGCCTGCTGTGAGACAGGACATAAATAAGGTAAATAAATAAAATAACCAGTAGCTCAGATATCTCAGTGGGAATCCTGAGCCTTGTGAGAAACCATCAAACCAGCTGCCCCCAAACCTCACACTTTTTTGTACATCAAGATGGTATGAACAGCCGTGTCAAGAAACAGCCTTCGCAAAAGGACTGTAAATAACAATCAAGGTGGGTATCAAAATATAACAGCATCAACTGAGCTCATCAGAGCAACTTGTTTTGCTCACTTGGAGCTGTCCATGGTTCTGGCATATCCAGATTTTAACAAACAAACAAATAAATTTTAACTGGGTAATCTTACAAATAACCCTCTTTAGACATTTCAAACATAATGTGGCAATTCGGCATTTGCTTTGTACTTGTTGAGGAACAGCACCAGTGCACACGCTTTGTGCCATCTTTCTGAGCTGCATTTCTGAAAGTTGCAAAGATCGCTCTTATGGCAGTGCACACGTACAATTTAACTGGGTGTGTGTGTGTGTGTTTAAAAAGGAGTCCTTTACCATCCTTAAAATCTCACAAGATTACTTTTAGAAAATGATTGTGTGTGTAAGCTGAAATCAAGATCTCTTTCTTTTTAACAGGGCCAAGATGAGCAGTTTAATGCCGACTGAAATATGTATATTGCCAGAAGAAAGGGGAGGAAATAAATGGAATGAATAGAAACGTGTGTGTGTGTGTGTGTGTGTGTGTGTGTCAGATACATGTGTACACAAACACGCACACGTAATATGTGCGTGGTGTAAGATCTGTGTAAGGTTTACCAAATGGTATGGAGAATATCTGCCTAACCTAACTTTGACCCAGACTCTGCCTGATCCCTGCAGCCAATAAAACCAACACCTGCTCCCGAGTCTCTGTGACTGACTGCCACCACCTGCTGCCACCACATTTCCTTCCTCGTGGTTCCAGCCAATCTGCTGATAACTTCACTCAACACCCATGAGGCCTAGCCATCCACAACAGGACACAGTCATTTCCCGAAGAACACACGTCCAGTAATTCCCCCCCCCCCCAATTCCAGGTTAGGACAGAATTGCAAAAAAAGCAATTCTGTATATGAATACAGAATACACCCGCATCTGAATAGGATGCGGGTGGCGCTGTGGGTTAAACCACAGAGCCTAGGACCTGCCGATCGAAAGGTCGGCGGTTCGAATCCCCGCGGCGGGGTGAGCTCCCATCATTCGGTCCCAGCTCCTGCCCACCTAGCAGTTCGAAAGCACCCCTAAGTGCAAGTAGATAAATAGGGACCGCTTTCTAGCGGGAAGGTAAACGGCGTTTCCGTGTGCGGCGCTGGTGCTGGCTCGCCAGATGCAGCTTAGTCACGCTGGCCACGTGACCCGGAAGTGTCTTCGGACAGCGCCGGCTCCCAGCCTCTTGAGCGAGATGAGCATGCAACCCTAGAGTTGGACATGACTGGCCCTGATGGGCAGGGGTATTCATCTGAATACCAGTGACTGGGACACACTAGCAGGGAGAGCACTGCTGCACTCAGGCCCCGCTTGCAGGCATGGGCGTGTGGTTGGGCAGGAAGAGAACAGGATACCAGACTAGATGGGTTTCGTGTCTGTTCCAGCAGGCTTCTATTTATGTTCTTATGCTTATTTTTTCAAAGCCCCTCAAAATACTTGTAGATGCAATGCATGTATGTCAATTTCTCTCATCACTTGACAACTTGTAGTTGAATGTGTGAACTTGCTCCCTTGAAAATTTCAAAGCTTGACACAAAGCGAGTTGACATGAAAGCATGGGTTCATTTATAATGGCTCGTTCAGAAAGTAGTAGTATTCAGAGACTCCATCTCCTCAGAGTATTGCAGAAGAACGATGTCAATCAACATTTGATGATCTCCTTCTACCGGTCAACAACAGAAAGTGTCCTTTCATACTGCGTCACGGTGTGGTACGCTGGTTTGACATCACCTGATAGGAAGTGCCTACAGAGGGTGGTGAATACAGCACAAGATATTATGGGCTGTCCCGTGAATCCACTGGATGAAATAGTGGAAGAACATTGTCTCAGGAGAGTGAGGAAAATTCTCAGGGATGATTCACACCCTGGCCGGCACTTTCTTGATCTCCTGCCCTCAGGCAGAAGATACAGAAGCATGATTAGTCGCACCAACAGGGTAAAGAACAGCTTCTATCCGTGGGCTGTTAGGCTGCTGAATGAAAAGAGAACACCACCTTTCAGTAGCCTTGCTTCCCACACTCCTAGAATGGGCTTCTGTGGAACTCTGGCAATGGCTCTTACTTGCCTAGATGGACAGAGAGGGGAGTAAGAGAGTGCGTAGAAACTAGCCTACCATTTTCCTGCTCACTTTTGCCTCTGGCCTTTGCCTAGCACTGGCCTGTGGCCCTCAGAACAGAAATGCATCCCTTGGGCTTACAATGGTTTTCCATCCCTGTTTAGAGAATCCTTTAGCCCAAGTTGTGTAAACTGAAGGGAGAGTCGAGTGTGGATTTCATGCTCTTTATTCAGCTCGTAGTAGTGAGGAGGAATGGAAGTTCCCCCAGAATGTCTGCTTTATATACATTATTTACACAATGGGCCCCACGTGATTGGCTAATTCCAGGATTCACCTGTAGGCCAATCAGGTTGCGGATTCACTTCCACCTGGAGCTGGATTGGGTGGCTCCTGTGGACCAATCAGACTGCTGCATTCTGAATCCTATTATTCTAGGACCAATCAGACTGCTGCATTCTGAATCCTATTATTCTAGGACCAATCAGACTGCTGCCTTTTGGATCCTATTCAACTCAGTACATAACAGGTTCTTCTACGGTGTGGTGAAAAGGAATGGCTTCAGTGAGGCTCACTGCTGCTCTCCTCCCAGGAGATGTCTTTAACATCTGAGAGAGCCATTAAAAGAATAGCCCAAGATGGCACAGTGCCTCAGCAAGGGAAGGAGGGAAGACCAGGCAGCTGTTTTTCCTGATGGGGCTTAAAGCCCTTTTGGTTCCTTCCTTTCCTCTCCAGCTCCTCATTCCACCCCCCAGTTCTTTCACAGAGCACCAAGGTGGCCTTGCTTTTTTGTTGGAGGCCAAGCAGTTGACTTGGGATTTGGGGAGAGGTTCTGCCACTTCAGGAAATGGCTGTAGCTCTGCCTTTGTGATTCCAGAGGCAGGGTCCTGCCCCCAGAAGAATCCCCCTTCCTCCTGAAAGGGGCAAAGAACCTGCAAAGAGGGGGGGGGACCAACCTAGCTGATCTCCCACTGAGTTATAAGATGCCACAAGCATATTATGCACCCATGGTTGTCAACAGAGACATGCATGGCTAATTCCTAACATCATGAACTTAGACTTACAGGCTTCCTTTGAGAACCAAAGTGTGATTGTCTCCTGGCTACCCTCTTGCAAATTATGACCAAAAGCTTTGCATTTCTGCAACACAGGCCTGACTTGTTGCCAGGGCTGTTTCAAGTTGAAAAAGAGTTCAGCCATATGGCTTTTATGGCCTTGCAGTGGTTTTCTGTGCCACATGACGCTGGGGATTGGTTATGGGATCAAAGAGCCCATTCATGCATTAAGAACTGCCCAAATTCAGAGTCTGAGCGACAGCTTCACGTTTCCCTGAAACATCCTCAGAGATAAAAATGGCAGAAATTGTTTTGTTTTCAAATTTATTTTCTATGCTATCACACCAAATTGTTCTAATGTTTTGCTGATTGATTTTACATACAATGTATTTGAACTGCTTTATTAGACTGTGACAACACCCTACAATGAAGGGCAGGGTGAAAAATTTATAAATAAATACCATCCAAGCATATCTGCTGCATGCCAATAAAGCCATCTGTGAAATCAGAAAGTTGCAGCCAAGTATGGGAAACATCCGACCTTCCAGAAACTGCTGGACTGCAACTGCCATCATCCCTAGCCATTGGGCATGCTTGCTGCAGCTGATGGGAGTTGTAGTCTAGTATCATCTGAAGGGCCAAAAGTTCCCTATATTTGCTCTAGACTCATTCCAGGAAATTACAATGTACTATTGCCTATCGCACCCAAGTGCAGAAGTGGCCTGCATTACATTAGTTCCTGCAGGAGTTGCCCCATACTTTAATAAATTATTATTATTATTATTATTATTATTATTATTATTATTATTATACCCCACCCATCTGGCTGGGTTTCCCCAGCAACTCTGGGCGGCTCCCAAAAGAATATTAAAAACATGATAAAACATCAAACATTAAAAACTTCCCTAAACAGGGCTGCCTTCAGATACCTTCCTTGCCTTTAAAGATTCCTAGAAAAGAAAATTATCTATTTTCACAAGGTGCTTGTTCCAAGCCTGAAGTTCCTGCAGAAGAATCTTATTCTTAATCAAGAGCCATAATACTGGTTCCTCCGATAGTAAACACAGAATCAAAACCAAAATGTGGCCGCGATGAAGCAAGGGGAAGGGATTAGCATATTTGTGGGAACCTTGAGGGCTCCAAAAGGGCAGTTTGGTATTTTAAAAAATGCCTAAGAGGGTGAAAAACTGTCCGTTGCATCCTCAGTAACTATGGAATGCTGAGTGCCAGCTGGAAAAGAAGGCCAGTTATCTCTCATCCTTGGAAATGGCAGGGAGGACCCTGAACAGGCGAGGCAGATCCATTAAGGCAGGGGCTCAGCAAACTTGTTCAGCAGGGGACCGGTCCACTGTCCCTCAGACCTTGTAGTGGGCCGGACTATATTTCTTGGGAAAAATGATGCAAGAGCCCCACAAGCCCCACTGGCTGTTTACCTGTGTCTTGCAAGCAACAGGGGCTGGCGGCAGCAGCGGGAGAGGGACGATGAGCAGTGCACTAAAGGGCTCTAGAGAGGGGCTGCTTTAAATGGTGGCCGCTCGAGTGCTGCTGCTGCTGCTGGCACCAACAAGGCCCAGCCACCTTCCTCCTCTAGGCAGGGCAAGGAGAAGCCAGGAGGAGGGAGGGAGGAGGCACCGCCGCCGTGTGAGGGAGAGGGAGGGAGAGGGAAAGAATGTGCTAGCTGGCGATCCACGCAGTGATTCCCGGACCATCCGTGGGCCGGATCCAGAAGGCGATTGGGCCTGATCCGGCCCGCAGGCCTTAGTTTGCAAACCCATGCATTAAGGCCAACCTGTCTGCCTTCAGTCAGATCGTGCCTGCCTGCCATCTTAAAACAAGTCAGAGGTGGCTCTGCCTGTCATTGGCTCTGGCTCCACCAACTGTTGGGTCTCCTGCCCTACCAGTCCAAATGGGCACCAGTCGCCTTTTAGGAGGAAGGATACACTGCAGCATTTTGTTGCAGATTCCACTTGTGGCTTTCTTATTGCCTGGCTGGACGCATGCTAAACATTATTGTAACTGGTCAGCAGCTTGACACCTCTACAATATTATGAGAGGGGCTAGTTCTCTCAAGCCAGTGTTTGTTTCATCTAGCCAGTGTAATACCACAACACCAGAACCTCAGAAGGTATGCATCCATAACTTATTGCTGTGCAATTATGATAAAGTGCACAATTTAGGGCAACTTATTGAATTCTCTAAAACCCTCCCCAAACCATATGCAGTATGGTTCTGTGATGTGCCCTTTTGTCTGCAGACAGGGAATGGAACAATTATTTTTCTTAGGCTACTTATTGACCCATATAAAGGTAAAGGTAAAGGGATCCCTGACCATTAGGCCCAGTCGCAGACCACTCTGGGGTTGCAGCGCTCCGCTCATCTCGCTTTACTGGCCAAGGGAGCTGGAGTACAGCTTCCAGGTCATGTGGTGAACCAGAGCAGCACACAGAAACGCCATTTACCTTCCTGCCGGAGCAGTACCTATTTATCTACTTGCACTTTGATGTGCTTTCAAACTGCTAAGTGGGCAGGAGCGGGGACCGAGCAACGGGAGCTCACCCTGTCACGGGGATTCAAACCGCTGACCTTCTGATCAGCAAGCCCTAGGCTCTGTGGTTTAACCCACAGTGCCACCCGCGTCCCTATTGACCCATATACTAAGCGCAATAAACTGCCCATGGTTTACCAGGGTGATAGTTGCTCACATCAATCTGGAATAATAAAAAATAAAAAATAAAAAATAAAAAATAAAAAATAATAATGATGTTTGTACCATCCATCTGAGTATGAGTATGTGCACCCTTTGAGAGTCGCCATCAATCCCCCCCAAATCAAAGCAGCTTCACCAAAAGCTTTTAATATCACTTGGCAGAATGTGTGCTGCTTTTGGCAAAGAAACTTTGCAGAACTTTTTTGGGGGGAGTGTGGGCTGGGGAGGAGGCAGAGGCCGACTTGCGACTTTACCCTAATCTTAATCCAAACAGCGAATGCAGCACACTCCCTGACAGCCGGTAGCTGCAACTCATCAGCCACACCACATGTGTCGCTTGTAATGCACAGATCTCTAAAGAAATAAACAGAGGCTGTTGTGGTGGGTGGATTCTGGTTGATGCGGGAACCTGCAAAGCCTACCGGATCTGCCCTTCACAGAAATGCAGTAAGACACCAAGAAACGGATACAGCAGCATGGATGCCTATAAAATTAAGGTTTTTGTTACTTCTGAGTTTTCCTAGAGCAGCAGTACATGGAGATCCACGCTGCTTGCGTTTTGTGAACTTATCATGGCGCATCAAGGTCGCAATGCTTGTGTTCCCCCGCCTAAGTGTTGCAACACAAACTTGGTACAGTGGCACCTTGGTTTAAGAACAGCTTAGTTTATGAACAATTTGGATTAAGAACGCTGCAAACCCAAAAGTAGGTGCTTTGGTTTGTGAACTTTGCCTTGGAAGCAGAACATGTTGAGTGTGTTCCATTTGTAAATTGAGTCCCCCACTGCTATGGGAAAGCACGCCTTGGTTTAAGAACGCTTTGGTTCAAGAATGGACTTCTTGAATGGATTAAGTTTGTAAAACAAGGTACCACTGTATATGGGAAATATCCAGGAAATGCAAGTGTCCTTTTCCATAATGTACTCTCCCAAGCACAACACGGGAAGCCAATTGTGCAGACTAGTTGCCCTTGTTGGAACCATCTTCATCATCTGTGTTAACTACATGCACTGGCAGGTAAAGAAGAGCAGTGATGAAGCAGAATCGAGTAGCAGGTGATGCTGGGGACCCAACTGGAGAGCCACCAGTGCTTGGGCTAGACAGACCAAAGGTCCAATTGCATGTACAAGGCAGCTTCACAGGTTCTGCTCAAGAAGGCATGGAGAGAGAAAGACAGGGCTGTCTCACAACACCCAACTGGAAAAATATTCTGGCACTCTCCATGCCCTATAACCAAAAAAAGAGAGAGAGAAAGGGAGAGAGAGAAGAGGGAGAAGGAGGAGAGGGAAAGGGAAAGCGAGAGAAACTCTTAGCTACCTCCATGGCTGTGAAAGAAATTAGTTGGAGGAGGAATGTGATGGAACATAGTAACAATTCAGGTGTAAAAGCCCCTTTTTCAGCACTTTGGAAAATACAGTTGTTAGCCAGTGATGCTTCTCGTGGGAAGCACACAAGAAGAGCATGGTAGAGTCAGCCACTCCTTGTTTCTTTTCTCCAGCATCTGCCGAAACAGAGGTATCCATCTCTGAATATGGAGGTTCAGTTTTAGCTATTGTGGCTAGGCAAGGAGAGGAAATGGGGAACTGCCTTGAAATATTGTTCATGGCGCAGCTATATAGCAGAAACCATTTCTACGTACCTCCAAAACATGACATCTGTTTGCAATAGAAAGGTATCAAAAAAATGGGAAACCGTAAAACAAGTACAAAGGGGTGCCTAATTGAACGAAGGATGCCCATAATTGTGTTTGTTCTAAGTTGCCTTCTGATTGGTGCTGATACACTAATGAGCAGCCCTATAAAACAGCAAAAGAAAAACCCAGAGCTTCTCATTTTTCCACCATTTATTATCAGACTTCTTTGTTCATTTCATGGGCATGTTACTCCAGCTGTTTCCTCTAATCAGATCATCTACACACCACCTCTCTCTCTCAAGCCTTTTCAGCAGATCACAGTCACAAAACAAAACACCATTGCTATCTTCCCTAATTTTGCAGTCACAAACTGGCAATTTAACTGAACAATATCACACGATTTCCCAAACAGTTGCACATGCATCTCCTGTAGCAATATAAAGAGAGGAAGTACTGAGTGCACAGGTTGCTCTGTCTCAAGAGAAATCTAAAAAAAAGGTAGTATAAACACCAACAATTGGGAAACACTGGCGTGCGAGCGCTTCAGTTGGAGAACAGCCTTTACCAAAGGTGTCATGGGCTTTGAAGACACTCGAACTCAGGACACAAGAGAGAAACATGCTAAGAGGAAGGCACGCTTGGCAAATCCACACCGCGATCAACTCCCTCCCGGAAACCAATGTCCCCACTGTGGAAGGATGTGTGGATCCAGAATTGGCCTCCACAGTCACTTACAGACTCATTATTAAAACCGTGTTTATGGAAGACAATCTTACTCAGCTAAGAGTGATCGCCAAAGAAATACCTGCTATGCTCCTTCAACACTTTGCCACTATTTATTGACAACTGCTGACTTTCCTGCATCTAAGTGAAAAACACCTACAATTCTGACTATCGTTCATTCAATTCTATGATGCTCTTTAGGAGCTAAAATAAATCAATACTGTGGTGCTCTGAGAGCTTAAACAAATCAATGAAAGAGCATTAGCAGCACTGTTTCTCTGTCGGCCAGAGGTGTAAACAAGGGGAGTTATGATTGTGTGTGAAATATAGCAATGTAGCATATATGATCCAATGCTCGTCAGTATAGCGCTGCTTCAACTGGAGTGATCATGAAAAAAACAGTTTAACACCATTTGTAGCTGCTGTGCATACAGTGTTGTTCATATACAACCACTTGAGCATACTGTAGAAATATTAACCTGCAGTTGCTGCTATTAGTGCTTGGCTGTTTTGCTAATAGGTATAAATACTCTTTATAGCCAATGTCCAGAAAGTAAAAATGGTTGCACATGCAAGACTCGGAGGCAATTTCTTCCCAAGATAACTTGGAAGAGGAACAGCAAGAAACTGCAACATGCACCGAGAGCAACCTTATTAAAGGGAAAGTGGTAAATTGATCTCACCTTAGAAGAATCACATTGTTTGACATAAAGGCACCTATCGTCACATCTGAAAATAAGAGAAAACATTTAGAGAAATTTGCACAGGTGCCCAGCATCCACATTCAAAACATACTATAGTTGTTAAAAACAAATCTCTCCCCTCTTGCAATGTAATATTCCCAGTTAATATATTCTACCATTAATATCTTGCATATCATAACATGCATCTCAGCTTGGTCCACACATTCAAAAGAAACAGACATAATCAAGTTACAGATAGGTAGCCGTGTTGGTCTGCCAAGTGTGCATGCACACAAAAGCTCATACCAAGAACTGACTTAGTTGGTCTTTAAGGTGCTACTGGAAGGAAATTTTTTTGTTTAGACATAATCAAGGTACCCAGGTTCACCACAGCATGCACAGTTGCCTGACCACCATCCAATTATCAACTTGCAGTTATCTACTGCTTTCCCCAAAAAACTGGTCATTGGCAGTTGCCCTTTGGCTAATCTGAAACCAATTTCATGGTTTGTGAAGGTACCATAGTCGTTGGTCTTTTTAATTTCACATTAGTTGAGATTTATCATCCTCTTCCTAAAAAGTTGTGTGATCAGAATTATTTACTGCTGCTCAGATCTGTTCCAAAGGAAATATTTTAGTCCAGCTACAAAGAAATAAATACTCTGAAACATGTGGACATTTTTTTTAAAAGAAGGAAACAAAAGGGAATTGGGTGTATACACAAAATTGGTCCTTCCCTCCTTCTTCCTTTTATTTCCCAACTTTCCTCCAAGCTACTCAATATGGTATACATTATGTGTCTCTCTCCCCCCCCCCATATTATATCACAACAATCCTGTGAGTTAAGTTAGGCTTAGTGATATGTAGGTACATTCTCCCCTTTATTTTTTTCTATTTCTATGATCTTTTAATTCGTATTATCCATTCTTCCATTCCATTTCATCTGTTTGTTTGTATTCTTCTTCCTTACCAGTATTACAAACCTACCTGGATAGCCATTTCCATCCATGTCAACTCCTCCAGAAATGGACTGGCCAAACATCTGTAACATTGGGCTTACTCTCCTCCCAGGTATCCTCTGCAATAGACAACACAGAACTGGAATCAATGGAACCAAGAAAAACATAGCACTGAAGTTGCTTACAATCCGTTGGATTCAATGGCAAATCTCAATGATTTTCACGGAATTGGAATGCATGAGCTGGGAACCACATGTCCATTCAGGTCTCACTGTTAACCAAGGGAAATAAAATAAAAAGGGACATGCAAGGTTTTCCAGCTCTTTCAAATTCTCTCACACTGGATCTAAGTCACTGACATTACACCTCCTCTGTTCAGGGCTATTCTGTTTGAGGCAACATGTAAGGAATGACACTGGGTTATTTGCAAGAAAAAGACGCTCTATCCACAGGCTCCTTAGTGCATTGTTCATTCTTCTGAACCACCTGTGTGAGAATCCACCACTATCTCCCCCCCCCCCAAAGTATAATGTGCGATACTACTAGTGACTCAGTCAGTTTCAACAGAGTAATATTGATTCCTGCTTTGAGTGTGTGATTTGTGAGATCTCTTAATAAGATTTCAACTCAGAGCAAGGTCTCCAATCCCTAACAGCACTATTGGTCCAATACCCATAAGGCAGTTGTCAACTGACCCTCTGCTAGCCCATTTAACAGATGGATGGGTTCATAGAGCCCTTAGCACAGACCATGCAGAAAAACGTTGTAAAATACTGAACACGGCACCTTGGAGAAGGGGGTGCAATTATTGTCCTGCACTTTCAGTTTAGTGCTAAAGCATCAATCTGGCTGGATGCAAAGCTCCCAGGTGGACAAGGATTAGAAAAAGAAATACAGTGGGAGGTAATGCTGACCAACTGTCAGCTGGGAAATTAATAGAAAACAACAAATATCTAAAGCTTAAAGGAAAGGAAAGCACTCTAAAACTTCTTCTCTTAAAAAAAGCAATGAAGAAAACTTTCCCACTCTTGGACTTGATAACACTAAAGCAACTGAAAGCAGCTGAACTCCTCAAATTACATTTACACAAGAGAATGTGGCTAGGTTTTTGCGGGGGGTCCCTGTTAGGGTGGCAAACCAGGGCTACGCATATCCCACAGACATCTGCAGGCTATTAGGGTATAAAGATTGCAGTCTAATGCTACACAGCTTTGAGAGCTGCGGACAGAACCAAAGGCCCTGAAACCTAGCCTGATAATATTTATCTAGCATACACATTTATCTGCAAACCAATTAAAAGTGCTTCATCTGGATCCAAATCTCGCTGCAGCAGAGGTAAAAATCAGGCATTCAAAATGAAATGGGAGGGGTAGGAGTATCTCACTGTAAACAAATCATCCTTTCTTCTAACAAAGATTGTATATGTGTGTGGATGTTTTTTAATACACAGCATCTGGATGGTTCAGAGTTCCAGTAATGGGACACAAAGCCTTTCACCCCAAGGTTACTGGTTCAAATAGAGGCCAGGTAGACAGGCACTACAAATTAAACATATGAAACAGCTTGATGGATTTGTAGCCAAATGACCTTCAGCCCTCTTCCTTGAGAACATGGCACAGCACTAAAACATGGCAGAGAGAGAGAGAGAGAGAGAGAGAGAGACTGAACACAAGGAAAAGTAATGGAAACTAGCTGGCAAGAGCACACTCTGAAGAAGATCACAAAAGCTGGAGACTAATCTGGTCAGAGACAGCAGTCAACTGCACTGTTTTCTATGATTAAGCTGTCTCCTTCTGAAATGCCTATATTACCTCAAATATGTAAAAATTAAGAAATAACATCTATCTGTCCAAATCTGGACATCCTCAACCAGAATGCCATTTTGCATTTCAGTCTGTTCAGTAATCTCCCATCTTTTCAGTGTGCAGAGAAGAGTCGTTCACATGCCACAAATTATCACCTATAAAAATTATCATAAAAAGGATTTCGTTTGCATTTTCTTTATTAAAAACTTAATGCGTACTTTTAAAAAAGTCAGCAACAGCAGAACTAATTACTCACAGCCTGCTCTAAGCATCTCAAATGCAACCACTGAAACTCTGACTTAGCATCCTGTATGAGCTCCCGCCCAGCAACAAAACAAAATATTTAGACCAGAACTTTAAAACAGCTGAAAGTTGAAAAACAAGCCTGATTTCTTTTTGTCTTTGAAAAAGCAAAAACTTGCCGCTATCCAGACTAGAACAAAAAGCTCAGTCTGCGATCTGCTGATGTATTTGTACTAAAGTGTCCTAAACCATTGCAGGGGGTAGGACTGACAAAATCTTTGAAATACTGTACACCAGGCACGTCCAACAGATAGATCGTGATCACTGGGTAGATCACTGGACATCTGTTGTAGATCACTGGCTCCCCCCAAAGAAGCTCAACAACTTTGACCTGAATCCCAAAAAAGGGGATAGATCACTGCCAGTTTTTAACTCTGTAAGTAGATTGCAGTCTCTTGGGAGTTGGCCACCCCTGCTGTACACAGTACATTATTAATTCTCTGCTGATTTGACTTCACTGAAGTCAGTAGAAGGTGCCTGGTGTTTGTTTGTTTTTATTTTATTTTTATTTTTTAAATTACTAAGAATATTAGAAAAAGCCTGATGTTAAGCAGATTGCAGATTAGGTGCATTTGAAGAAGCATTTATATTTTTCTTATTGGAATACAGTCCCACAAACACTCTAAGGGGAAACATCCTTCCTAATTTTGTTCTACTGTTTAGGCAGCAAAACCCAAAGCTGTCCTCCTGATCCCTGAGAAAGCTTTTCTAAGAGCACATCTACAACTGTAACCTTAATGAATTTAAAACCTGCACAATTGCCCTGGCTAACAACCAAGGAAGAGGGAAATATCAAAGGGTCCAGAGAGCTCTATCAAAGCGTCCTTATCACCAAAACAAAACACTACCAAGGAGCATTGGAGGACAGGGGACCCATTACATTAACTAGTTTCAAGCCAACTGAAATTTGTGCTGGATACATTCCCTGAACCTAAACCTTTGACATAGAATGTATTACAGCCCCACATTATATAGTTGACAACAACTATATAGTGGCTGATCACCAAAGAATTGATGCTTTTGAATTATGGTGCTGGAGGAGACTCTTGAGAGTCCCATGGACTGCAAGAAGATCAAACCTATCCATTCTGAAGGAAATCAGCCCTGAGTGCTCACTGGAAGGACAGATCCTGAAGCTGAGGCTCCAATACTTTGGCCACCTCATGAGAAGAGAAGACTCCCTGGAAAAGACCCTGATGCTGGGAAAGATGGAGGGCACAAGGAGAAGGGGACGACAGAGGACGAGATGGTTGGACAGTGTTCTCGAAGCTACCAGCATGAGTTTGACCAAACTGCGGGAGGCAGTGGAAGACAGGAGTGCCTGGCATACTCTGGTCCATGGGGTCACGAAGAGTCGGACATGACTAAACGACTAAACAACAACAACAACTTCCAGTGGCATTTATATCTGCCCCAACTCCCCTTATATATCCTGCCACATTTCTATATAACCTATAGTGTCACTTCCCCAACACTTACCATAGAATATTGAGGTATGATGCCCCCCATGGATCCATGGTAGATATAGACTGATCCAACGTAGTCATCTTCTTTAGGAGCACCAATGGCCACATCTAGGCAAGACAATGTGAGACAGTGGAAATGGGAAAGAGCCCCTTTCAATTTTTATTTTTTTAAGACTCTTGCCGCAACAAACCATCTTCATCATAAAGATGAAAGCCACTCAATCAGCAGCTGCCTGGCTTTTAAGAAAAAAAGTTGCCCCATTTAATGAGCTGATTTTAAAATAAAACCCTCAAAATGCATATTTACATTGCTTCTAATCAGAAACATCTGTTCGGGTTCCACAAATAATACCAGCCATGCGCAAGGGGAATCACGGCAAGCCTTTACATGCTTTATGTATCTCAAGGGAGAGATCTGGCATTGTACATGAAGCCACCATTGGCACACAGAACACAAGCCACCCACCATGAAGCCATGGCAGATCCATTGAAAAATCCACTCATAATGCCAGCTTTCTAAAGCCTTGATATGATGCAAGTTGGGATGGATTCCTCAGCTCTAAAGCACTGAGAGGAGTTTGAAAGAAAGCAATAAAGATGGGTGGCAGGGAATGTGTCTAGCCCAAGGCCCGCCCAAAATGACATTATATCCAGACAAATTACGGCACTGCTGTTTTAAGTAAGTTGTAAGTTGCTTCAAATTGTTTTTAATGTTGGGTTTTTAATTTTTGTAACCCACCACGAGACCTCGGGATGAAGGGAAGCTGATAAATTAAATTAACGACAATAATAATAATGCTGGAACATCAACACTTTCCAAATTTGCTTATAATTAGAGCTGCAACCTTTAGTCCACAGATAAATCAACTACTTTTAGTTAATTAATAGCAGAAACCAACTTAAAACCAGCAAGGGCAAATTTGAACTGGATTTTGTGAAGCTCAGTGTTATTTTTCTAGACTGTTTTCATTCTGGTGTGTTACTGTAATTGGGAGTATAAAAATGTTGACAAGTGACCTTTCTTTCCAACAGCAAGTGCCCTTTGTTTATTAAGGCTGATTTGTAGGTATTCTTTTGAAGAGGAATAGTTTGCTCTGCCAGTAACTTCAGCAACATTCTGAACAACAACAAGTAACCTTCAGCAACACAGTATGGAAAACCCAGTGTGAAACAAACTTAGTTTACTCGCCATTGCATTGGCAGTGAGGATAACACAGAGGGAAAGTGCTTTCCTGTTGGAATAAATTTGTCCCACAGATACAATGGCACCCTAAAATAGTAACTTCTCACACTTCCTTGCAGATCCCAGACAGGTACCCCTAGCAGGACTAGGAAAGATCAGAGAACTGACAAGAAGAAGGTAATATACATTGCTTCAACATCCCTTCATGCTTCAGCCTGTGTGGTGTAGTGGTTAAGAGCGGTAGACTCGTAATCTGGTGAACCGGGTTCGATTCCCCGCTCCTCCACATGCAGCTGCTGGGTGACCTCAGGCTAGTCACACTTCTCTGAAGTCTCTCAGCCCCACTCACCTCACAGAGTGTTTGTTGTGGGGGAGGTAGGGAAAGGAGAATGTTAGTCGCTTTGAGACTCCTTCGGGTAGTGATAAAGCGGGATATCAAATCCAAACTCTTCTTCTTCTTCCATGAAGCACCATAACTGGGGAGCCCTGGTAAAATCCCTTGCTTGGATTAGAACAGGGGTCAGCAAACTTTTTCAGCAGGGGGCCGGTCCACTGTCCCTCAGACTTTGGGGGGGCTGGGCTATATTGGGGGGGGGGGAAATGAATGAATTCCTATGCCCCACAAATAACCCAGAGATGCATTTTAAATAAAAGGACTCATTCTACTCATGTAAAAACACGCTGATTCCTGGACCATCCGTGGGCCAGATTTAGAAGCCAATTGGGCCAGATCCAGTCCCTGGATCTTAGTTTGCCTACCCATGGATTAGAAGCTAGATCTGTCAGCCACAAAAAAACCCTCTCTGGTGGAGAAAGTGTGCCTTCAAAGATGAAGAATTATCTGGGTGGGACGGGTTTGAAGCATCCACATTTCTGAAGCACTCCATAGCAGATCCCTGCCTCAGTTCAGAGAGACCCAGCAGCAGCCCAGAGCCCAGAGCCCACGTGCAAAAGAAAACAGACTGACCTGGGAATCCATCCTCATCCATATCTCCCAGGGAGGCAATACTTTCCCCAAAGTGTGCGTTGTAGGCATTGTCACCATTCAGAACAAGTTGCTCTTCCATGACTCCCTAGCAAACAGGAAATAGGACAGGCTAAGAAAAACAGAGCGAGTGTTGAGAGATGCACAGCCTCTTTGCTAGAGCGTTGCTCATGCACATGTTCCCCAGGAAGCATCTGGAGCATGTCCTAACCAAATTTCAAGTTGGCAACACTAAACCCGGGCATTATATAAAGGAAACGCTGTAAATTGAAAAGGCACTTAATTGCTCCTGAAAAGGAAGCACCTAGCCAGGATGACGGAGCAAAAGCCGATTAGTGGCCAACTGTAATATTTCAAAAAGAAATCTTAGGTAAGTAAAATCATGCGCTCGAGACAGTGCAAAAGTTCCAAACAATTGAGCAACTGAGCCGGTGAGGTTAATTCTGTTCCGTTCCAAAGAATAACCAAGAAGAACTATTGTAATAGCATAGACTCAGTCTCTACAGGAAAACTCCCATGTGATAATAATGAGGTCTGCAGCACTTAATCTGTTGGAATAATTCGTTAAAACATTTCGATTGCCTAAAAAAAAAGTGCCTCCAGGTAATCAGCCAGCAGGTTTTAAATCATTCTTAACAAAGTACTTATAAAAAAGGAGCTGGCAAGTGTTGTCTTAGAAGGGTTGTTCCCTCCTGTATGTAAGAGACGAGAAGCAAAGCCACCAAGGGGTTACGTGTGTGGGCTGCACCTGGAATTATCTGATTCTTTGGACTTGAATTGTACATTTACCAACAACATTGGCCATTGCTCTACGAGCACATTACTGCAGCATTCAGTTCCATCTTTCATAGGGGGGAAATGCCATGCTTTGGAGTCTGTTATTTTGGGGTGGAGCAAAGCAAAAGAATCTTAAAAGACGAAGAAACCACTTTACATAGGAATACCGTATTTTTCGCTCTATAAGACGCACCAGACCACAAGACGCACCTAGTTTTTGGAGGAGGAAAACAAGGGAAAAAAATATTCTGAATCTCAGAAGCCAGAACAGCAAGAGGGATCACTGAGCAGTGAAAGCAGCAATCCCTCTTGGTGTTCTGGCTTCTGTGATAGCGGCACAGCCTGCATTCACTCCATAAGACACAGACACACATTTCCCCTTACTTTTTAGGAGGGAAAAAGTGAGTCTTATAGAGCAAAACAAAAACAAACGGTAGATTGACAACATTAGAATGTAGTTGGGTTAGATATAAGAGAGTGACCAAAAAGAGCAAAAATCTTTTTTTCTTTTTTAAACCCTACCAAAGCTCCCACAAAAATGCTGATATGCTTTTATGTCCATTTCTGCCCTCTACCCTAGACTTCAGGTGCAGGAGAGTTATTTCCATAAGGAAACCAAACACCATTGTTTAAACGCAGCTCCGTGTCTATCTCAAGGGGTCTTTCCTGTGTTTTTTTGTGAATAGGTAGGGACTGGTTTCTGGAAATTGCAATCAAATCTTTTGGGAGGTCTTCAGAAAGCTGCTGACATAAAGAAAATCCTATATAATGAATCTGTAACAAAAACAATGAGGTGAAAGTAAAGTTTTATTGTGTTTTTCTTTTCTTCTGCACTGAGCGCAAGGTACGGTTTCATGAGGCTTGCCCTGAGGCTCCACATGTGGTACAATGATGCTTATGTGAAAAGCGACTTTGCTATGGAACATATGGAGTGAGTGAAAGTAATTTGGGCTGCGGCAAATCAGAATCAACCCGAGTGGCCCTTGTATTCATAACACATTGGCAAATCTAGAACACACTTTCTAATAAGATTAATTTCAATAAAGCCTCACAGGGAAATTACTAGTAAATACATGTTTAGAGACGGGCATTGGGGACGATGAATGCAAAATATTTTTCAGGATTCACAGAACCCAGAAGATAATATTTTGATTCATTATTGTGTGCACCCCAATTTTCTCGAATGTTCTCTGTCACCTTGCTTCCTGACTCACAACTACTGAGAAGATATGGGTTCAAATCCCTGCTCAAACATGATGGGTGCTTGATTGTCTCAGACACTCTGTCTTCCAGTCCTGTTACAGAAGGTTGTTGTCAAAATGAAAATGAGACTCCACACCCTAAACTCCTGTGAGGAAAGGTGGAATGCTAGTGAAAGTAATAAGTTTTTAAAAGGGGGAACACTAAGGTTGAGTATAATTTGTAGATAATTTGTAGATGAGAGAGTGAAGTCTGGAAGTTCCAGACAACTAGAATTTTGTGATCAAAACAGGAATGGAATGTTGCGATTGAAACAAGGATCTCTAAAACCCAATGCTTTTAGTTGGACTTTCGCCAAGATTATTTTATCCAATCCAAAAGGGTCTCTCCATTTACGACATTCTGGAGGACGTTGCATTTCTGGTGCTCTAATTCTAAATATTCATGTTTGTACTGTACCTCTTCAACTATCTGAAGAAAGACACAAAGTTACATCATTCCATTGTGACTGTTTGACCTCAACTGACCTAAGTAACCATGGTTTGTGAGTCGAATTGCGAGAAAGGAGAGCGCCAATAGCATTTATTTAGGGGGAAAGGAGACATTTTTCATAAACAAAAGGGTCTCTGATAGAGCCCATGTGGCTCGTGTTCCTTCCAAACAAGTCGCGGTCATTTCAGAGTACAGGAAGCTTATGTTGATTATTTCCCTAGGCTACTGTTGGGTCACGGTGGTTGTGCAATGGCCAATTTTGCAACCAAGAGTCCAGTGATTTCTTTCCCTATGAACACCAACACTGTATAGGGTTCTCAACGCAATCAAAATGAAAGTCGGTTCTTGCAGCTGCTTTTCATATGGGTTCAACTCTCTGAACTTTCCTTCAAGTACACATTTAAAAACAAAATCATGCTTCTTTCTCCCAGATAATGCAAAGGCTGGTCTTAAGAGTCACCATACTTCAGCAGAAAGGGAAGGTGAATTAGAAGCCGTTGCTTAATTTGATACTGGATTCACAACCACTGGAAGTGGCTCTCTCAGTATATAAAGTGAAGTGAAATGAATGCCATTTCTTCTAATATGCAGGTTCTATATATCAACAGTGGCTGCTACTCAGGTGCATTCTGTAAACCTCAGCTGTAATAGGTGTCATGTCCTGGTTTGGTCACAACCAACTATAGACCTGGAGTACATGGGCCCTGAAGTTAGTGACTTGAGGAGAAAAACTGGATCCTGGAATACACCAAGCAGAACATACTGCTCAGTTGACCAAGCAGACTCCTAACAAGAAGGCTGGCAAATCATTTTTATGCTGTGAACCGCCCTGAGATCTATGGATGAAGGGTGGTATACAAATTTAATAAACAATAATTAATAATACCGTATTTTTTGCCCCATAGGACGCACTTTTTCCCCTCCAAAAATGAAGGGGAAATGTGTGTGCGTCCTATGGGGCGAATGCAGGCTTTCGCTGAAGCCTGGAGAGCAAGAGGCATCGGTGCGCACCGACCCCTCTCGCTCTCCAGGCTTCGCGCAGATCTCCGCAAGCCGTGGGAGCCCGCGCCAGGCTCCCGCAGCTTGCGGACAGTTGCCTGCATGCTGAAGGCTGGGCTCGCTGCGCTCAGCACGCCCAGACTTTGCGCGGCTCTCCGCAAGGCCCGGGAGCCCAGCGCTGGTCTCCCGTGGCTTTCGGAGAGTTGCCTGCATGCTGAAGGCTGGGCGCGCTGAGCTCAGCGGGCCCAGGCTTAGCGCAGCCTTCCGCAAGGCACGGGAGCCCGGCGTCAGGCTCCCAAGGCTTGCGGAGAGTTGCCTGTTCTGGGGGCTGGGGTCGGGGGAAGCTCGGGCTTCCCCCGCCCCAGCCCAGTGCCTGGGGGAAAATAATTTTTTCCCCTTTATTTCTTCCCAAAAAAACTAGGTGCGCCTTATGGGACGGTGCGTCCTATAAGGCGAAAAATACGGTAATAATAAATAATAACCTTGCTCTCATTGCATGCCATCTAAAGAAGGGGACCCCGATCCACGAAAGCCTATGCCGTAATAAATTTTTTGGTTCAAGTTGCAGAATCCCTGACAGGAAAGGAACAGACCTACTCTGACAGGATTCTACATTAATCAGAGCTGAGCACAGAATTGTGACATTGCTGCTGTTTCTTGTGTACTCTTAGACTTTGAGTCCTTCTGTATAAAACTAAGGGAGTCCCCATGCTTCTATCCCAGTCTAAATTCTAGATGCCCACCTGAACCTGGCTTCCCAAACAGGTCCATATGCCACCACCATTAGAGGCTTGGCCAGTGAACTCAAAGGACGGTGCCTTTCTATTGTGGTGCCAAAGTTAAGGAATGCCCTCTCAGAGGCAGCCTGTCTAGAGCCATCACTGTTTGCTTTTTTGCAAGCAGTAAACACATAAGCATTTCCCTGTGCTTCGAGGGTGTTTTCAGACTGTGGGTTTTATGCCAGTGCCATATGCTGAGGCCGTTTAAAGCCCTAAACAGCCTCGGTCCAGTATACCTGAAGGAGCGTCTCCACCCCCATTGTTCTACCCGGACACTGAGGTCCAGCACCAAGGGCCTTCTGGCGGTTCCCTCACTGTGAGAAGCCAAGTTACAGGAAACCAGGCAGAGGGCCTTCTCGGTAGTGGCACCCACCCTGTGGAACACCCTTCCACCAGATGACTTTAGACGACATCTGAAGGCAGCCCTCTTTAGGGAAGCTTTTAATGTTTGATGTATTACTGTATTTTAATAGTGTTGGAAGCCGCCCAGAGTGGCTGGGGAAACCCAGCCAAATGGGCGGGGTATAAATAATAAATTAGTAGTAGTAGTAGTAGTATGTCTCCTTGCAATTGTCATATCGCTGGGGTTTTTTTATGCTGGGCTATGCTGCATTTACAAGCTCCTTTTAGGTATTTGCCAATGAAAATGCCTAATAAAAGTACTGAAAAAATAAACCACAATGTTGATAACGATTTATGCAATGGAAGAAGTGAACCTAAGCTGTGAAGAAGCATTTATTCTTATCCACCTTTAAGGGGTTACAGGACTTTACTGTTTTTTGAAATATCAGGCTAATGTGGCAGCTCTTCAGGAATGGAATTAGGTATCAACTGGATTTTGGACATTCCAACAAATTATGAAAAACAAGTGAATCCTGACTTTTTTGCTAGGACTGTTTGGCCATTTCTATTCCGGAGCCAAAACAGCACCCACCTCTGCTAAGCGCCTTAAAGCAGAACTTGCATGATACGGTGCAGCTGATCTGAGATTAGTGTTAAAGGATTTCCCCAGGACATTTTGCTCCGCTCCTTTCTGTACTCACATTTCCTCTACTGAGGTAGACAGTGACTTGACCCTCATCCCGGATCTCGGAAAACATGGGCGCTCCCACCAGGAGGTCCGAAAGGCCGTCAGAATTCAGATCAACTGCACATAAGGAGGAGCCAAAGTAAGAGCCCATCTGCAACCAAGCCGAGTCACAACAAAGCATTCAGTATCTGCCCACACACAGGAGGAAATCATTTATGCTTTTCGTTGTTTGTAATTGAAATAGCAACTTGCTACTTTATCTCTCACAACACAGCAGCTCTCAGAAGTCTCTGGGCCACTGGGTCACGCCAGCTTTCATTCATTCATTCATTCTTTATTTATTTAATTAACTCTTTTATTATTATTATTATTATTATTAAAGGAATTAAAGTTATACTTTTTCCTGTGTCTTAAAAACACATGCCAAAAATCATTACTCGAAACACACATGAGCTCTTTCAGCGATTGTGATGGTTTTGTGAATATGCCAGCAAACATGCAGATTCTCATTTACATCATCCTTTCTGAAAAGGGCAGGCATGTGCAAAGGCATTCACAAGATCGGTTTAACAGACCAAAAAAAAAAAAAAAAATACTGAAAAGTAAACTCATGTTAACTTCAATGTGATTTTTAAGGAATGTATATCAAGCCTAGGAATATTTAGTTTCTGTGTTGGGTAAGCAGGGTTGAAAACTATGATCCAAACAAGCTCAAGAACCAGTCAGTCAAGGAAAGTCTTTGCAGGATGTTTAATGAAAAAGGATCAAGATGGCAGACAAACAGGGAGTGGTGGCCAATTTTTGCAAGGCGTCTGTCATGAAGTTTGCATGCTGCATCCCTAGGACTGAAGACTCCACACCATGCGGAATGGCTCCAGAACATGGATAATTTCCATGCCAATCTCACATATCTTTTGGTGGCAGCTGGCACCAGTATAGAGACGCTCTACAAAACAGGGTAGAGTTTCCATGTGGCAGTCCTAATATGATTCTGTCTGAAATGGTTCCATTTCTTCCTTACTTCCTGACCTTTTGTCTTTATTCACCCATTGTGAATCTGGGACTGTGTGTAATTCACCCAATGCCAAATTGCAAGCACATGCAATGACCTTTATTTTACCACTAGCATTATTACTCTCACCTCATTACATGCTCTTGATTGGCTGAAAGGTTGTGTTTCCCTCCCACCCACCACCCACACTCTTTAATTTGGTCACTCAACTCGTCTTTGGCCAAGATGAGCCAAAGGTTCCAGCCAATGATGATATCAGCTATGCAACAACAGCCACACCTATCGCTACAGAGTAGACACTGACTTCTCAAACACAGAAAAGATTGCAAACACTGTTTGCAAGTCACGGCAGAAAGATGAGAGAAAGTGCAAGCCATCAGCTCAGATCTCCAATCTGTTTGCTTTTGCAGGGTTAAGGTCAAACATTTAGCATTTCGCTCCCTTTGTGGGTTCTTTGTTTACAAGGCTTTCATTACGCATTGGCGGTTTTTTATACTAATAAAAAATCTAGGCAGCGAATACCTGAGCAATATGTCACAGTGGATGTAAGCAATTTCAAGCGGGAAAGGGATTTTGTTTGCCCAACTGCAACATTATTGTACAGAGTTGGTGACCTGGTGTTACTGTGAGAACTGAATTTTTTTTTGCTATTCACATCTGGCACATGGTTTCCAATTTCCTGTAAGGAACTAAGAGTCTCTAGTAGTGAAGAATCTAGCAGCAGGATTCAAGAACTCTCTGTGCCACTGTAGTAGCTCACTAGATAAGAGAGTCGCTGGCCTGATCTTTGCTGTGCTACAGCATCACAAATGCCCACAAGTGGTCTTGCAGCTACCAACTCAGCAAGGATCACATGACAGGATCATGTGACAGAAAGGGACAGCAGCATTCCACGTGGTCCCATAAACCTGCTGGTTTCACTGACCCAAGCAACACAGAAATGAGGCACAGAGTGAACTACTCTTGGATGGACGGATATTCACTTGCCTGCTTAACAACATTTCCCCACCTCCCCAAAGAAACAGGAAAAGGTTGTTAACATGAAGGAAAAAAGCACAAGAGTGCACCCTTGTTGTTGACGTCATGGAAATGTTAGACCTTCTCATGATTTTAGTACCTCAGAAATACATTTCACAAATAAAAAGCCTGCCCCTGCGCGTGCAAGCACACACAGAGAGACACATTTCAAAGGCTTTGTCAGAACAGGGCTCAGTATCAAAATCTCTGGGGGCTATTTTACATTTGAGATTTTCTCACACAGATATTGCCTCTCATATCAAACCATCACTTCCAACAAATGCTCAAATGTCTTATTTCACCACGTGTGACTATATCAAGATACCCACGTAGGCAGTGAGAAAAAGTAAAATGTAAAGGGCAGTGTGGCAGTGTGGCACAGCCACCTCAGGCAAAACACCACAAATTATTAGTTGCTTCATTGATGATTGTTTTATTTTTTTGCTGTTAGGAAATGAAGAGGCACTTGTGAGACCTTGACCAACCTAAGGTATTATGTACCAAGATTTGCAGGGTGGGCAGGGGGGATATTTGCTGCTATACCACAAGTAGTAACATGTCTTAGACCAGGCATAGGCAAACATGGCCCTCCATATGTTTTGGAACTACAGTTCCCATCATCCCTGACCACTGGTCCTGTTAGCTAGAGTTCAATGGGAGTCATAGTTCCAAAACATCAGGTGGGCCGAGTTTGCCTATGCCTGTCTTAGACCAACTCTGCATTGGACAATAGAGAAAATTACAGCCCCAGGCCATAAGAAATTGTGAGCAGTATAGCTATAATCAGAACTAATCTGCAGGATTAAAAGAAAAAGCAATTTATTCCACACAGAAAATAAACAACCAATTATTTAAAGGATTACCCACCTTTTTACCAGAAGCCTGAAAGATCTTTATTAAAGAACCAGACCTCCTATCAGTGCGAAATATATATACCTGTGAAGTTTTAAACAGAAGAAGAAACTAATTGATTCTATTGCATATAAATTCACTCATTATTAATTAGCAAAATACGGCTAAGAGTGCATGTTTGTGGGTACTTCATTCATTAATCTGAAAAGTTTTTGCCTCATCTTTCCACAAATTTGAAAGCAGCTTAGCAAAATACAATAAAAAAACTAAGAATAAAACCTGTTTTATTAAAGATGGATACAATTTTTAAAAGCAAACAGAAAAAAGCAAGAGCCACCCGCAGTGAAATGTGAAATGAGGCTTTTGTAGGTAAAGCTGTTTTCAAGTGGCCTCTAAAAGAAATCAAAGTAGGTGACAGGCAAATCTCTTTAGAGAAGACATTTCGCAGTAAGACAAGGAGTATCTGCATGGCCTCAGGGTGGGGTTTAACCCCACAACCCCTTTGTATACCTGTTACCTCTTTGCACAAGCAACACGTGAACATCTGGTTAGACAGTCAGCGCTGAACTAGTTCAGCTCAGTATTAGCAAGCCCTCAAGTCCCTAGTCCTTTGCAAAAGACCATTACGAAACCAAGGAAGATCAGCACTGCAAAAAATGCTTTGCACATTTTTTTGAAGAATGTTACATAAACAATACAACAATGCATAACAGTGGCATTGATCCTAACATAAGTTAAGGAAGTTCACAGAATGAATATTTTCCATTTCCTCCTCCACACTGCCCTTTCCTACCTACCCAAACGCCACCACCCTCCTTAACAACACGGGATGTGTATAGGGGCCTCTGAGGAAGGGGATAACCAGCCAAAATCGGCAGACCTACACCTAATTTTAGGACACTCCCACCATATATTCTTCAAAAGAGCCCCCAATCCCCAAAGAGGCTTTTCGTGGGTCTGGTGGGAATGAGAAACATTCCTCCCATGAACCACTTTTAAGGCAACTAATCTTATGATCCAAGCCAGTGTCAATAAACCCTTTCCAAATTACTGTAGCCCCAAATGCCTTGTTCATCCTTTTTTCCGGGAACTCAGTCAAAACAGTCAATATGCTGCCACGTTAGTTAAATGAGCCATTGTTTGATCGAGAACCACACCTTTCCGACACCTCCATCCTGAGGAGCTCCTCCAACGACGTCTGTCGTCGTCAGCTGAGAGAAGTGACCCGCTGTCACCGCATATCCTAAGCAGGGCATTTTTAGGGTGGACGAATGGGAGGAGAGAAATGACAAATGAATTCAGAAAAGGAAACAGGTCCAAGGAAAAGGTCAGCCATCTGGATGAAAGCAAAGTTCTCTCCCTCCTCCTTTCTTCTCATAGATTGTAAATATGCTAGCCTTATTACAAATAACCCCCCAAAATCAACAAGAGGTCTGCTTCTTCGGTACAGGAACTTGCTGGCACTCCATGCGGTGCTGGAAGTGACAATAAGCAACTGAATGTCTCTTTTTTTCCACCGAGACCTAATGGCAAAGGTGTCGACAGAAGCTGTGAGGGTGACAAGAACAAGAGCTTTTGCCAGAAAAGGGCCTGGTCTCCAAAATAAAAATTAAGAGTACAGATGCTCAATGGAATGAGAAACACACTTGGGGGAGGGGGCAGATTGCTTCATGTTGAAGGAACTATATCTTTCATGCCTGTTTAGTGACAGTTTCCATTTGGCACCCAAAAATGGGGATTCCCTCAGTTTAAACTGCTATGCCAAGGGATTTGGGGTGAGGGAAGAGATATAAAGTGCATGCTTTAACAAGAGCTTAACATTGTTTTAATCTTTTAATGCTTTTGTTGTATGCCTTTATTTTCCTTTCAATGTTGTAAACTGCTGTGATAAGTTTTGTGATCTAGCGGTTTAGAAATGCTTTTATTGATAAAATTAAAAGTAGTAGTAGTAGTAATAATAATAATAATAATAATAATAATAATAATAATGCTTGGCTAAGGATTAAAACAAGAATTAAGGGCCTACACTAAGGGGAAAGGGTTTGTTTGGAAGAGGGATCAATAATTGGCCCAATTTGCCATCCTACAGATGATATATTATGGGGCAGGAGGAGTCTGTAAGTAAAGGAGGAGGAGGTGGTTGTTCATCTCCTTGTAAGGCTGTCATTTCATAGTCCCTTCTGCCTGCAAAAGACTAGCTTTTCAAATCTTTTCAAAGGGGGAAACCTCAAGGTCTTCAGGATATCCAGCCATCTCTTTTCTAAGAATTTCAAAGTAGATTTCACTAATTGGTATTTTTTTTAAACACAAAACAGACTAATGATGATAGTGGGCTGAAGAAAAAGGGGTGATTATCCAATTTTTAAAAGCATTTAAAACCAAACAAAAG
This sequence comes from Podarcis gaigeae, assembly GCF_964106915.1. Classification (NCBI taxonomy): domain Eukaryota; kingdom Metazoa; phylum Chordata; class Lepidosauria; order Squamata; family Lacertidae; genus Podarcis; species Podarcis gaigeae. The sequence goes on along the minus strand of NC_139688.1, from coordinate 53,222,536 downwards.
AAGAAAGTGGAAATCTGGAAATGCTTTCATAATGAGAGCAAGTGGTCACTGAGGACTGGGCAGAAGACATTAGATGTTCAGTATTTCTCTTCTGTCACTCACTGTGTTTTAAATCTTAGTATTCAAAGTATTATTGATGTGCAATGTCTTCAGTCCCTATCTTATCTTGGCAGATATTCTTTGGAGCAATAGACAGCTGTGTCTACTCAAAGAACTGCTATCCTCAGAGTACAGGAGAAGAAAGCGAGAACATTTAGAGCTTATAGCTTAGACATACCCAAGAGGTAAAATTAATATACTATACAACATGTGCAACTGGCTGGGAGTTGAATTAAAAAGTTCACAAATCCCAATCTATAGTTTAGCCAAGCGGTTTTCAGACTTTCAGGAAACCATTTCCACATTCTCATCTACTGAGACAACCCTGCAAATGTTACTGACCCCTACACTTCACAGAAAATTATGGGGTGTTTAGTATTTGAGCCCTACTTATGAGGCTTACTGACCATTTATGAAGTTTACTAGAATCATCCCATGTGAACCAAGAGTGCAACGCAGGACACACCTAACACTGACCTGGGAAAATAATAATGGTGCATCTAAGGAAGTGGACTGTAGTCCACAAAAGCTTGTGAGATAATACATTTGTTAGTCTTTAAGTTTTAAGATCCTGTTGCTTGGGGGAACAAGAGTCTCTCAAGGGAGGGCATTCTACAGCCAGGATATCACCACTGAAAAGGTACTCTCCCTGTTTGTCATCTCCTGAACCTCAAAAGGTAGGGCCACCTGGAGAAAGACCTCAGAAGACAACTCCAAGTCAGTATATACAGGAGAAAAAATTGAGGTAACCTCATCCCCAATAATGAAGGACTTTAAAGGTCCAAAACATGTCACTGAAAAAGCTCTAACAAGCTTTCATAGAACACAAGGGTCCCTGAAATACACTGACTTAGGCCATTAGGCCTAAAATAACCCATTCTCTGTGTATGTTCTTTCTTTCTTTCTTTCTTTCTTTCTTTCTTTCTTTCTTTCTTTCTTTCTTTCTTTCTTTCTCACTTCCCATGGGGCATCCCAAAGCAATTCACAACATAATAAAAACTTATATGAAACAGCTGCATATATAAAAACATTTTTCTAAACAGATAAAGATATAAGCAAACACTTTAAGACAACCAGAACACATTCATAAAATCAATTCAAATCTGATGCAGATACCAACTAGGATTTTATAAAAAATGTCAATTTAGAAGGCTTATATTCATGCAGATTTCCCATACCTACCACTAAAAAACTTTGTGCAAGACAGTTTAGACCGGTGTCCCACAGCCTGGTGCCTCCCAACCAGCAGGTTGTGATGGCTGAGATTCATGGGAGTTGTAGTCCCAACATCTGGAGGAAACCAAGATTTGAGACTAGTAACAATGGGCAACTCCATATCACTTACCTAGGTATGTATACCGCTTGGCTATCACAGATTCATCATTCAGCTTGAAATAAATATTGTCAGTGAGATTCAGCACTTTGATGGTCCCGGTCCAGTAATAAGATCCCGGGGCTCCCATGACAACCAGCTCCTACCAACAGAAGAGTTTCAGCAGTCAATTAAATAAATCTTTGAAGCTCCTCAAGCATGATGAAGAACAGAAAAGTAATCATCTTCAGAAATTCTGTGGTGCCGGGGGGCAGAGAAGACTGATAAATTGGGGGAGATTGAAACAGGTTAAAATAATCTAAACTTTCTGGATTACTTTAAGAGCATGGATTGTATTGCGCAATTAGAATGTAATAGCCTGGTTTGAATGTCACATTAAACCATAGTTAAAATAAACTGTGGTTTAATGTGAATGAGCACCATGCTGATGCACACTGTTGAAATCCCAGGTGTTTTGCTCTTCCCCTTGTAGTAAGGAGGGGAATATACCAACTTGTTTATTACCCAGGTGAGGAACACGTCCTACTGCTGGGAAACAAACTATGGTTTTGCTTGTTGTGTATCCAGCTGCAGATTCTCCAAACAAACCACGAGCAGAAGCCAATATGTGTCTGTGGCTTAGGGGGAACAAACCACACGTCTGGGATGTAACAGTGCATCAAGCTAGACAATGACTTGTTTCCTAGCAGAAGAAGGAGCAAGGGAGAAATGAAGAAGCTCATTCACATTAAACCATTTTAACTGGTCCATCTAGCTCCATATTGCCAAGGCTGAGAAGCAACAGCTCTCCAGGGTGCCAGACAGTACCAGCCCCCCCGGGAGACGCTGGGGACTGAACCTGGGACCTTCTATCCTGCATGATGCTCTACCACATAAAAGTCTCACTGCCGTAATTGAAGCAAAGTCCCACAGACCTTTTCTAGCTGTAAGTGCCAGCAGGGAAAATTCAGGCTTCAGTTGAAAGTTAATCTTCAAAATTCTCCGTATCAATGTATATATATTTGTATCCAATATTTTTTGGCTTTTTTACACATCCACCCAGCATGATAAAATGTCCCTTCCTGTTCTTTACATTTCCAATAAGTATTTGTTTGCATAAAGCATGCAATGAACTTACTGAGGCGTGGCAGCAAAGGAACTCTCATGTTTTCGAGGAGTACCTTTAGCTATGAATAAAGCACTTCTCCTCAGTTCAGTGGAAGACTTTGATCTTTGAAATTTCAGTGGTGCACAGTGCAAACCGAAAATTTGGCATCCGCCCCCCCCCCTTCCATTCTGCTCAGCTCACTGTGTTATAGTTGGGGAGCCATGCAATGCCTTCTAGTGTCAGCGCTCAGTGTGGTGGACCCAGCAGCTCTGCCCCAGTCTCTGCTCAGTTCTCTTATAGGGTAGTCACAGCTAATCCTCACAAGAATTCAGCTTGGGCCTCAGAAACATTGGGGTCCCCTAGGCTGCCTAGCTCTTCTCCACCAGACCGACAAACTAGGCCTGGACCATCAGAACTTGGCTGCTTCCATCTACACAAGGTCAGAAGCTATAGCAGACAGTTTTATGCATACAATCTATGTAAACACGGCAGGCTCCATAACTTTGAGTGGCTGCTCTTTTGGGACAACCAACCCATCTCACAGCAGAAAACAGCATGCATTAGCAAGACGGAATCCTTGTGCATTAGACGCTTGTCTGTTTGACCCAGAACTCATTTATCTACATTTCCTGCTCACTCTGAAATGGCTGAAGCTCTGAGGCAGTGCACCAGAAGTTCAAAGCCACCTTTTGAATGCGGGGCAAGCAAAGGGAGTTCAGAGCATGGGAAAAGGAACAGGCTTGATATTGCAGACAAGTCAGGAAACAGCTGCTGCTGACACGGCTCTGGTGATCAAACGCGTTATCAAACAGGTTGCCACCCTTTCTAGATTAACCTGAAAAAAATCCCACCGGCTTGTTTTGGACACTGTGGCACATGCTTTGTTTATATGATCCTGAGTGATTAAACCCTTTGGGCCCAATGAAAAGATGCCTTGGAAATTAATCTCTCACATTCCCTTCCAATCTACATTTGCCCAAGGCAGAGCTAGACATTACCAAAAGCACCGCTGCCAAAAACAGTGGCCTTGTGTCTCATTTCCTGTTCTCATAAGCTTCTTTGATCATCTACTGCTCTGGCTTGCAGCAGCTCTGAAGGGTCTCAGGCAGCAGAGGTCAACAGGGTGGCACAGGCAGGGCAGCGCTGTGCATCTGGCTTCCAGGCACCAAGCATTTTCCAAGAAGGAAAGGTGCAGAGAGCTCAGTGCAGTGCAAGCGCAGTGATGGAGCCAGCAGAGCACTCCTGCCAGCGCAGCTACACTGCACTGAACTCCCTGAGTCTTGACCATCCCTCTCTAGGTAAGCAGCAGCAATACTCAGCATCAAGCTGCACAATGCCAGCCTGTCTGCACTGCCCTGCCAAGCACTGTTGGTCTTGGGTAGAAAGAAGTCTGACATGTCCCTTGGGATGCTGGAACCTTGGGAAACTGGGACAGCTCTTCCTCTAATATTATGCAGTCATGAAATGTGTGGTGTGACATCGCCATGCCATCAAGACACCTCCCTGCTCCCTACCCACAGCGGCTACTGACGTGAACCTAGGAACAATGTTGGAAACTTGGTGGCTTAAAAAACTAAAAAGCGGGGAGCAAGAAAAAAATGGACTGAATTTTAACCAGATCCAAGTTTGCAGAGTTAGCATTATGGGATGCTGAGTTGCAGCTTGCCTGCTGTCCAATTTCCAAGTACGAGATATATCCACATTGCATTATTTTTCAACCATGCAACCAGAAACAAATAGAAGCTACCACCTGGAAAGGCATACGGGAATAAGAGGTCCCAGTTTTTTGCGTTTCTTTTGCACTGTGGAATTTATTCCTGGCGATAAGAATTTACCTATGAGAACTGACCTGTAATACATGAAACAGTCCTTTGGGGCAGGCATAGGCAAACTTGGCCCTCCAGATGTTTTGGGACTACAGCTCCCATCATTCCTAGCTAACAAGACCATTGGTCAGGGATGATGGGAGTTGTAGTCCCAAAGCATCTGGAGGGCTGAGTTCAGGACAGGCCTGGTACCAGCGCCTGGCATGGTGCGGTGAATCCTGGGACCCAGCAGTCCACTGCTGCCACCTGGGCCAACCTCCACCTTGACTATTTCTGCTGCCAGCTCCTTGATGCCCATTGCAGAGTCAGGGCAGTTGGCTTGACTGCCACCCTAGGAGCCAACTCCCCAGAGGCATCAGCTTAAATACACTGGCCTTGCCCCTTACGTATGCCCACTGATTTGGGCATGTGACCCAGGGGGCTGACTGGGAGGGGTCCCATCAGGAGCACTTTGTCCAGGGCCTCCCAAAACCTGTGCCCATGCCTCCTTCAAAGATAAAAGATTTTGTGGGGGACAAAGTCACACTAAGCCACCGCACCTGAGACTGAGACCCACAAGCCACATAGTATTCAGGCTGATTTCTAAAAGCCCCAAAGCACAGGATTCATCACGGTCAGCGTAGGTGGCAGAGGCTAAACAAGGGATAACTGCAGGCTTTTTCACAGCTTTTCTTGATGCTGGCACTACTTCCCACACTTTTGCCTTTGCAGTATATCAGGCAGCAAGGAATGGCCACAGCTTAGCTGTAGAGCAAATCCTTTGCATAGAAAAGATATTAGGTTCAAATCCCATTAGAGTCCTGCCTGAAACCTTGGAGAGTCTGTGCCAGTCATAGATGGACCAGCTGGCTATGTTGCATCTGGATGTATGCATGGTGTTAAAATAAGCGCCTATTAAGTAAGTGAACTAAAGGGACGCGGGTGGCGCTGTGGGTTAAACCACAGAGCCTAGGACTTGCCGATCAGAAGGTTGGCGGTTCGAATCCCCACGACGGGGTGAGCTCCCGTTGCTCGGTCCCTGCTCCTGCCAACCTAGCAGTTTGAAAGCACGTCAAAGTGCAAGTAGATAAATAGGTACCGCTCCGGTGGGAAGGTGGACAGCGTTTCTGCATGCTGCTCTGGTTCACCAGAAGTGGCTTAGTCATGCTGGCTACATGGCCCGGAAGCTGTACACCGGCTCCCTCGGCCAATAAAGCGAGATGAGTGCCGCAACCCCAGAGTCGGCCATGACTGGACCTAATGGTCAGGGGTCCCTTTACCTGTACCTTTAAGTAAGTGAACTGAGAGTGTGCAAAATCACTATGTATCTAATAGTTCCTGCATAGTGTCATATGCGAAGCTGCAGAATAAAAGGACAACATAAATGCTGAGAAACTGCTGCACAGAAAGCTTGAAAGCTGAAGGCAAGTTTTTCAATTCAGAGACTTTTTACACCATAGCAACCGGGAGGTTTTGGCCGAAGCTCCACCACTCACCTCTGTGAAGTAGCCTGCTATTCCAGCCTGACATGAGCCATGCTCTTCGCCATATTTCTTCTTATACTCTAGCAAGGAGAAGGATTAAAGGGGAGGGGGGAGAGAAACACAGTCACGTCAGTCCCTGCCAAATGTGTGTGGTTCGCAGTTGCACAGTCCCGTCCTCTTCATTCCACATGTGCTGCTCAGCGCTGAGTTGCAAGAGGAACTCGGCGGAGCCAGCACTGGGAAATCTCTGAAATTCACAAAAACCTCAGAAATCCAGGTTCCTTTGCCACAGTACATGGGTATTGTCAAAGCCAAGCTTTGGAGGAACAGCACTGTAAACAGATAACGTTTCCCCGTTTGCGAAATCTGAAAGGGCAGGGGCCAGGAAAAAGCCTCTGACCATTTAGGACGGGAAACCAGTCGTGAGACTGGAGAATGAGAGAGAGGGAGACCTGCATGCGAGGGGCAGCCTGATAGCTTGTAACTTGCAGAAACTCAATTAAGGTGGAAAGCATTAATCAAAGGCGGACTTAACCCTTTGGTCCCCAACCAGAATGAAACTGAAGTACACAGAACAGCGTTTGCTCACATTGATTTTTGATGCCCTGTCTCTCCCAGGTCTTCTCTAGACCTTCTTTCCGTGTCTTTCCCTTTACTCTTTTCCCTTCCCCTGTGATAATTTGGAATGTAAACACTTTGGGGCAGAGGCTTATGTTAGGCTATAAAGTGGCATGTACATTGATGGTGCTATAACAATATCAGTAAGACCACGAGGACAACACCAAGAGCAGCTCAGAGCCTGTGAGAATACAACAGAGGCACAGGGAATACTTGACACGTGGTATCACTAATGCCAACCATGAATATTCCTCTGGTTTTGCACCTCTGAATTACTACTCTGCTTTCTTCAAGATAAGCCAGGATTGCCTGTTCACTCACCTTCAAGCAAGACCATCCCAGTTATACACATCATCTCTGTAATGTAGAAAAATTCAGCATAGCACAGAAGTAACAGGGTGTTTTTGAAGAAAAATTGAAAGCTACTGCACATCCAAAATAAGCCATTTGGGGCAAAATAAATGAATCATGATAACCAGTCACACTGAGAGAGCCATAGAACTATGCTTGGTGGGGTACTAATTTAACTTAACTTAGCAGACAAAATGTGGATAGTGTCATTATATGGTTTAATCACTAGATGGCACTGGACTTAGTAGACCCTGGGTAAAAGGAGTTTTCTGTGTCTAGTCTGTTCTTGTCAAAGAGAGACAATAAAGTTCTTGTCTGGCTTCTTGACTGGTGTGTCCTCCAAGACAATTATTTCTTCTATAGTGTTTAAGTTTTCTTCTCTACCTCATTTCCACTTGCTCTGGAAAATTTAAACCAAATGGCAAACCTGCTTAAAGGGTGTTGCTACCAAGGCACCCTGGGAATTGTAGTATTGAGAAAGAACTAACAAAGGATCTCTTAAAAGAATTGTCCACTCACCAAACTACAATTCCCAGATTTATCTGAGCCAAATGAAAACAAGTGAATACAACATGAAACTAGTTTAAATGTGCAGTGTAGCTGTGCCCTAAGAATCAAAGTGTTCAGGGCTACAATTTTTACAAGAATTTTGCACTTCTGTCCTTCATCTAACAGCTTCTGAACTTCACAGTCAAATCTCTGGCAAGAATATCATAGTATCATTACAGCATTTATTCCCACTTCCTGTTTCTTGCGACATGCTCCCCCGTGATAACTGGGGTTTCAAGGAAAACATAGTGTGCTTCAGTTTCTTTAAAAAATTGCCATGTAACCTGGTAACACTCTGAAACAGCCAACCACCGACTGATTGCTAAATTATAAGGAATGTACTTTGCAGATTGTCTCTTTGGAACCAAATGTATTCCTCATGGTTTGACAGACCACAAGAACTGTATAATGAACTCTTAGCTTCAAGATAGAAACAGTCTGTTTAAAAGAAAAGGGAATATTGACTGGACTGGCCAGCAATTATTTCCACTTTTAACAAATATAAAGATCATTCGTACTGGGTAAATTCCAGCAAAAAGCAAGTGGGGAGACTCCTGATCATTTTATCGGGGTCAGGATTTCATTCATTCCTACAAAACAGAAAAATTAGTATGAATAATATGTTGATAAGACAGTGGTCTGAGGTAGCATAAACTGAGAAAGCTAAACGGTGTCAGAGGCCATATATGCACTATATCAAACCACTTTAATTCATAACAGTCTTATCCCCCTCAAAGAGCTACAGTTCCCAGGCTTAACAAGCAATCCCTCTTCCCAGAGAAATCTGGGAATTGTGGTGATGTGGGGAACAGGAGTCTCCTAACAACACCCAGCACCCTCAGAAAACTATAGTTCCCATAATGCTCTGGGACTATTTAAAGTGTCATGATGATGCTTCAATTGTATAGTGCAGATGGACCCAAATGGTCACAGATTTGATAAAAGACTTCCTGGAAAGTGGAATGGGGGGCAGAGCAGCACAATTATTAGGCAGCTATTATCAAAGCAAGCTGGTTTAAGATATTGCCAAGCCAAATCATGCAAAGTACACTGACAGGGAATTTCCCTGAGCAGATACTGGACATTAACCGTTAGGAATGAGGTGGGCAGCAGTCACAGCTAACAGCAATATGGAAATAACCAAACTGGTTGCTCAAGAGTATGGGTAGGCAAACAAAGGCCCGGGGGCCGGATCCGGCCCAATCGCCTTCTAAATCCGGCCCACAGACAGTCCAGGAATCAGCATGTTTTTACATAAATAGAATGTGTCCTTTTATTTAAAATGCATCTCTGGGTTATTTGTGGGGCCTGCCTGGTGTTTTTACATGAGTAGAATGTGTGCTTTTATTTAAAATGCATCTGTGGGTTATTTGTGGGGCATAGAAATTCGTTCATTTCTCCCCCCCAAAAAATATAGTCCGGCCCCCCACAAGGTCTGAGGGACAGTGGACCGGCCCCTGCTGAAAAAGCTTGCTGGCCCCTGATCAAGAGTATATATAATAAAGGTTATTTCTTAAACCCCTGCGTTGCTGTATAATATGAAAATGACTGAATGAAGAAAGGGGCATGTAGAGCAGAGCTCCACTCTCATCTACACATGAGAAAAAGGAGAATAGATTTGAGGTGTGGGTGAGGAAAAACAATGCAGGGAGGAACAAGGAGATGTTGTGTTGCAGGCAGAAACAGAGCTATAGAAAAGATGACTGAGAAGAAGAATGGGCCTCTGAGGGAAGCAGGAAGAGCACCATTCATTCTAGGCAATCAACCTCCTGAAGCAAGAGCATTTCTTCCAGGGGGCTGGCATATCCCGATCAATTGTTCAAGAAACAATGAGAAAGGATTGGCCATCTTAGCCAACCCCCTTCCCAAAGCTCTGAAACACAACAGAAGAAAGCATGACAAGAGGCGCTCAGCAGCCACCTGCACACACTGAACACCTGGGCATTCATATTTGCATAGAGCTCCTTCACAGAAACCTAGATTTGTAGAGTTGGAAGGGACCACGAAATGTCATCTAGTCCTGGCATGCAGTTTGCATAATAATAATAATAATAATAATAATAATAATAATAATAATTATTTATTTATTTATTTATTTATTTATTTATTTATACCCCGCCCATCTGGCTGAGTTTCCCCAGCCACTCTGGGCGGCTCCCAATTGAGTGTTAAAAACAATACAGCATTAAATTTTAAAAACAGGGCTGCCTTCAGATGTCTTTTAAAGATAAGATAGCTGCTTATTTCCTTCACATCTGAAGGGAGGGCGCCACTACCAAGAAGGCCCTCTGTCTGGTTCCCTGTAGCCTCACTTCTCGCAATGAGGGAACTGCCAGAAGGCCCTCAGCGCAGATCTCAGTGTCCGGGCTGAACGATGGGGGTGGAGACGCTCCTTCAGGTCTACTGGACCGAGGCCGTTTAGGGCTTTAAAGGTCAGCACCAGCACTTTGAATTGTGCTCGGAAACGTACTGAGAGCTAGTGCAGATCTCTCAGGACCGGTGTGATGTGGTCCCGGCGGCCACTCCCAGTCACCAGTCTAGCTGCCGCATTCTGGATTAATTGCAGTTTCCGGGTCACCTTCAAAGGTAGCCCCAATGTGTAGGACCCTGAGATTAAGAGCCTCATGCTCTTCCTAGGATTCCACTTTGTGAGAAATTCTGAGTATCTACTTCAGTAAGTGCATAGGGCCCTTTCTCACACGGATAACCGTTTCCCCCCTCAAATATGGGGGCATTTTTGTGATACTATAGTACACTGTGAGGGGCAGATGAGACTTGTCAGCCTGGGAAGGAGAAGGAAAATGGATCCTAAACTTCTGCTGCCTTGCAGGCTATCTTTGGAAGAAGAAAATACTAAAGAGGAAACCCTACACAAATCTGGAGTCAAGTCCCTAAGATGTTTGGATGGCACCTTCTACACCTCCTTCCTGCAACTCCAGCAGCCATGCTGGTGCCAGATGTATCGCTCTGTTTTTCTTTGGACCACATCTGGGCAGCCTCCATACACACTGCCCAGGCTTGCCCCCGGGAAGGTCACTTTGGTGCTGCTTACAGCGCAGTTCGACTTCACCCCTGGAGGTGCACTCCATTGTTTCTGGAGACAGACAGGTGCCAACAATGGCACACTAAGAAAAAAGCACACCAAGAACTCAGGCCAATGTAAGTTTCAATAGTGGGAGTGGTCCATTCCCACTATTGAAACTTACATTGGCCTGAGTTCTTGGTGTGCTTTTTTCTTGATATATTTACCGTATTTTTTGCTCTATAAGACGCACCAGACCATAAGATGCACCTAGTTTTTGGAAGAGGAAAACAAGAAAAAAAAATTCTACCCACCCGGGAAAGAATGGCAGATGAAGGTGATGGACTACATGGAACTGGCTAAGATGATTGGCAGAATCCGAGACCAAGGAGAAGAGTCGGTGGAAGAAGAGTGAAGAAATTTAAAGTTTATTTACAGAAATATTGTAAAATTAAGGAATGTTAGAAAGATGTTGGAATAAAACTATGTGGTTTTAGCAGAAAAGATATAAAGGATTAAGCAAAAATGAATTGATGAAAGAAGAGAAATTAAATTACAGTATATTAAGATTATGATTAATATAAAAATAAAGCTGGAAAGGATTTGCTGAAATATTTAACTGAACTAGAATACAAAAATGGGAGGTGTGAGGAGGTCAAGGAAGTAAGTGAATGAAAGTAAGTAAAGGGTTTTTATGTACTGTTTTCTTTTATGTATTGTTTTTGTATTGTTTTTTATTGTATTGTCTGTTTTTTACTTATATTTTTTCTTCATTTGTTTTTTCTTTTTCTCTGTAACCTTTAAAAAAAAAATCTTAATAAAAATTTATTATTTTAAAAAAAGGAAAAAAAATCTGAATCCCAGAAGCCAGGACAGCAAGCGGGATCGCTGCGCACCCCTGGCTTATGGGATAGCAGTGCGCAGCCTCTGCTCAAGGAAAAGCCCCCACATGCTCCACACGGCTCTTTAAAGGGTTGCGCTGAGCAGAGCCTCCCGCCTACATTCGCTCCATAAGATGCACACACATTTCCCCTTACTTTTTAGGAGGGGAAAAGTGTGTCTTATAGAGCAAAAAATACGGTAAATAACAAGAGCTGCAACTTATTTAACAATTGCACACTGGCATTTATTCCCGTAGGGACGCAGGTGGCGCTGTGGGTTAAAGCCTCAGCGCCTAGGACTTGCCGATCGAAAGGTCGGCGGTTCGAATCCCTGCGGCGGGGTGCGCTCCCGCTGCTCGGTCCCAGCGCCTGCCAACCTAGCAGTTCGAAAGCACTTCCGGTTGCAAGTAGATAAATAGGGACCGCTTACCAGCGGGAAGGTAAACGGCGTTTCCGTGTGCGGCTCTGGCTCGCCAGAGCAGCGATGTCACACTGGCCACGTGACCCGGAAGTGTCTGCGGACAGCGCTGGCCCCTGGCCTCTTGAGTGAGATGGGCGCACAACCTCAGAGTCTGTCAAGACTGGCCCGTACGGGCAGGGGTACCTTTACCTCTACCTAATTATTCCCGTAATACATGGTCATCAACAGACACACATACATTTGGCACAAAATGACACTAACTCACTTTGGTAGCTATTCCTATTATGAATATAATGCGGAGAGCAAGAGAATTGTACGATGATTTTAAACAGCAAATCACTGGGAAACTATGAAAATAGGGAAATGGGCAGATAAACGTGGGCCTCTGCCATGTTTCAGCTAAGCCATGTAATGGAGTTATTTATATGGTTAGGCAAACTTTGCAAAGAGCAGGTTTTTTTACTTGTTTCCTCAAACTAAACAATTTTTTTTTTTATCTGAAGGGGGAGGGAGCAGAAAGGAATGTGCTGGTCAGTTCAGGCCATCCTTTTTTCTGGGAAGTTTTTAGAGGCAGAATTTAACTCACAAGGTCACTGCAGCATTTGAGAAGAATGGAGAGACCCACTAGAAACAGAGGTTTCAGAAGCATGCTCTGAAACCCATTTTTCCAATACCCCACTTTTGATGTAATGGCCCTTAGATTTTCTTATTATCAGAAACAAATCCAGAGGGAGAGACTAGGGCAATGTCCGTTGCTTCCAGAAACTCTCGTCTGCTGTTGCTTCTTTTTTATACATTGCTGGGAGATATTTGCAATACATTAAGCAGTATAGAAACTAAATATTTTTTTTAAAAAAAAAAATCAAATCACAGCAGCCAACAGGAAGGAAATGGAGAAGGTAAGAATGCAGCTCAATCCAGTACAGCCATACCTCGGGTTAAATATGCTTCGGGATGAATATTTTCGGGTTGCGCTCCATGGCAACCCGGAAGTAACGGAGCACATTACTTCCAGGTTCCACCGCTCGCGCATGCGCAAATGCTCAAAATGACGTCATGTGCATGCATGGAAGCAGTGAATCGTGTTCGCAGGTTGCATTCGCTTCAGGATGCGAACGGGACTCCGGAACGGATCCTGTTCACATCCAGAGGTACCATTGTACAGTCATGCTTCATGTTACATTCTTTCAGGATACGTCCCACATCGGAAAGAGTTACTCCCGGGTTTCAGCACTCACACATGCGCAGGCACACAAAATGACACCACACGCATGCGCAGAAGTGGCAAATTGCAACCCACGCATACACCAACGTGCCACTGCAGGTTGCGCTCCTTTCATGTTGCAAACAGGTCTCCGGAACAGATCCCGTTCGCAACCAGAGGTACCACTGTATAAGTAATTTCTGCTGGTTCATGGTAGTGGGAGCTTAGGTGATAGCAGTGTGTGAGCTCTGGCTGGAGGGCTGTGGCAGGCAGAGTGCTGCTCCACTTGGGCACAGGGAAGCAGCCTCCTCAGTATTGGGCAGCATGGTAACGGTCACATTTGCCACTATGCTCCATGCCTATGAACTGCTGTGGCAATGTGGCGCCTGGAGATTGCTGTGAGCTGCTTGGTCGATGTGGAGGATGTCTCTGCTGGGTCTGACCCAGCCCCACAGGACTTCACACCCACACCACCTAAGATTCCACCTCATATCCATTTGAGACCTTCTTATCACAGGAAAAAGCGCACATAAATCTGACAAGATCAAAGGCTCACATCCAGCAAATACTGGACTGCTGTTGTGCAACTAATTACATCCTGGATTGTTCTTTCCCCACCCTCAATTTCCATTTGTTCCATCTTTAGCTGCAAACTCCCAGCCAAGGATTTCATTGTTTCTTTCTGGAGGGCACATTGAAAATGATTATTATAGGAAGGGAGGATCCCAGTCGGAGCAATGGATTGTAGCCATCCCTTTAGATGGAGCTAATTAACTGCAGCTCAGGTTGAAAGCGAAAGAGTTCAGCAAAAGCAAACTCAGTCACCCCACTCGATGCATGTGACGCTGCTGTTTGGCAGCTGACATACAAGCCAAGTCCCCAGTTTTCAGGACAGTTTGTAGCACGATCAACTGCACACTGGAGAATGCCAAACTGCCAACTTCCCAGTGGCTGCCTCACAGATCTTGGGTCCACACAGTTCTGTTTTTAATAGCAGTTCCCAGCTGATTGTGTCTGATCAACTGAGGTGTTTTTGCTCAGAAAAGGTGATGGATACCAAAACATACCCACATATACAAGCGATTGCCTGATCCAGGAGCCACCTCTGTCCATAATTCTGCATACGTAATAAAAGGAAATATTGTGCGATTTGCACGACACTTCTTAGTCTGTCCAGGCTGAACCTGCCAACGCGAAAGGAAAGCAGCCCAAGACAGTCTCCAAAGTGGGAGGATTATATAGCTTCCTTTCATTTTATTAGAGTTGATCTGGAGTGACGGATCCAAACACAGAACCAAAACAGACAATTCTCCCCCAAACACTTGTTAATCCTGCACGCACTTTGCTAATGATCCGAAGTGCAGTCACCATCTCCAGACACACAACAGTTGTGGTAGTGGTGGTTGCCTGCTTTTCTTAAACTCAGTTTTCTGTGTTGTTGTTTTTTTGGTTGCTTGGCCAGTTGTCAAATGTGAAAGAAATTTGACCAAACCTACTGCAAAATCCAATCTGGGATGGGGTTTTGAGGGGTGGGGGTTGCTCTGAGCACTTTTCACTGCATTCTAACTTTGGCGTGAACCCAAAAACTGTGAAAACAGCGTACTGGGGGGAAAGACATAGAAATCAGATACCTAGGTCCAATTCAAACAATATCCAGCAAAGTTTTACTCTCCAATGTAATGAACTCCATCCTTTCAAGACAGCTCCAGTTTTGACCACATCTAACTAACAAAATCGTTAACTAGAACCTTTTCTAATAACAGCAGTATACCAGACCTGCCACTGGAGCCCAAAGTGAAGAGACAGGAAAGAACTGCTTGCATCAAAGCACCCCATTTCAGCCTCCAGGCCTTCCAAAGAGGACGGGAAGCAGACTGACACTTGGGGGGGGGGGGGAGAGAAACCACAGGAAACCAAAGGAAATGCCTTCCAGGATACTTCTCTAAAATTGCTGAGACCTATTCGGGGACGCGGGTGGCGCTGTGGTCTAAACCACTGAGCCTAGGGCTTGCTGATCGGAAGGTTGGTGGTTCGAATCCCGCCGGAGTGATGGAGTGAGCTCCCGTTGCTCGGTCCCTGCTCCTGCCAACCTAGCAATTCGAAAGCACGTCAAAGTGCAAGTAGATAAATAGGTACCACTCCAGCAGGAAGGTAAACGGCATTTCCGTGCGCTGCTCTGGTTTCGCCAGAAGCGGCTTAGTCATGTTGGCCACATGACCCAGAAAAACTGTCTGCGGACCAATGTCGGCTACCTCGGCCAGTAAAGCAAGATGAGCGCAGCAACCCCAGAGTCGTTCGTGACTGGACTTAACTGGCAGGGGTCCTTTACCTTTACCTTTATAGAGACATTCATCTTCCCTTCTTAACTGCGCAACCATGCATCCTGGTTTGTTAATTTACTTTGAGTAAGAAGATACCAACTTCGAATGTCTTTTTAAAGTCACATTGAGTATTTAGCCCAGCCCTGTGCATTAGGTCATGTGGCGCAAATAGAGGCTTAAGCCACAACAATCACAGAGCCCAGAAAAGGCTTCCACAGTCTTGTGCCTGAAGGGCTCACATTTCCATCGGCTCCAGCCAACATGGTCAAGGATCAGGGATGATGGTAGTTGTAGCCTAACCACATCTGGAGGTTGGGGAAGGGTGGTCTAGATGCAGTATTTATCAACTTGGGGTACCCAGCCATTGTTCGATTACAACTCCCATCATCCCTAGCTAGCAGGACCAGTGGTCAGAGATGATGGGAGTTGTAGTCCATCAACAGGGGAGGATCCAAGTTTGAGAAACACTGGGACACTAGAGGTTTTTTTCTCAGATATGGAAAAACCAGGTTCATACGCCCGTTCAGCCACAAAGCACACTGGGCAAGTCAT